>NW_026136719.1:13935121-14157621 GCF_905237075.1 Dicentrarchus labrax | reverse complement strand
AGTTAGGCATGGAGTTGTGAGGGATCAGCGTTTGGGGCTAAGGAATGCATTATGTCACTGAGGGTCCTCACAGGTAAGTAAAAACGTGTGTGTGTGTCTGCTTGTCTGCCTACAACTCTGCTAACATCCATCTGAAAGCTATTCAAGCAGGGTATTCTGTTATGCAACACCCACACACACCCACCCACCCATATAAAATGCAGACTAGCCCTGCCTCATTCAAATTCTACAGTTCTTACGCAAGGTGACAGGTCAGAGCGATGCGTGTGTAAGTGTTTGCCTTTGGTTCCAGATTCCTGTGTTTGTGTCTCTGTTTATTGTGATTAGTAATGTTTGACATTTTAATTATTTCACCTTGACCATGATCTTCCTACCCTAACTATGTGGTTTTAGTGTAGTAATGTAGTGTAAACATGTTATGAATAACTTCAGCGGTGGCCTTGGGAAAGAGGCACAGATCATGACCAGCAACATCCCTGGTTCACAACCTTTGTTGATGCTATTCACCATCTCTCCCTGCCTCTCTTCCATTAACTGTCGCTGTCCAATAAAGGTATACCTAATTAAATAATGTTGGCTGTAAATATTTTGCAGATATGAGCAATGTAAGGGTTCTACTTGGCATTGACTGGCTGCAGAAGAGTTTTCTCCCATCTTTGATTTGATTTGACCCATCCATCATTTCCACTGCCTGCAAAGAATGACAGCTTGGTAGAGCAGCTGGTTTGTCAGCTGTTTGATTGATGTGGTTAAATGGCAGGGTGAATATAAACTTTCCTGTCTAGCTGGTGTTACCTAGTAGATTCTTAACTAAACCTGACGTTGGAATGTGTCACTCCTTTTTGGTGCCAAATTGATACCGTGCAATTGTCAATTATGTCGTCACAGGTTGAAGACAACAAGCACCAAATAAAAAAACAGGAAGCCAGCCATGAAAATTAGATGTAATGCAGCAGTGTAGGACAACCTTATTACAGGCCAGTTGACAGGAGGACTGACTGGTATGGTGGCTTAAAATGGCATATGTTTCTCACAACACACAAACACACACACACACACACACACACACACACACACACACACACACACACACACACAAATGTTAGTGGGTTAAAAATAGAAGTAAAATATAAAAAATATATATATAACTTTAGCGATGCTAAATGTTTAATGTTTGTTGGTTTTAGGTGTTTCTTAAGTACAAATACACCAACCCAAATGCACTTTTTCACCATACACCCCACTTCATGTAGAGACTATTTTAGACACTGATAATCTTTCTGTGGCAGGTAGATGTAAAAAGTACTTTTCTTAGCAGCTAACTGGAAATAGCAGCTTCAAGCATCTGTCACCTATAGTCCAGCTGCTGCAGGCACATGAGCAGCTGTCACTGACCTACTGAAGCCTATAAGGACATACCAGAAGGCTATAAATTGTTATTGTGGGCACATTTATCAAGACTTTTACAAAATGCTGTAGCTTTGTTTTATTTATAAGACTGATTTTCTTTTACCTTTTTGGCAAAATCTCACAAAGGCACAACAGTTCCCACATTTGCACAGGGATGTGTTTTAGCATACTGGTTGAGGAGTGCCAGCACTGCATAAAGGCTGGAGAGAAAAGCTCCAGAAAGGCTCCATAAATGCATTCCAGAAAAGTTAGAGCTAAATTGGCAAAACAATGTATGACTCAATAGCTCTCAGACTGAATCCATGCATTTCCTAATAAACCTGAATATTGTTTTACATCAGCTGTGGGGTGTTCTTTGTGTTCCTTTTGTCTTGGCCTGTCAACATTTGTTTAACTGTGGTGGACTCTAAAGTGCTGTGGCAGATCGTCATCCCAGCTTTTCACGTCCAGTTATGTCAACAGAGAGGGAGAAATGCAGAGAGAGAACGTGGGATTTTTTTCTATTCCAATTAGTAACAAATAAGCATTTAGAGCGCATTATAACCATTAACAAGTTCTACATTTTGGGGGAATTACATGTTTTACGACCATAACCATAAACAAGAACATTGTAGAGATTTTTGTCCTATGGAACACAATGATCATTTATAAAATAACACTAGCTCTTCTATCCAGCAAGACTCCATATGGATTATACCACGTTAAGGCAATGTGATTTCCCACATATGACCATTTATGCCATTAATTTACTTTTTCATTTTCTCAGGATGAGCATTCTGTGTATGGCTCATTTTGTATACAAGACAGAATTCCTGCTATGTTTTCAGAATGAGGCAGGAAGGACTCATAAAAAAGGAATCCCTACAGCTTGGATACCCAGATACACACAAAAATACACCCCACCCCCAACTAACATAACTAACTTGAGTTAATAGTCTTTTCAGCCTCACATTGGTTGGTAAAGTTATTGTTCAGCTTTTTATATATTAAATTGTGTGTGGACTTTGTGGGTCTTATAATATGCTCATAAAAGTAGTATACTTACTTAGTATAAGTATTTTCTGGTGCCTGCTTTTGTGCACACATGTGTCCATGAAAGAGAAACTGAAGTGAAGGCGGCGGACAAAAGGACTGAGATGGAAAGTGTGGGTTAGAGGAAGGTGGGAGGGGGGTCTTATTGTATTAGAATAACAAGGACTTCAAACTGGCCCCTCCTTCAGATGCACTTTCAGACAATCACTGGGCGAGTGCCGGGACCTCCTTCTGTCACTGACCCTCTGCATGCCTCATTAAATCCCTTAACTCTGTCTTAGATTCATCAAAACACACACATATACACATATACGTTCACACACATGCAAACACACACACACAATCATATAATACACACACTGCCCTGTGCCTCCTCCCACCATGATGCCCCTGGCCCAAGGCATTGCCATATGTCCACCACACAAGTACTGGCAGCTCCTCACTGCTTTGTGCTCTCTGCACACACTTCAACCTACTGCAACATGTGAGGAAGACCCTGCAGAATGACTGGTAGGCAACTACAAAACACCCAGGGCTTCTGTGAAAGATGGTGATTCAGTTGATCCCACTGTTGCCTTATAGAAGAATTACTCAAATAGTTTTGGACATTACCAAGCACAAAATGATGTAGCACTGTTGTCCACTGAAAACCTCAAACATTTCACCGTCGGTTTTGGCAATATTCATTTTTTCCACTTGAGTTAATGGATTACATATTCCCTTTCAAGGTTGTAACATCTCTCCAACCTCTTATTTTCAGGGCAGAGCTTATTGGAAATTAAATCTTTTTAAATTAAATTGTATGGTGAACAAAATAACAGAAGTTTTTATGGCTGATACAACACAAAGATGTCAACCTCAAATTTTGTTCATGCTAAAATATTTTGAGGTAATCAAATTTCGCCCAGTAACTACACCTTTATTTTACATAGAGATAAATCAATAAAGTGCCATATGTGAATTATAAATGCTTGACAAGCCTTTGGTGTTGCTGTAATGTGTAACCTTCTGCCCCTCAGTCAGGCAGTTCTACTGCCCTCTAATGTTACATGTTGCACCTTATGTGCAAGCTGTTTCTGCTGGGTTACTGGGTGCAGCAGGTAATCATTTGACAGTGTTGATTCTATCATCTAGGTCATGCAACCATTGACAAGAGTCCAACATTTTCCCTCAGGACCTTGTTTTAAAGGGGATGAAGTTACTTTTCTTTTTTTTTTTTTTTTTTACAATAACTTAATTTCTTTAAACCCTGTGACGAGCTCAGGGTTAGTAGCTGGAAGCCAAGGGTGTGTCGCAAATGACCATGACATCTCAAATTGCAGATGCATTTGCAGTCCATGCATGGCTTGCAAATATGGTGTTTGTTTTGATAAGGTTATGTTGCAAATGTGGTGAAATGGCCCCAGGTCTATAACAATCTTAAACTGGATAATGACAGAGTAAAACCTGGCTTCTTGTTTATCAGAGAAAATTTGGATACCAAGACACTACAGAAATCATACTTGACTTGACTGTACACAAATATCTGAGGCTTGGCTTTGTGTGTTATGGAAACTTTTGAGAGAATTTGCCTTGTGAAGTCAGAGAGAGAGGACGGAAATAAAATTATGAAAAAAAAGAAGCTCTATGTTGTTACAGTAGTCTGTTTCACAGAGATGAGAAGTGACAAGCTGGCTGTGAACATTTTGACAGTGTAGTCAACATAACCATGTCAAATTAGGACATATATACCATGATATCCATTTTTAATAACCTGGTTAAATACATACATACATTACCACAAATAGTGACAAGATCAACATGTTGAGAAGAAAAAGGCAAAAACAAATTATATTATGTTTTGGTGGTAGAAAGAAGTAGATCAACTAGGCTAGACAAAGAGGGATGATTGGAGGAAGGGGAAGATAAAGTAAACAATGAAGATGGGACTCCCTCCTCTTCACTGGCTAGAACAGGTAGAGCCAGCAGAGTGAGTCAGCACGGGCACTGGGACGTGACCCAGATCCACCACTCCTGTGCATTTCTGAAGGAGAAGTGTCAGGCAAAGCAGGTCAGGACCCACCATCACTCCAAACTATTACTGACATTCAGAGGCAATGGAGGAACAGCTTCCCTGGCACTACTTAGCAAGAAAGCCAACTCAGCTGATGCTCAAGGCGAGGCTGAGAGGGAGTGAGTTTGCAGGAGAGCTGCACTGTGTGTGCTTGGGTGTGTGTGTGTGTGTGTGTGTGTGTGTGTGTTTATGCATGTGTGTAACTCTAAAGAGGTAACCTCCCAGAAAGGTTCCCAATAAGTTTCTTTCCAAAAAAACAACAATGAGTTATCCTCAATAATTTTACTGCCCGGCTACAAGCACAAGCTGCCGACTTTCTCCTGACCCTTACTGCATTGCTTATTGAACATGGAGGCTTAAGGAGAATGATAAGATTACATACGTGCACGTGCAAAGGAAGTGGGAATGCAGAACTAAACAGCGTATGTTCATTGTATAAATTCACACTAATATGAGATTACAACTAATTAACCTTCTTAACAGTTAGTAAGATCTTATTGTAGAGAACTCTGCAAACAATGCTCTATTATTCAGAGCACTGCATGGACGAAGCCTGCTGCAGAACATGGAATGTAAAACACTCCTTGGAGATGAGACGTCCTGTGTTTTTCTTCAAAGTGTGCCTGCGAGAGGGGAAAGGGTGAGGAGGGGGAGGCTTGCAGTGGGAGAGTGAGGGCAGGCAGACATTGTACAGAGCAGAGGTGGATAGAGAACTCAAGTGAGACTGTTTCTTGATGATTTCTTGTGTTGAGAACAACTAAAAAAAGAACAAAGTGGCTCTTCTGAAGATACTGTGAGATAGCTACACATGGTCACAAGACAGTGTGGCATCCTGATCACAATTATTTTAAAGAGATAGTTCGACATTTTGAGAAATACATTATTCATCTAGCCATGAGTTAGATGTGACATTGATACGACTTTAATGTTTGTAATTATGAAGCTACATAAAGCAGCTGGTTAGCGTAGCTTAGCATATAGCCAGAAACAAGAAAGCTGCTAGTCTGACTCTGTCAGAAGGTGACAAACTCTGTCCACCAGCACTCGGAAAATTGGTAATAATCCTTCATTACACTTCAAATACAGCAAGTACAGCTGGTCAAAGTTGAAGCAGACAGCTGGTCTTTAAACTGTGATAGATGTAAGGAAAGGTTGTTTGCCCTTATCTTAACGTGACCCCTAACCTACACAGTGTTTAGGGAAACACTATTCAACCGGACAATCTTTGTTGTAATTTTACAGTTTGTTGTTTTATCTTCCAAATAAGAGTGACTGACTAGTGGGTTTTCTTCCCAACCTGTGTGGTCATCTGACCACTTGTGCCTCTTGCTTTATATGATTTCTTAGTGTTGTAGCTGTATTTCAAGATTAATCTGGAGAGTATATATATATATATATATATATATATATGTGTGTGTGTGTGTGTGTGTGTGTGTGTGTGTGTTATTTCCCAAAATGGACGAACCCACAAAATAAGATCCCTATTATAATATACCAGAATTACTCTTTAAAGGCTCTGTCTGAAAGTAGTAAAACATGCTGAACCGCTAATTAACAAATTTCATTGCATTTGTTTAATCTGTACTGTTTTTTGCAGGGACGATATATGCTGGACTATATCTTGGTTACAGTTCCTGAGCTAGCTGAATACAAATACTTAATTAAAAATCTATTGATAAACAAAATTATATATTATATATATAATTATATTATATATAAACTGTAAGGATGGAGAGGCCGTGGAAACAACGCAGCTGTTGCATCAGCAGCTCAGATTCACTTGTGTGTTTGTTTGTGTGTTTGCAACTCTGTATCTGATGTTTTCCAGTGTGATGTAGTTCTGTGTGTTTACAGAGAGTTTTTTGGCTGAATAAAACTGAATTGGTGTGTGTGTGTGTCTGCATTAGATAATACTCTTACAGCCACAGACAACTTCCCTATGCCTCTGCCAGGCCTAGATCTTCCAACATGGCAGCGCATCCCTACACTTGAATCTGATTGCACCACACACCCCCTGCTGTCTAATGAGAGGATTAGACACTGCATATTTGTTACAATCTGTTGTTGAAGTTATCTGTTCGTCTCCCTCTCTCTCTCCCTCTCTCTGTCTCCTCCTCCTTCTCCACCCCCGTCAGACACACTGCTGCGTTTATGGGTCTCTGTGGTTTAATAGAGTATCTCCTGGCCTGCTGACACATGGAAATCGCAAACATTCACGCACGCGCAAATACAACCTCTAAACGCCTACATGCACCCACACTTGTGGGCACATAAACCCATGTATACACACACATGGCTACACACAGCAGAGAGGATATTTATGCTCATAGTGTTTTGGTTTTAAAAGCCTACAGTGCAGTAAATGGAGGGGCCTCTGTTTCCCTCTCACAAGCTGATTGTTCTCTGTAGTCTTATGTGAGAGTGTATGTGATTGTCTGGTGAGCAGAGAAGGATCTGAGGATGATCACCACCGTCCTCCTGGTTTGTCGATAAAAGATATAAAGCTGAATCAGACCTGCCAGTATAATTACAGGCAGGAATCTGAAGAATGCTGTGATCTGAACTGAGCCTGACACCATGTATAGGGACCCATGCGGCGTGTGTGTGTGTGTGTGGTGTGTGTGTAAGTTTGACCTTGGTGCTACTGCTGCCATTTGTTATAAATGACAACTTTTCCACAGTTTTCATAACACCATACAATACACATAAGATAGATTGCAATTTTAAACATCATACAAATTTTTTTGAACAAGGAGTTGCATCACGCTAACATGCGTTTATAACCCACTTTCTCATGAGCCCATGGGGTCCAGTTTTGTGTATGCATGTGTTTCTGAGGTTTACCATATACAGCCTGGAGTGTGCTGTTCTCTCCTTCATCTAGAACACAGAGAGGCCATGTCACTTATCTGAGGAATTCACCCTGAACATCTCTTCATAAACACTGCCCTGTGGAGTCTTTCTTTAACACACACACACAAACACACACCCCATCCAGATCGACATGCTGTGCTTCCAGCTTGCTTTATGAATAACAGAAACCAAAACTTATACAAGAGGGTTTATAATAAACAATATCCATCATGCAAATCCTACATGGTCCACAAACACCACCTGAAACTGCTCACATTGCTGACATAGTTCTCTGTCTTTATGTTTTCAATGACATGGCTTCACCAAACAGATGGTCTTCATTAATGTTTGTCTCAAAAAATGGACGAGACAAAGAGTAACACATGCAAGCATCTCGCAAGATGTGTTTGGGATGTTGGTGCAGTCGTTTTAAAACTCTTCTTTCCATGAGAAAGACATCAGATCTGCAGAAATTCCCAACAGACTAGTTCAAACCTCCTCTCCTGCAGTGACACATCTCTCCTTGTCTCTGGATTCACAGGAACTGACAATGGTCTGTTGGAATACGGAAATGAGTTGTTTCTACCTTACTTGGGCAGATCTGAATCTGACCAAAAGCATAAAACATACACAGACATGGCGGCACAGAGAAAGGTTGCGTTTTACTCCTGAATGGAATTCCACCTGCCTTGTTTCCGACTGATCTCAGCGATGATGAGAATGTCAGAGTGCGACGACGAGAGATAAGAATGGCACCTGGAGAATGTACTCTAGAGCACGTTCATGTACTTTCGAAGATATGCTAAAAATGAGCAAACATACCCTCATGTACAATACTGTTACAGAGATTTCTACACAGCCATGTTAAAGGTAGATAGATAAGAAGATATGATCATCAGTGGAATATAAATACCAGTGTATTCTTGTTCAACTTGGATCAAGAAGTTGGGGAGACGGCAGATTAATCATTCAAATATTCTGCATACTGGCTGGCTGTGTGTCATCTCCTCTGAGTGTGCACAGTAAAGTACACTGTGCCTGATTGTGTATTTTGTGCATACACTGATGTGTGTGAGCCTGTGCCTTTTATGAGTGTAATATGACACCCAGGTCTCACAGGGGGGGACTAAATCTCTGACCCCATCTGGAGGTACCAACTTCCAGACTCTCTAAAGGCCTTACTGCTAATGGAAAATGAATCTGGATGAATAGATGGTGGATGTGTACAATTAACCCCCCCGCCTCTGCCCATGTCGATATATAGAAGTGTGTGTAAGGAGGTGTATGACATCAAAAGATGTTCCTGACTCAATGTAATTAGACCTTTTCTCATAGCAGACAGTTTGACTTCTGATAGCAGGAAAGGCACAGGTGTTACTTATAACATTAACAATGGCTCTGTTCTATTCTAAGTGTCTCAGTAAGTCATGACAGTGCAGCAGTGAGCCAGAATGCGCAATACCAGGACCCTGAAACTGAAAGAGCTAAAAGGAATTCAGCCATCATTAATCTTGTTATTGATACCCTACCTTTCTCACTGTGACATGTCAAAATATCTCCAGTGAAAGAGCCCTATAATGTCATAATGTCTAAGCCTCACATAGTTGAAAAAATGTTGACACAAACTCAAAAAAATTGTTTTCCGCCTCCATCCTGTTTTGACTCATTCAAGATACAAGTGCACTCTATCACGTTACATCATTGTTATCTCACATAGTCTGCATGTTAGATATGTTCAACAATTTACAACAATGCACAAACACAAACAACCACATGTTTGGGTTAGTTATATGGAAGTTGTAAATGCTTTCTTCATTGCCTGTCCTGTGTTGTTGTTTTATATATGGTATATAGCAACAGAAGGATGATTATCACATAGCCCTATATGATTTGACAATGCCCATTTTCATTGATATTAATGATCTGTATCATATTTAGATGACTGCCTGCCTCTCTGTTGTTTTTTCAGCCCAGCTCCACTTCCCTCACAATAAACAAGGTCTGTTTTCAAAAAGCACAATGCTGAAATGGCATTAAGCTGAGAAACTTGGAATTAATTACACATTGTACAGATTTACAACTTTCTGCGTCATTACTGACATCTCCTCAAGGAGGTTTTTGTCAACAACTCCAGCTCCAATGACCTGACCCCACTGTAAGCTATGAGTTTGTTTTGCCAGGCTGGGAAAGCAGCACAGACACACCCTTTAGCCCTTTAGCCCCCCCATCCCTGCTTGCTTGCCTGCGTATGTACATGTGTAATGCATTGTATACTAAATACAACCAGGAGAGAGGTCTTCAAATACCTTATAATTTTGGCAAAGGTTGTGTTTTTATCTCATCCACATATCAGTGGATTGGATACCAACTGTCCTATACCTCTCTTACATGAACTCATTAACAACGCATCTGGAAAGCATATATATCCATTAAGGCCTGGCAGCCAGGGCAGGTCCACCCTCACAGACTCTGGCTGGCTGCAAACTGCACTGCAGTTAAGAGTACAGCACGTAGCCTATAGACCACTTGCAACAAGCCGAAGCGTACATTACAGGGATCTTTGTTTATCAATTGCACATACAGCTGTACTAATTAATCATTTATAAATACAAATCTTGCACTAGGACCAAACTTTTGCTGTTGCATTGTTCATGGCTTTCCTTTATTTCCACAAGCGTCTGTATGTATTGTACATTCCTCAGTCACAGCTCCATCTGTTTGTAGGAAGAATGGAGAGGCCCTCAACAGACCCCTGAGAGGTTTAAAGTATGCTGGCCTCCTGCAGTCTCCCAGCAAACACACTGAATACTCCACTCTTCTCTGGCAGGCCGGTTTTAATACAGCCTGGGCCTCATGAGGAGGTGAACTAGTTGGACCCCAGCCAGGTAAATGGCTCAAACTAACAGCAATGAACCATCAGAAGACATCACCCTCAACCTCCACTTGCCTTTGCCTCTCACTGCTTTCAGGCCTCTCTCTGTCACTTTTCATGATGTGTTGGTAAATGGCAACCTTTTATCCAGTGACAGGGTGTGACAAGGGGACACACAACCCTTGTCCTTGTGGGAGCTATGAACACCAATCTGCCACCTTTACTATGCAATTTCCTTCATTTCCCTAAGATGACTCATCCACTTCCCTCCCTCTTTTCTCTCCCTTTATTGCTCGAAGCTTCCAGTGAGAATCATCGCTGGCAGTGTGGCCCTTCTGCAGGCTGTGCTCCTGATTTACTGATTGATTTTAGCATTAACGACCAGCCCCTCCCCCCAACTCCCCCACACACACACACACACACACACATACACACACACACACACACACACACGTATCCATTGTCGGGCCTCTCCTGTGGCTTTAAGATAAAGCAGTTACAAGCTGAGCCTGGAAGCTGAAGTCTTGATAATGTATGGATGCAACAGAGGAGACAAGAGATAGAAAAGGTGCATTTCCATTTCTAAAGCAAATCTACACATCAGATGAAGTGATGTGGTGTATTTAGGTGAGTGGTTTGGTCGTATGATCTGCATTACAATCATAAATGTTTACAGAACAGTGAATAATAATCTCTCCTTAAAGCGGCCACATTTTTATGATAATAACGTATCAAATGACAAAGTTATCTTTACCTTTGTCATTTGTCACCTCAACTTTTAAGAATAGGGGAATTAATGTAAAGGTAAATAAATACAGAATTCAAACTAATTAAAACAGAAATATCAATTTATGTCACATGTATTAATGAATTAATGCCTATATTTATTTTTTAGTATATTTATTTTTCATTTTGGCAGTTTCGGTCCTCCATATCCATGAGCAGTGAGCATGGTTACACGTAGAAACCAGAACATATTTGCTTGGTTAAGCAACAATGGGCCCTTCTGGAGGATTACAGAAGGAGCATAAATTTTGATGTTAGATTAACAAAGTATGTATAATTTGCTTGTTTTGTAGGCTGCTGCATTTTATGTTTTTTACTTTATACAGCACAACTTTTTCATTGTTTCATTTGATTTAAGTGCTTATTTTGTCCTTTAAATGTGAGCATACCTTTTGTTTTAAATACCTGACATTAAATACTTAACATTTCAATAAAACAATGTTTAAAAGAGAAAAACTTGTCTCCTTGGCCTGTTTCTACTTTATCTCTTGTCAGTAACCATCCTTACAGGAGTGTGGGCGTTACAAGGATACACACCAGCTACTGTCAGGACTGATAGTATGAAACAGATAGATAGATAAGCCATTTTGGTGCGTTTAAAATGGTCAGCACTAAAATGTCATATGTTAGGATGTTGACAGAGCTGTATAGAAACTGGCACAGTACACTATTGATACACTAATCAAAATGTGTGACAGTGATCTTGTGCCCCATCTACAGAGTCTCCAGTGTTGGACAGAATCACATAAGGAATAGATGTTGAATAAACCAAAAGACGATGCTGGAGTATGAGAAGCTTAAAACAAGTGAAAATTCTGAACTTTGCTTCAACACACCAGAGCAAGAGTTAAAAAAAAACAGATGTAGGACAGGTCATTACCAACATACAATGTCAGAACAACGAAACCCAACTTCTCTGAATCTGAATCTTCTCTCATAGATGTCTCATGCACTTAAGGGATAACATGACCAATAACACAATACATTGGTCAAATAATGTAAATGTTTATTTTCCTTTAAAGGAAACCTTACTCCCTCAGTGTTGTCTTTATTTAAGAGGTGGACACACATCGAGCTGGGAGGAAGAAAAAAAACCTTGCAGGACTAAATACCGTACAGAGGTAATAGCTGCAGACAGACTTGAACAACTATTCTACCTATGATTAACTTATGTACAGCTTTGGACTGAGCTTAAGCTTTTTCTTACTGTCAGAAGTTGGTGTGCTGCATCTCCACCTTTACTAAAAGGAAAACTGTCTGGTTTGGCCTAATAAAGCTGGCACTGCAACTACATGATAATCTTAAGAGGCAGTGGGAGGATGGATGGACACATGATAATCTTTTAGGCAGGGGACAAAATCTTCATTTAGGAGATGGCTAGAGTACTTCTTGGCAACTTGCTTTATCCTTCTCAGACAGAGGGAGACGGAGGGTGTGAGTGTATGAGAATGTGAGACAGATCGCTGCATGGGGAGAGCTGAGGGGGGTGGATGTAGTCTTACAAGGAAAAGATCTGCTGAGGGCAAATTTCCATTCTGCCAAAGTCTGAGAAAAAAAAAAAAAAACAACAAATGAAAAACTTCACCCGATCAACAGTTACATCACAATGACCCTCATAATGTAGATCTCTAACAGGACTCTGTGCTGCATGTTAGATCATACTCCTCCACCCTTCCAGGCACCTCAGGCAGAGCTAATGAGAAACATATTGGCGAATACTTAACATTGCAAGTTTTAGCTGATTATGTCTATCCAGGCGTATATAATGGTAAACATTCAGGCATTGGTCAATGTACAGGTATGTGAAGTATACTTGGAACTACACGTCCACCTATGAAGTGTAACACATGGAAGAGTGCCCTCTAGTGTTGGATAAAAATAATGTCATCCACTCACTAACAAAACTCATCTTAACCTGGGTTGCATGTGAATCCTGCCAGAGGGTAAGTCACATTACGGGCCTCTAAAGCTCACATGCTTGTCATCTAACATTTATTCAGGCTAAATAACTGTGTAATCCTTGTTTCAACTATGAAACAAGTCAACAAATCACACTTGCTTAACTCACCAGAGGTCACACCACAAGCCCAGAAATTGGCAAACAAACAAGGGACTAATCTCTTTTTTTTTTTGCACGTTGCAAAGCTTCAGCTTAGACATAAAAATAACCAAATTCTGGTAAAATATTGAATGTTTTTATAACAATACATTAGAATTCAACACTACATACAATATGTTCATTGTTTTGCCATTTTAACGAAAAATCTTCCACGTGTTCCAAGCAATAAGAGCCTGTTGTGACTAAAGTACACAAAGTGCTGCTAAAATGTAATACATCATCCAAAATGTGGAGCTTAACAGATAGAAATACAACAGGAAAGTTTTAAATTTGCTAGTTTCATTTCCAGCTTTGTTTAATGAACCAAAAACAAATGTTTGTAGAAATCGTCTGTGGGTGTTATCTGGATTTCATCCCCTTCAGGACCTTTTAGAAGGTGGCGTGGCTCTATGGTTGATGGAACCTTTAGTCTGAAGAGTCCTGACCCTCGATCTTCTGCATTTTTAGGTTTAAGTGCACACATTTGGGAAGTTATCCCATTCCAGTGTGATAAAAACGCTTTCTTTCTTCCAAACAGATTGATGTGCAGTTTACAGTTTAGATTTATGAAAGCAAGCTGGTAAATGCCTCTTTTGATCTTTCTCCATTTTCTCTGATACTTATGTAAGCAACCTCAGAATCAGTAACTGGATTTACAACTGTAAAGTAGCAGAGGTCTGTGACATTGCGTTGTAAATGAAAGTGTTGCTGAAGGGCACAAACTGGTGGCTGATAATCTTGATGGCCTCCTGAGCAGCAGATCCTACAGAAAGACATTAAAAGGGAAGAAATGTGAATTTATCAGCACTATATAGGTTGGGATATGCCGTGTATCAATTTCTTAAAGAGTGCTAAAATATTACCTCCCAAAAATGCAGCAACTGTATGTGGCTCTGCTGCACCATATCGACAGCTGCAAGTTATGACAAAGGTGAAAGAATGAATCATTATTCAGCACATTTTAACAATAACTCCAATCAGTAAATCCAGCAGCAACCATGACTTACAACTCATGGATGTAATCGTCTTTGATGTTGACGTTGAGGCTGTACTCCTGCAGTAGGCTGTTCACGCAGAGCTTCAGTTTGCTGATGTCGTCCTCCACCTGGTAGTTATAAACTCCTGGTAAGGGTGAACAGGTGGTAAAAGAAAAGAAAATGAGAGTAATAAAATAATTGCATTTCTGTATTCTGGCAGGAGGAAATGATGTACATAATTATGCAGAGTATAAACAGACTATGATGTGTACGGTATAGTGTGAAATAATAAGCCTTTCCTCTTGATACACCTGCCACTTCTTTTCGACATCATTGCATCCACGGTCTCTACAGAGCTCTTGAGATGATAATAATATTGACTGTGACAAGGGTACACAGCTCAACCAATATAAAACAAAGACATAAGGGATACGAGTTAAATGTGGAAGAGCCATAAAAATCTTGTCAATCATTGTCTGCAGGTTGCACAAGTATTGTAGCAGCTACTACTTTCTGTTTTACTTGTGTAGTAGGTGGCCACGTTGACATGCATCTACGTGCTATTACTTCCCTTCCCTATAAATGGCACAAGTTGGTATGGTTCTGCACCCATTTGATTTAGTGAATTCTTTAACGACAAATCTGTATAAACTTTGGCCGTACCTGGGTAGCGAGAGTGCTGCTGATAGAAGCGATCAACGGCACGAAGCATGAGGTAGAATACCATCTCGCTATCTGGATTGTCCATGCATGACGCTGAGGACACATAAGTACCGTTAATAGGTGAATATGGTTTATATTAGGAGAGGTGAAAACAGTACTAGAGTCAGAGCAAATTATGAACAATGAACAAGAATGAACAGTTTAATCAGAAAGGAAATTAATCTCCAACTTACTGATTTCATCTTTATTTACCGAATCCACACTATATTCCTCAGCCAGAGATCTGCAGCGCACCACTCTCAGAAAGGATGCATTCTTACCTTGACAACAAGACAAATGCCTACAGTTAGCAATAAAATGTAATGCGGTGCAGCAATAGAGCAGTTTAGACTACACTTGTATGCAGACTGAAATTTTATACAGCATTACAAATCTTAAGCAGCCATGCACAGGGAAATGAAAACTGCAGAAAAGGCAGCACATTAGCGTGGTAAAGGAACAAAATACGACTGATGAATATATGGTATAAGGTAGTTTGAATTGATGCATTGTACCAACATCTGTACATATATTCATGTCAAAAAAGATCCCCAGTGGGTATGTTTCCATGGGTAAATACACTGATAACCATGAATAAGCAGATCAGGCAGATTAGTGAAAGGCTAAAAAAGGCATTATTCGAAGTAGTGACCTTTTAACATATTTTCAGGCATTACAGAACTTATTTGAAAATGAAAAAGTGCAGGCTGTGTTTTAAAGGAATAATCTTTTAATTTATTTTATACTGAGATGTATAATATATAATATGGGTTGTTAATCACAGAATGTTACTTACAGAACAGTTTGATGTCCTTTTCAGAGATGCTCTCTGGTGGCTAGTGGAAAAGAAAAGTAATGTCAGTGAAAATCAATTTTTAGTCAAATGCAAAGATGGAAAAAGTGATTTCCAACTGAAATAACAGCCAGTTTTGTTGTAGGTCTTCACAGCTAATCACAAATGTGTCTTCCCAAGTTAGTTAAGCTTGTCTAGATGCAGTTATAGAATCTAGGAAAGTATTTGTGTCCTAAATTTAAAAACAGTCAAGATGTTTTCAGACTAACCTCTTTTTCACTGAGTTCAGTGATTTCCAACATACCTTTCCAACAGACTGCAATAGACATTCTACATGCTTAGAAACAGCAGCCGCATCCTGCATGGCCTTTTCCCTGTAACTGAAATAAAAACACAAAAATGAACGGCAAAACACCCACATTATAAAATCATGCACTATTACAAAGAGAGATATAGATCCAGACCTACTGTTGGACAAGATAGCAGCTAGCTAGCCCAGCTAACACCCATATATTCCACACTTACACATTTTGAAGGTTGATGAACTTCTGAGAATCTGCAATCATATCTGGGATGGTTCCTCGTACAGGTAAGCTTCCATTGCCTTCCTTGTGAACAAAATCCTTAACAGCTCTCAGCATCACCCAGAAGGACAGGGACTAGAAAACATGCACCAACAATACATTCCTGTTTAAAACTATGCTGTAACTATAGATGTATTTTTAATAGAACGATTGAGGAAGAAAGTCCAAACCTGTGATGTGATGTTGTTACACTGCTCACTATTGAAGAGGTCTTCAACAGAATTAGGAACCTGGAGAAATAAGAGACATTATTAGCAGAGTCTCACTAGACTTAACATGTGTAATACTATAGAAAACAGCGATTAGTGGTTTAAAATGTATTTGAGATTTGGCACCTTGGTTGGGTTTAAAGCAGTATTGACATTCTTAATAGCTTCCTCAAAGTTTTCTTCATCCTCTGGGACACCATTCTCATTCTTCAGGATCCCTAAAAAAAAAAAAAAAGTAACACAAAAAAGGGAAAGTCAATCACAGATAAATTTGAGTTACACAGCAAAGTCACTGAACATATGGGAAACTACAATCCAGAGATTCACTGTTACCTTCCCGAATAAACTGTCTGAAGGCCTCTTTCTCTTTGTAATTTTTCGGTGGCTGACTGTTGTGCTACATTGACAGAAGTAGAGGGACATTATATGGTATGGAAACACTAACAAAGACACTGCAGAATAAATATGAGTGATGGAGTATTTGAGAGACATGTTGGCACAAAGGAGGCCACAGATAATGTAGTGTACCTCACTGAGCCATTTCGCCAGGTATTTAGCAACAACGATGACCCACGGTGTGTGACTGTGATCCTACAGATTAAATAAAGAATGGAAAGGAGTACTGTCATTTTTGTGAACCAGGCATAGTTTAAACATACTAATCTGCAAACACAAATGTGCTGACACCAAAGTACACACCTTCTTCGCCATGCTGTCAAGGTCGTAGGACTGAATGTGGTTCTTGAACTCCGCAAAAGGCTGGTCTAACCTCAGGTCCTCCAAGGCATTGTCTGGGTGAGATTCGATCACTGAGAGAGGCGGTAACATGATAATATAAAAGTTTTAAAATCAAATATCCGTATGAACTACGGTATCTGAGCTACAGTGAAATTCCCAAAACTGTGAATACAGGCAGACGTCTCATGTAAAGACTTGACTATAGAGGCTAATTTATGACATGTCAACATTCTTCACAGTACTGCATTTCATGGCCAATGGCCCACCGTGAACTGAAAGCATTCCACTCATATACATACAAAACCAATTAAACGTTTAAGTTAAAGTTGTGAACTAACCTGTATGCTCCTGCACCACTAGTCTCATGTAGCCAATCAGGCCGTAGGTTTTACACACTAGGAATGGTACAGAGGCACTCCACAGAACTGAGCCTAGCCTCAAACACGTGCTGTTGAATTAGTTAATTGGACAGAAAAAAAACAACAAATCAAGCCAATTCAGTTTAAACAGTCTTAACAAAATGATTTAAAAAAAAAAAAAAAAAAGGTATACAATTAATTTTATGTTGCTTCATTGTATTTCTAAAATAAAGCCCTGCCAGAGTTCTAAATGCTCCATTCAGGAAGGACTGCACAACATTTGGATATTTCTATGAAATGATACTGAAAATCCTAGTTCAGCATACTATAGGGTCCAATATAATTAACTAACTATTTTGATACAATAATATGTGAAAGTAAATATGAACTATATTTCATACCTTTCTGGCAAGTGGACACCGATGACTACGGTAAACCTGTGGAAAAACTCTGGATCGTTGTCAAGAAGCTTATCTGGACTCTGAGGGAGCAACAGGAAAGACAAACAGGATCTGTGTCACTATCAGAGTGATGATACCAACTGATACATTTACATATTTACACAGCATATGTGGATTCATAGATCTGCTTCTATTTAAAGAAACGTGAGAAATGTAAGATTTATCTTTTAACCTTGTAGAGCATTTTCCAATCTTTTAACGTGTTTGAATGTGATGTAAATACTATTAAACATTATTATTGCTGTGAAAACATCTGTGGCACCATGTCAAACCTTGATCATACTAACCTCTTCAACATAGTTTCCAGAGACATCACTGTTCAGTTCTTGTAGCAGCTCAGTGGCAGCCTGTGCTCTGTTCTGCAACATAAAAACTAAGGTCAGGTCTCAAAAATATACAAATGATTTTCATTCAACAAGAAAAGTAACAATGACTATGAATAACTGAGGAGGAGTCATGCAGACGCAGGTGGAAAAAAAGAAAATTGTAACATAAATGCATTTATTTTGTGAAAGCATACCTTCCCAATGTTGTTGTTGCTTAGGAAAAAACTGCAAGACAGGATAAACAGGTCAGCCATGAATACACATAATAAAACTAACACATATTATTGTATGCTTAGATCAACTGTCAACAAAACTGTTGTCTTACTTGTTTCCAACATCTTCCCCTGACACTGTGTGTCCATCAACTATGGTGAATGCTCCAATACCTGACGAAGAGATCAATTCATTTAATCAGATGCTTTGATCAGCACCTGCTTCAGAGCAACACAACCCAGAGCCACATCTGTTTACCTGGAAGTACGAGGTTCTTCAGGATCTCTGTTCCAGTTGCTGTGGCGTTGATGAGGCAAACATGTGCATTCTCCAGTGCTTCTTGACCGTGGTCACCCCACAACCTGAAAGCACACAACGGAAAAATGGACATGTGTTACATACAAGTCATCCTCAACCACAACAAAGCACTTTGCAAGAATGAATTAGCTTGGCTTGTGGTATGATAGCTTCAATTACATTGACTGCCATGTATTGTTACACTGGTTTAACCATCAAAAGCAGTCAGGATAAATGATGCCAAGGTAACGGCAGTCATTAGAGCAGCTGGTAGTGTTGATGAACCGTATATCTGATGTGATAGCTCGCCGATGCTGTAATAACTATAAGGCACAGAGCAAGCTAACGCTAGCTGACGTTAGCAGTCCAGCCTCACCACTGTTTCTGCTGCGACCGCTCAGAAGAAATGCACAGAACATTTAGCTGAAGATATTTATGGGTTTTTTGTTTTTTCTGCGAAATGTAGAATTTAGTTTAAATTTTACCTGAGCTGTCTGTCGTATTTCTGTTCTTTGGAGGCGTTGGTGGCTGCCATTGTAGCTTTCTAATGAGTGACGTCTCTTGGCACAGTTTTATTTCCTCATCGACAGATTCGACGCAAACGTGCCCGCGAAATTTTAATTGCGCACTTTCGACACAAATTATCACCGCGATTTCCAAATTATTTTAGACCTTTCACCTGTCATACAATATCGTTAAATTGTGACATAAAATTGTGTTCGTAGTAAAATAAGTCAAGCGACCCTTTATGTGCACTGAACATATACAGTAAAAACATGGTCTAAATCTAAATCTTAAAGAAAATAGTGAAACATTTCCTAAAGCCCAACATGCCTTACAAACCCCAACCCATTTCAATGCATTTGTAGCTATTGTTTTTTCCTCTCTAAAAGGTAAAACTATAGACTATTTTTATAACATGGTCGGCAAATGTATAGTTTGTATAATGAGGAGACGCTTCTCATGAAACACATGGTCATAATATGCAAAAAATCCTTCATCATTTTAATATAGAAAAAGACATTGTTGCAGACTAATTATCGAATATCTTACTGAAAGCATTAAGTCATAAGAGGGCTGACCTAATGCAGCAACATTAGACAAGATTAGCTTTAAACCCTTGGACAGGTGGACAGGTGTGTGTGTGTGTGTGTGTGTGTGTGTGTGGGGGCGTGAAGGGGCGTGTCAAGAAAAGGGATAATTGTCCTTCCCCTTTGGCCACTACATAAACTTCATCAATAGCTGCACCGGCTCGTGTCTGTGCTCCGCGTGCGCACCGGAGCAGCTTGGTCAGACTTGAGACAGGGACAATGACAGGGAATCACTGGGGATATGGAAAAGAGGACGGTAAGACCTTACAGCAACCCAAGCTCCAGGAGCTCCTTATTGCTTTACAATCCAGAGTGGAGGCAATCAGCCAAACTCTCTATGCTACACTCATTTTTAGTTTAGTGTTTTTCCGATTTGCTGGTGGCGCTGCGCGTTATCCAGGAGAAGTAACGCAGATGAGTAACGCTGTTAATGCGAGATTAGCCACATGCTTAAAGGGAAGTCTGCTGTCACCTTCACCTTACCTCCACTTGATCTGTCCTGGGCTCTCGAGTCAGAAATATTACATTGCATCAGGGTTGTGGTCAATATATGTTGCTTTATGTAATGTGCTACATTGAGACAGTCTTGAGTGAATTTCCCAAATTTCTTTTTTTTTGGTTCTTTGGGTCCTAATTTCATGTTGATGGTCCCATATATTCCTTGACTGACCTTGATCAGTTAGTGGTTTGCAGTAGCTTTAACTAAATTAGTTGAGTTAAATCAAAAACCATAACTTTGTTTTATTACTGTGCTTTTTAAAGTATTTAATATTTGTCTTTGCAGGTGACTCAATTCATTATTTTGTTTTAATTTAAGGCACATTTGATCATCACACAAAATATAGCTGAAGGCATAAGTGCAAAAGCATTAAAATGATCTGTTTATTTAATGTTCTTCTTACATGATAAGGTCCCTCTGTATGGCACAAAAACTTCCCCGTTGCCGAGGGGAACCGGCAGTCTCCCATTGACATCGTCCCTCAACAGGCTTCCCATGACCCTGGTCTGGGCCCGATTGTCCTAAACTATGATCAGTGCACCTCCATCAACATTGCCAACAATGGACACTCTGTTGTTGTGGACTTTGATGACTCTGATGACCGTTCAGGTGAGAAAAAAAAACTTTATTTGCATTCACCTGTAATTTCAGCTGTAGTTTCTTGAGTTCAAGTTGATGATTTGAATGATAGTAATGTCTTGGCAGGAGCTATGATCACTGATATGACATGACCTATGGTTGTATTAAAAGATGACTGCCTTGCAGTTATTGACAGGGATCACAGTTCAGTGATAATCTGGGCACTGATATGTTTGTCAGCCACATGCAGTGGAAATCTGTGCTAAAAGTTGACTTTTCAACAATCATATGCTTGAAAGGTGGGATTACCTTGGTTTTTAGAAAGTGCAAACCATGTGCATAACTGGCCATAATCAAAGGTTACAAATAAGCCCCTGATTATGCTGCAAGGAAATGCAGCCAGCAGTTAACTGTATGAGTATCCGTCTGCTGGACAAGAGAAATAATAACCTTAGATGATCTTGGTGGTTATTATGACCCTGTTTGCTTCTATCGCTGGGTGGATCCACGTTAACCACCCCATCATTACCATGAATGATAACCTCAGAAATGTGGGGCGCTTTGGCTCAGACAGTTTCCACAGAGCAAGCAAGTAGCCATCACTGAAAATAATTAATGAAAGAGGAGACCTGTAGGAAAACAAATGCTCTTCCTCAGCATTTTTCCATAGTTCAAATGAGGTGCACAAATCCCCTAAACCTGCTGTTGTCAGTTTGCCATGTGTGGCTTGGTCTGGGTGCACCACATGCATACATTCACACCTGACTGCTTAAAGCGTCACTGTTTGTATGGTAAGAAAAAGGAGGATAGAATAAAATAAATCAAAGTTTATATGAGGACAGATTTGCACTATTCAAGTAATTCAAACTGATCATATTTATCATATCAAAGATCTGGCACTAAATGTCAAAATAAAAACATTATTTACATGATTTATTTATCATTTTCACCATACGGACCTGACCAGCATCAGTTATTTATAATTCTTCATACCTGTTACTATCACATTATTCCCCTTTCATCTATATTGCAAGATGGCAAGATAAGTGTTTTGCTTTTTTTCTCCCATTCATCCATAGCTAATCTGACCTGGACTGGAGTGGCCCGTTTTGTCAGAAGGATGTCAGCAGCATCACAATGAATAACAATCAGATTAGATACCCAGCGGTGCAAGCTGTAGGCTCTGAAAACAGGCTGTACTATCCTGATAATGGGCTGAGTGTCATTATTCAATGTACTGATGCTTGTTGGCCAATGGACCTGAACTGAAAGCTAAGCCAACCTAATTGTAGCTTTAACGTTCATATTTATCATGGACTTGACTATTTGTATACCAAACTAAAGCTTGTGCCATAGAGCTCTAATGATAGATTTCTTGATAAAGCAGACTGTCTGTCTGCTGGGTGTTACCAGGTTTACTATGGCTATGCAGTATTGGGCTAGAAAGCAGTTTTGACACCCACAGAGAGTAGGGTTGTGGGTGTGTGAATGTCTTTTAACATCTCTCATCTTCTACAGTGATCCAGGGAGGACCTCTTGACAACCCCTACAGACTGAAACAGTTTCACTTCCACTGGGGTGGAAAGGGCTGCCATGGCTCTGAGCACACTGTTGAAGGAATTAGCTATGCATCTGAGGTCAGTATGGATCTGTATACTTCAGTACATCAAAACATGGGATTAACCTATGGTTTATCCTATTTTTGGCAGGTATATTGCATGGGGTAACGCATTTTTCTATAAAATAAAATCAAAATACGGATTTGCTGCTAATTACTGGCCTTTTCCCTCTGTGTATGTGGACGTAGGCTTTATTTTTTACACTGATGTCAAAATAATGAATCTCCCAATATAATCATAGATATTTGAGCATTGGTGTGTCATTCCTACATTCAACCCAATTTTAAAAAGATAATGTGCACTATATGAAGAACAGGATGTAGATGTACTATAATGTAGTATGCATGACTTGAGTTACTTTATTTGACCATAAAAGCCCTTTTTTACCCCCATTCTGTTTCTTTCTATCTTTCTTTTTCCTTCTATGTCCTCCTTCAGCTTCATCTAGTGCACTGGAATGCTGTCAAGTATAAGGCTTTTGGGGAGGCTGCAGCAGCTCCAGACGGCCTCGCTGTCCTTGGAATCTTTTTGGAAGTAAGATGAGTCTCTTCAGCACAATACCATTTTCTGTGCCCCCCTTTTTTTCCGTCCATTTTGTATTAGTGTAACCGTTTTTGTCATGGTAAGCTGAACAGAAGCAAAGGCAGAATGAGTGTTGTTTCTGCACTCATTTTATGTTGTCTTCTACATTTTTTTGTGCCATTGATATTACATTTGTGAATTAAGAAATTATTTGATATGCATTCCCTTCAAAAGTCAAAAATTGAATTTCAAAAACAAACTTGTCTGTTGCGGAAGACAGGTGACGACCACAGATGGCTCCACATGATAACAGACGCTCTGTTCATGGTGAAGTTTAAGGTGAGTACTGTGATTGCTACTGGATGTAGTTTATTATGCTATCGGCATTACTGCACTAATAGCAAAAAACTGTTGTCTTTGTATTTCTGTTTCAGGCTAGTGTCACAGATTTCAAAGGTTTCAACCCAAAGTGCCTCCTACCCAGCAGCCTCCACTACTGGACATACCCGGGATCACTGACCACACCCCCCCTACATGAGAGCGTCATCTGGATCGTCCTTAAGGAGCCAATCATAGTGTCTGAAAAACAGGTTAGTATGTGATGCAAATATGTTCCTTTTGACTACAATAATTTGCCAGATTTCCATCATGTATAACTCTATATTTATTTACTCATTTAACAGTTAGTTTTCTTTATTATTATTATTTGTGGAACATTTACAGTAAACCAGATTATACTTTACACCACCAAAACAGATAAAGTACTACTTTATCTGTAGTACTTTATTAATTCCTACAAACAAAGCATTAAGCCCAATTCTGCTATCATGGCTGTAAGCCAGTAGTGGGCTACACCTATATCACATATTTTCCCATCACTGCTTAAAAAGAGCCAATTACAGTACCAGAAATATGCACCTCAAATTCATAATGAATGAATTGTGGCTCTTTTTAAACCGAGAAATCATCACTCAAATAGATATTCATGTCTAAAATAACATATGATATGATTTTAAACAAAACTGACTTTATATTTTCTTGATTTCCTACTGCATGTGCCTGTTCAACTCCAGTATTAATGATTGATTTTGTTGTAGTGTAGTGATCTTTTCTCCATGTGCAGTTTTTACCATCCATGTTTTCTTGCCTGCAAATCATTAGGCTGTGCTGTGATCCCCTGCCTCTTTTGTTGTCAAACCAAAGTTCAGCATCCCTGGATCACTATGCCAAGTTTGAATAGTTGTGGGGGTGGTGGTGGGGTTTACCTCTGTGCTGTAGCATGTCCAGAAATATACTGTTTGGCCTAAGTAAGATGCTATATTTAGAAAACAAAGCATGGGCGAGCATCATTCTTGGGGGATGCCGTGTGTTGGGTTGGCTTGTTTTTATCCACCCCTCTTCTTAGGACTGAATGTAATCAGAAAGTTTAGGTCTGATAACCCCAGGTTGTTGACAAGTTAAGCTGACTAACTGGATGTCTGCAGCACATGCCTTCCAGGTCCCCCCTGTGAGCTGGCCCTGTGTCGGCTGGATTATACACTTTGTTGATCTTTTCTAGTCAAATTTTTAACACCAAAACTACATGAGGAATCTGGATTTTTAGGGATGGTGGCACATGGAGTGTATTCATAAACAAGCTGCCTGTAAACCCATGTGTGTAACATAGCTGGGGGTGAGGTATAAGCTAGGCGACTGGCCCCACAACCTATGACTCCAGGCCACAAGCCTTTGATCCCCTTCAGCTGATTATCCTGATGGATGGATGACTGGATGGGTTCAGGGCTTTAATTGAGAAATGCTTGCATGGAGACTCGGCAGGGGAAAGCCCTTATATAACAGGGTATTATTTTGTTTTTCATTTCCCCTTTTAATGCTAGACATAGAGCTAAAGAGGAAAGACAAAAAAGATGGTGGGTTGTGTAAGTCTGGTAATAGTCAATGTTGGTCATTAAAATAACATAACGCCAAAAGTATTGTATGTGTAGCCAAAGCCTGATAATTCATCTGTGTGATAGAGCTCCATTGTCCAAAAACTGTTAATCCTATCAGTGAGTCACACAGTTGCACTGGAAGATGTGTTTCTTCATAACAAATAACATGGGCACTTTAATTTGTTCTGAGTCGATCTACGTGCACCTCCTGCTGCCATGAATACTCACTATCACACCAAAGCTGTCACTAAAATGACTCCCCAACAAATGCACTATTTATTCCTGTACACTACAGAATGGAAGTTTGGGTAAAACCCATTTTTTTTTGCAAAAATATTAAAGGGAAAACTGTGTCTTTCTGTCTCTCTTCAAATGCAGCTGGGAAAGTTTAGAATGCTCCAGTTCAATGGAGAGGAAGAGGATCAGAGGATGCGCATGGAAAACAACTTCAGGCCTCCCCAGCCTCTCAAGGGCAGGAAAGTGCGTTCTTCCAATTAATGTGACCTCAAGAGATGTGAAGTCGTAGATAACAAAAGCTCTTTTAGACAACAGTGAATGCATTAATTTGAGTGTCCTTTTTTTGCCTCATGGTAGCTTGTCCTGAGGATTTCTGATTTACTTTCTATAGAAGGAAAAAGTTCAAGGAGTAATTCTCATCACTGCCAGCACATTGAGATGCACGTTTCCCTTTACTGCTCATAAGCTTCAATGGCAGAAGGAGGAATCCGATTTTGAACAATTTAGGGAAAAATAAAAGGGATATTATGAAGCAATATAATTAGTTTGTTTAATATTTGACTACTATGTGCTATTCAGTGATATTATTAAAAGCAATATGTTAATTAAGATTAAAAGATTGGATGTTTAATTGTACCTCATTTGTTGTTCAAGGAAAACAAGTATTACTGAGGCAATAAGGTGCTACAATCATCAACTAGCAGCAAGCTCTTTTAAGGTGCTATTATATGTATCTTAAGTCCGTATAGCAGTGCAGTCTGTTGCTGTTTGTAGACTAGTATCGCACAACTCAGCTGTCTGCAGATTCACAGCCTCAGTCTCCTTACTGATCTCGATTGATCCCCCGTTCAGCCGGCCTATGGCTGGTGGATCCCCAGCCCTAGTGGCCATAGATCCCTTTTAGTCCAACAATGCCAACTGGAGGTGGAATTGGATTAGTGCTACGTTCGCTTAAACTGCTCTGTTTGGCCATGACGGAGGGCATGAAAGTCTCAGGTCCTTTTTAGAGCTCAAGAGAGAGATAATCACCCACAGCAGACTGATTTATCATTTTTAGCATGCTCTCCAGATTTAACAAAAACCTGTGTTCCCAACTATTTCTATTTCGAGGACCCAGTGAATTCAGTAGTTCAATCGAACTCTGAATCTTTGGTTTTATGCACATCATTCTTAGATTAAACTGCATCTTGACTGAAGTGTCACATTTCCTGGTCGAGTGTTTCTACTATGCAAGAGGTAATCTGCACTGTTATTAACAGCTCACTTCTGAAGCTGCACTTTTAAGAAAAACAGTCTAGTATGTAAATGCCTGATAGAGGCCCCGTTGTCGCACTAAGCTGAGTTATGGCAGCCTTGTCTAATGCTGGTCCTTATTTAGATGTACATGGATTTTACTAATTCAGAGGTATTAACTTATTTTGTTCCCATACAACAAAGCGCACACGAAGAACGGTTCCTCAGTTATGACTGTTTGTTGATGTGAAAGCACATTACAAATGTAATTTATGGGTGGTTTGAATATTTTTGTAATGCATTCAAAATCTTGTCATGTTTGCTCAATGAATACATTTCAAAATAACTTTGTTTTGCAGTGGTTTTTTTTCTATTTAAAGAGGTCCTTTCAGATGCATTAACTGAAATGTACATATACAGAAATACGGTTCTGCATTTGATGATTTAGGATATTCTAGCTTTTTCTTCTACTCTTACCAAAAAGCATTGTTCAGCTTTTTTGTTGAAGTAATTGAACCTTGCACCTGGTGTCTACAGTATATTCCTTCAAGCAAATGTTTAAACTGACTCTCACTAATCAGAAGTAGCAATACCGGGTTCAATGTAATAAGTAGCCAGGCTGTCGCCTAGAGGACTGAGGGACAAGAGAAGGAACATGGACTGTGATCACAGTCAATTATTTACCAAGCGTGTTCACTGAATGAGTGAACACTCATTCAGTGAACACCTTTTCAGCATGGTAGAGTGTTTATAGTTAATTTTGTCATTAAACTAATATATCATAAAGGTGTGGCTGTAATGTAGATTGATGTGGAGGGTGGCTACTGCATCTGTTGGCTATATGTGTGTTTCTTGGTTTTCTGAATGAGAAAATAATAATTTTATGTGCCAATAAAGTATTATATCCAGTATTGCAATAACGTAGATAAGTGGACTCTCATGTACTTCTGACCTTCCGGCCATTACGTAATCATCGAAAGAACCTCTCAAACAAGATACTGTATTATAAACGGAGAAACCCCTCATTGTTTCTTATTCACGCTGGAATTTGGAATTCATAAGGAAATTGCACCTTTAAATCAAGGTTGAATGTATTTCCCAAAGGAAAGGTTTAGACACCAAAAATCAAGATAATATTGAAAGTTCAGAGAGCATTTACAATTGGTGGGGATGCAACATACAATTTAATATTTTTTTTATTTTTATTTTATAGTTTTAAAATTACCATAGAATTAATGAAAGCACAATTTCTAAAAAAAAAAAAAAAATCAACTGACATTTTTACCATCAATTACAATTTTGAGTCATATCATTTGAATGCATAAAAAAAAATCTACATTCCTTCAACTATGTGGCTTCAACATGTAGCTACAATATTTGTCCAACAGATGGCAGGCTTGAGAGCTCTTTGCTGGCTAAAAACCTTGATTGTGTATTCTCATATTTGTGCTATTTGAATTAGATTTACCTGGTGAAAAGAGTAACTAAATCTTTAACTGAAAATGAGTTTATTAAATGTAATTAAATTTAATAGGTTAAATAGCAATGTGATCTGTCTGACGTTGGAAGTTAATGAAAAACAACAATGAGAGATTTAGTTTTTAAAATCTAGGCCCAAATGTTACACAAGGAAACCACATTCAAATTTACATGTACATAAGGCAGACACAAATTATTATTATAATTACACAATTTATTCAATTGCAGTTCAAACACATTTGAAGTTAAATCTATCTTCATGTCTATACCTGGCTTATTTTCTGTGCTGATGTTTTGACATTAATTTTCTTTAACAGACATATTCAAATTTTATTTTCATTCATCAATTTTCTTATGCTGTTTTTGTGTCACTGACACAATGTGTTCAGCTTGTTTAAGTTTCCCTGTAGGTGGCAGCATCTACTGTCTTTTGTATCACATGCAAAGTAAACTCTGGTTTGCCTTTCACCAGACAAAAAAGATTGAATTTTGAAAAAGTGCAAATAAACCACAGATATCTGTACAACATCTTGGATACACATTGAAATGACTTAATGTGGAAATTAAATAATGGCTGACTGCAGCAGAAACATATCTTACATCCAAGGAGACATCATATTTTTGTTTTTTTTTTTTTTCGCTATCAGTAACACTTGACCTTGTCTCTGTCCATCCTCCTTGTCACTGTGTTCCATTACAGCATCTGGTTTCATTTCCCTGTAACGGCTGATGGCTGTGGAAAAATGCAGTTTGCAGGTTGATGAATAAAGAATGAAAGTGGGTGTGTGTGAAGTATATTTAACACATATTCTCAAATAATCCTTCCAAAATAGCATCAGGGCGCTTTATTGAGACTGAGAATACCTGAGCGGGCACATCATCCTCAGCCACAATCGATGTGCCATGTAATAAGATATTACAGGCAGGCCTCAGAAATAGAGTCAGTCACATGTATTTTTAGCATCAGGGTATCTACTTGCCTGTTGTAGTGATTTTTGCCAGACACAGCAACATCTGAGCAACTTGTGAAATACAAACCTGCGGGACGAACGAGCTGCAGAAAAAGTTGCTGGTCAGACAGAACAATGAACTAAGTTTTTTTTGCTGAATGATCTGCATGTTGTCAAAGGGACACTCATTTTACATGTCCAAGTCAATTTAATAGTCATGAGGAAAAATGTCTTCTGTGGCTCTGGAGGACCTTAGAATTGTGAGAAAAATTGCCACATTCACTATTCAAACATAAAATTACAATTGT
This sequence comes from Dicentrarchus labrax, assembly GCF_905237075.1. NCBI lineage: Eukaryota > Metazoa > Chordata > Actinopteri > Moronidae > Dicentrarchus > Dicentrarchus labrax. Next base: position 14,128,410 of record NW_026136719.1, on the reverse strand, counting down.
AACACGTTCATTTTACATTACGTAATATCAAAATTTACCAAAAGCATCAAAAGTGAAAGTACTTGTGCAGAAAAATAAATGACTCCTGTCAGTGTCATCATTATAGATAGATAGATAGATAGATAGATAGATAGATAGATAGATAGATAGATGTAGATCGATTGTATTTGAGTAAAAATACTTAGTTACATTCCACCACTGCTGAGGGCATGACGTTCGAAAGATGTAGGATAGAAGGGGATTAATATATTCAGTGTTTCTGGAGCATGGCCTACATTAAGGACTAAAAGTCAGAATATCCTGGCCTCTGCTGCTTTGATTTTGACCTTTAGGTTTTTAATTTGTCTCTTGAAAATCCCCCCAGCTTATGCAATGCAATACTAAATTGGTGTAGAGCCCTTTTAAGTGAGGTCTAATTGTCTGATTTCATTTTTACAAAATATAATAAACTTTTGTTGAGTTTAAAGAAAACATATTATGTTTGACAGTCAGAAAACTGCAAAGGCTCAAACCACATGTGTAACTAAACCACAATCACTACTTTATCTGGACCAAACTGCTGTGTCTAACCATGTAATCTCATAGCTTTTATGACTCTGCAGTCTACACAGACTGAGTCACTTCTTCTGTTTCCGAATTAAGGCCTAAAATGGGATGCTCCACTCTTAAATCATTTTAAGTTTCTCAATATTGTCAAGGGCAGCGACTCTATCTAGCAATCAGGGGACATGGCCATGGTGCAGTTGCCATGGATACAAACAGCACATGTACCACAACACAAATGCTTGGCCAGCTCATATCTCCCCTACTTGTCTATGAGCCAGTGATCCATCGCCATCACCCTGTCAGAAAATAAAACCATACTGCAAAAATATCTGATGCTTCTTTCCCCTAAAGACCCCTCTGGTGACACGTGTGTGTTTCTGTATTCATTAGAGAGCTATATTTAGCATCATGTTATCTATTTTGTGTGAAGGTTCAACGAACAGGCCTGTGATCTCCACCTTATTCCAGCCAAACCAACCGCACACACCACCTGTCTTTACTGGATGGCTGGTGTTTGGCCTTCACCCAGGTTCAGGGTCAGGTTTAAGGCACAACTATTACAGCTTGCCAAACAATATACACCTCTTATGGGTTGTGTATATACACCAAATTACATTAAGGTTAGTTGGCCTTGGTTCACAGAGTGGATTATAAATCACAGCAGAAGAGATGAGGTTCCCTCTCTTGGGCACTCTGTTGGTGGTCTGTTATGATAACTAAAGAAAACAGTGCTTTGCTGTCATGGGAGTGAGGTCATGATCAGTAATTCTATACATGGCTGTCAACTCATATGACATAAAGGCTTTGATCTATGGACTATTCTACAGAAAATATCTGCTAGCTTCCTCTGGCCTTGGTATGTGATTTTTGGGCTTATATTTTACTTGCAGTAAATGTTGATTGAGATTCTGATACTAACAGAAAGAGTCACACCCTGACCCCCGACATCTGATCCTGACAGTGTGAGGTTACCCAGCATTGCGCCAGGACATATTCTGAGTGGGCAACAGACACCTACGCGGCCTTCAGGGAACTCATCTGACTTTTACTCAGCAACCCTTAGAGTCAATCCAAGATCCACTGTTTGCACAGGGTGTCTATAGCAACACACACAGTCAGCACCGCATCACGGCTCAGTCAACCCCTATTTATTTCATACAAGTCTGTTTAAAATCAGTGTCATGCATTTGGCTTGCTGAGTAGATACGTACAACTAATTCCAGTAAAATTTGCCAAACTATTTTTTTGTTTTTGTTTTGCCTAATTTGTGTAATTTCCTTGGCGTGAATTTATAATAGACCAAATCATTTTCCAGGATTGAGTGTTGAAATTATGCATTTTAGAAGCATCTTTTCTGGCACTGTTGCAGATGATTTTATGGTGCACCATCAAGTTGACACACCGTATAAACTTCATTATGATGCCATCTTCTCAGCTTATAAGAGTTCCCAGAATTCTACCATTTGTTATGAATGACTGTTGATCATTAGACATCATGTTTTCATAAGTGTGACCTACTCAGTGACTTTTTAAGTAATAACAAGTGGAGTCTACAGCCAAGCTAGCAGCTCTGTGAGGCTGTACATAGGCCCAGTGATGCTTTGAGCTAATGTTAGCCTGATAACAAACAGGCTGACAATGACAATGCTAACATACTGATGTTTAGCAGGTATTATTCACCAGATTGACTTTATTTTATCTTATTTCATCCCAACATGTACTAATTAGCTCTGAACACAAAGTATAACTGATCGTCATGAACAGAAGTACTGGGCTAATTGAAATTCTGACCTGATAATGGTGGTAAAACACAAGGGGTCACTGCCATCATGAGGAGGGAATGAATATGCGTACCAAATTTCAGCAATCCATAGTAGTTCAGACATTTTACTCAAAATCACAAACATCAACCTCATGGTGGTGCAAGAGGAAAAGTCTGTAGATCTCTGAGGTCAGTACGATGCATCCTCTGGGTACCATGAATGTCCGTATAAAATATGACTATCCATCCAGTAGTTTTCTAGGTCCAGTCTGGACCAAAGAAAGCAGAAGAGGAACATCATATCAAAGACTGGACATAGACCAATTGGTTTAATATGAGGGCTGCCTATCTTAATAGAGATGTTTCTGGATGGTAATGATGAATGAACTCAGGTATATACAGTACTTGGTCCTTGAAATTCAGAACAAATCATATATTTAATTTCAATTCACGTGAAGCAGAGTGGATCAAAGTTTTATTTAAATTTCATCCCCAGACAGACCAATTAAAGAGTGATCTGATAACCTAATGGGTTTGACTGGGAAAGACCCATGTGATCATGTCTCTGTCTGTTTCTCTGGATTGTCTCCAAAAACATCACAGGCCTTTGGCCAGTTTGATCCCTCCCGCATCTGCTATCTGCTACAACTCCCACAACCAACCACCACCGACACATTCAAGTCAGTGGGGTCAGTCATGCACCCAGAAGTGTCACAAGTTTCCAAGATCCCTATCCCCCAAGCCCACTGGGTCAAAAATAGTCCCTGTTAGCCTTTTATAAATCAGAGTGTTACTATAAAAAGCATTTGGCTGACCAGAAACCTGGGCTGAAGCCACATCACCCTATCTTTAGCTTTATTTATGTCCTGGTGTTGACAGCACCACTTGCAAAGCTTTCCAGTCACCGTTCAATGGGTCACATGTGTGCCGAGCCCTCGGCCCGATGTTGGAAAGCACCGTCGAGTAAAAACGGTAATCAGTGGGCCTACAGTGCTGGTCAGCCTGCATCCCTTACAGAAACAAACCGCCTAACAGCTGCTGAGTTAACGGCTTGATGATTCTGGCCGTCAGATTCTTTCCATCCACTTAGTGTTTATGGAGCTCTCTTCTGATGACAGATAAGCATGTCCACTATTGTAAAATGATGATTGGCATTTTTACAACTGTCACATGACAAGAACTATTGTTGCATTAGAGCTGAAAAATAGAAAGATAACTCTGGTTTTATTTGACCAGTGTAGGTCAGGCTTCACTGTCTTACTTTTTTATTCATTGCATATAAACGCTCATCCCCAGCTTTAGCAGTGAGAGCCTCCCTCATACAGCCTTGTCATGGGAATAACATCTTAATCAGGAGTTCAAAAGAGCAGTCAGCATTATCAGGAAGCTATCAGATATGAAAAGAGGAATATATGCAGGATCAGTACAGACAAAGATGAAATACAGATGAATATAGGGTGAGTACAAAGGAATGTGTTTTACTTATACACTATTATGTGCACTTTAAGTTAGAAAATGTTAAACAGAGTAGTTAGATGAGTCATTCAGTATATCTCAGCATCGTTTTTCATCATGTTTAGATAAATTAAATGTGTTTTTTTGTTTTGTTTTGTTTTGTCTGGAGAAGAACATATGGACATATTTTCAGGAAATATGATTATGATCTGGCTGACTGGTTATATTTAGAATATAAGTCTTAATTCAGTGCCTTTATTGTGGCCTTGTGTGGTGAACTGGTGATCTGTCTGGGATGTATATCCCCTCTCACCCAATGCATGCTGGGTAGGCTGAAGTTCCCTGTAATCCGGAACAGGATAAGCACTTCAGAGAACGGACACCTTTTATTGTTCCACCCATCCATCCGTCAGTCCATCAATTTTTCTACCAGACTGCAACGGATGAAAGGCAGCAAAACACATTGGACACGTTTTAAAATCTATTAAAATGTACATCACATTGCCACAAAAATAGCAAATAGCCTAAGCAATTTTAATAAACTCCTTACATTATACCTGCAGATCCAAGCTAAAAAAAACAAGAATCTTCATGCTGGTGGTTCTAGTATTGAGGTGTTTTTCTTTGTAACTTGCTTCTAGAGATTTGACCCAGACAACCTACTTTCATTGAATGTGGTTGTATCAAGTGATCGCAACATCCTATTCTTCTGTCCAAATAGAGGTTGAGATATGAAAAGTTTGATCTTGTATGTATCATGCATTTTAATTATCAGTGTGGTATGATAAACTATCAAAGTTTACCTACAGGAGATTTCAAGACGTTTCAGATGAGTTTGAGCATTTTTGTGAATGGCCAGCAGTAGTCTTTACTGGCCAAGAGTGGTCTTAATGAGGCTAATAAGCATATTATGTTTTGTGTGTTTTTGTGTTGTAGCCCTTTAGTATATCTTCCTCTTTGTTTCTGTCTTTTTAAGGGAGGAGTTTCTGGGCTTGCTCTTGTTTTAGGTTGTGCAGGTGGGATGGTAAATATGGAATTTGTATTTGTATCCTTTGCATAAAATCTGTGTAATGTATTGTAGAAATTAGTACATGCTAAGGAGTATGTATACTTAACTTGATTATATGTATATGCTGCTTCTCACATATTTCAGTGAATCATCTGGGCAACTTAAAATCATTCATGGCAATACACTGTTTATGGACATACCGTATACAGTATATTGACATGAATGATTACACAACATCGAAATGTGAATGATGCAGCACTCTAAGAGCGGTGTCTGGCTTGCTTAAATTGAAACTGCTAAAAGTCTAACCCTTTTGGGAGTTGGGGATCAGTCAGCTTGTGCACTTCAAGTTAAAGGAAACTCTGAGGAGAAGGACACAGGACCTTCTTTGAAAAACTGAGTGTTACTCCTCCTCCTCAACTGTTTCTCTTCTTCCTCCCTCCCCCCAACCCTCTCTCTCAGGTGTTTTGCCGAGAATATTTCAGAGCAAGTTTGCCCACACAAGGACGATAGGTCTCATCCCACTAAAGCTTCAGTTCATGACTGATGGCAGAGGCCACATTCATAGTGAACAGAGCCGGTGTAGGTGGACTGTGTGTATGTGTGTCTGCATCTGTGTCTGTGTCTGTGTGTGTGGGCTTGCTACTCTCCTCTCAAGACGACAGCATTGTTACACTAAAACCTTAAAGCTTCCAAATGTGTGGGCTGCCATGTATTCATGTAGGAGCGGCTGTTGCTCTTTCAGTGTCTCCATGAAACAATAATTTCAACCATACAGGAGAAAGATGGTCATCATGTCTATTTTTAATCCCTTATTGAACCTTGCATTGATCTGTGTTGAGTCTGAGGAGTGCAATCATGCAAATGCTTGTGCCAAGATGGAGACGTGTCAGTGCTTGTAGATGATGTGTGTGGGAGGAGTGGGTCTGAGAGGAATGAATGATTGGAACATTTTCATGTAATTGTTTTGCTGCTAATTTGCAGTTTCTGCTGCTGTCACTTGTCAGGAGATGTAGGTCTGTGGGTGCTCTATATTGGTGTTCCTATTTATTACAAATACAAACTGAATAAACAAGTATTTTTATATGAAGATAAATGAGGACAGAACTAAATGGACTTAATGGATCTTGAAGTGAGATTTAAGCCGGAACTTTACATCTCAAAATTTAGGCCAATATGGACAAGAACATCTTCCATGGTTAATCTGAGATCATGTAGGCTAGAAAGCCAATTTTTCAATTGAAAATTTAATATTCTCACGAATGTTATTGAATATTCAGCAAGAAATAACGTTAAAATCATACAAAGTGGGATGCAGTTCTGCCCATAGCCTTTTCTGTTACCATAGAAACGGGTTGCTGGGTTATAAAAGAGAGGGAAGTATGATTAAAATGAATTAATGAAGATGATGGGAAGAAAGCTCATTTTGTGTGTCATCTCCCTTTGTTTCTTTTTCTCATCTCAGACTCATTAATGGTACATTAACAAGTGCTCTAATTTTTCTCACATAAGCTGCCCAGAATAACATGTATTCAGTCCTGCAGAATAGTTTTCATAATGCTTTCATTAGCACCTTCTGGATATTGTATCATTCAGCACCCTTTGTCCTGATCCCTGATGTGAGTCTTTTGTGATCTTCTCTTTCATGGTGCCCTCCAGTTATAGAGCACACTTTAGTGCACTTCTTAGTGCCTCTGTCACTCTTACATGTTTTTTCTTTTCAAAAGTTCCACATGTAATATATTAAAGCAAACATCATACTTAATGTGTTTCATCCTTCAGTTTGATGAATTGAGTTGTGAGCTTATTTTCCTGTGCCATAGTTTCAGTGGCTCACACAGTTGCACTGGGTGACATGTTTCTTGATTACAATGAACATGGGCACTTTAGTTTATTATGGGTCAGTCCAACATGTACAACTCTGCCGCTGTAAATACTCACTAGTGCAAGTCTGGGGCTGAAAATAGTGCAATTTCTACTCCTGTTTGAGTAACATTAGCTAAAAACTACAGTGCCCAACCGTTTTAAAAAAGCGACTGAGCCTAAAAAAAGGATATAAATATATACATTCATGACACATTTTTAAAGAAATGTCTTCAGTGGGAACTAATGGTCTTGGGCCACATACAGGAAATATTGTTGGTTTTGGTCTTTTTGTGTGATTTGTTGAAAAAAACAATACACAAGTAGAATATTGCCAGACTTCTACATGATGCAGTATGATTGCCAAGTATAAGTTGACTGAGAAATAAACACTGCATTCTAATATTTGTGTTGCTCTATTGTTGTGTTATGTCAGTTGTCTGAGACTGATAATTGCAGTGTAGGTAATTTCTGCTAATCATGTCACATCTAACAGCAAAAGGGATAGGACCCAAAGGCAGACAGAGGAGGCAGCAGGATAACTTCACTGATTTATTGATGATATAGCATACAGGCAGGCAGATGGAAATGAAAGGTAAACATAAAGAAAATAGACACTCAAACACAACGGCACAAAGCCAGAAACCAATAAAGCTACTAGGACTGACAAGGAGTGAAAAATGAGCTTATATGTGGAGGACTGATGAGGTAAGTGGGGACAGGTGAGCAGGTGGGCAGGGAAGGTCAGGTAACTGCAGAGCAGATGAGGAGAGTGGGAGCAGGTGTGTAGAAGGGTGGGGCAGTCAGGTGACGTGAAGAGAACCTATAGTCGGAGGGCATCTAGTAGATGGACGGACAAGGGCAATGAAAGGCCCTAGGTAACCGGTATCATGGCTGGTGAAGAGGACTGTGACCAATCAAATAAATGTATTTCATTAATACGCTGTGTCCATAATTGTAGATACAAGGAAGGGGGACAGTAGGAGTGCATTCTCCCTCAGTGATCAGATGGGACTGAATTGTGTTTAAATAAATCAAATGATAACATTTGCGAGAAATAAAGAGGAACACGTTAGAATATAAAAATTACATTGGTCTTGACAAAAACGTATAAACTGATGTTTGTCTGAACACCTAATCCCTCATGACTGTATGAAGAATATGAAAAAATCTAAACAAGCAAGGCATGACTGACAATTCTGCAATCTGTAATAATTGACTATACAGCTGTTCTACTGCTGAACGCTTTTCAAACCCCATATATTCGAGTCCGAGGGCAGCATTTTCACAGTGCAGTGTGGTAGAGTGTGGTTTGCTTTTGTGTGCGTATATTCCAGCTGCTTCTTGAATCAAATTGTTGATTTCCAGCTTCCTGTCTTGATAGTCTGAAATGTAAGAGTGATTACAGTCTCTGAAATACCATAAATAGCAGGAGTGACGCACATACTCTGTCAAATGTCCATATGACAAGCAGTTTAAACTGTTTTCCTGTTCAGAACATCAAATTACTGTGTTAAATGAATAACAGAAAATAGAAGGCAGAACTATGACCCTTTCTCTCTCAGGGCCTTCTGTCTAAACATTTAAATTCTCATGTGTCTTCTGCCGCACACAAAACCCTTCATCCTATTTATTTGGTGGTTGTTATGCTGTAAACATCATTAATAAGCTCTTTACAAGTGATACTGTTTCAAAAGAGCCTTGCAAGAGTTTAACAGGTTTTGAGAATGTAAATGAGTTAAGAATCTGCTTCTATTTAAAGAACAGGGGTGTAATATCAATACTGCAATATAATAAATACTCATACACAAATACATACAAGTATAAAAGTATGTAAGTACTGTTGCCAAAATGTAGGCCTGCTTAAAGTATCAAAAGTGAAAATTGTCATAGTTCAGAAAAATGTGAGTGTTAACATTATATGTAGCTGTTTGAGGTGAAGCTTATTTTAACTACTTTATATACTGTTTGGAAGTTTAATCTATAACAATGCATCATATTTTATAATATCATCATATGTTCTGTAACCAGTAACTATAAGCTGCAGTTTATTCTAGTTTATTTCTCTCCAAGTATAAAATATAAAGTATGTCAAATTTGTGCTTTATTTCAGGTTGAGTAAAAGTACTTATTTACATTCCACCACTGTTGGAACAGAACTGTAGCAAACAGGATTAACAGCTTCTCACGCTGCCAGTGACAGTGTTATGTGAAACAAGACAGCTTGGCAGCCTCCTACAATCACTGGTCAATTCCACTCAATCTAATTTTAAAGTTAAAGGAAGGCTGGATCATACATAATAGTTTATTTTCATTCATGATTCCCCTGCAAAAACGAACGCCATTTGTCAAAACTCCACAGTGAATCTGAAGTTTCTGCCAAATCGACTGTTAAAGTGAGGTTACAGTAAGAAAGGACAGCTGGAGCATATCAGTCACAATGATGCAACATAACGCACCAGTGAGTTGTGTTGCTGTGCAGCACCATTCCTGTCAGTGAATCAATTTATTGTGTAAATGGAAAACCCTAACAGCCCCTGACCTTTCTCAACTGCCAGTAATTGCAGACAATTTATGTTAGTCAAACATAATTTACTGAAAGAGCAGGAGATGCTGCAACAACTAGCAGCAAGTTTATTCCCACACTCTACGGGCCATTTATTGCAGCATTTCTGAGGTCATTTTAAAGGGAAAACGTTTTCAACCTTTTAAGATTTCAGATTCCATTAGTAAAATATTAACAGGAAGCAGATGTCCTACATACGCCACTACCTTTGTTGGTGGGAACTTTTATAGCTGGTATTCAAATGAAAACCTGTATGCTCTGAATGCAATCAGTGGTATTAAATAAGATGATAAAAATATATTTGGCTCCAGATTAAATGTAATCAAACATATCACAATCAAAATGCTAATGAGCACTGTATATGAATCTGCACCTGATCTCCACACCTCTGTAATGTTTGAAGATACGACAAATCACTCAAATGAACAAAGAACTGGTCTCTCACAGAGACGTCTTCCTCAAACTCTAAGGAGATCTGTATCACAACAAATACAAATTGGATTTCGTGCCTCAACTCTCCCAAACCCACAAGAGAGGGAGATACTCAAATCCATTAAATATGCACCATATCAGGACAGTTAGACGTTTCTAATATTGGAAAAGAGAGGTAGGCACTCTTGTTTTTTTTTATTGAACCTTCTGTTGATACAAATATAAAGTTTAATTGTTGCAGCCTTATTTAATTGATCAGGTTGTAGAGACCTCTTTAAATAGTATGGTTATGAATGGTGGTCATAGCATTGAAGTCCTTCCAAGGAGTCAGATTTATACTTTATCTTCAAAGTAATTTGGCAGCTGGAGTTAAGTTTTGTATTTTTATTGAATTAAAACAAAAGTGATCCACTTCTGGTATGACAGATGTATTAAATAATAAGATGACTATGTGCCTAGTGGTTATAGGAATATTCAGACATTTGGAAAAAATCTGCACATTTGCAGTCTAGCCAAAAGTTTGATGAAAAGATAGATACCACTGTTATGTCTGTACAGTCGGCAAGCCATTAAATACGTATATTTTTCACAAAATGTTGACCCTGAATATCTGCAATAACTTTGTCTCTAGTCATGGTAATGCAATGCTGGTAATGTAATATAGGTGTGGTAAGGTAATGTACAGCTTGTCTTTAGAGCTTTTTCATTGTAAACAGCTGCCTGCTGCAGCCAAAAATGACGATGATCAGAAAAAACAAAGACAATGAGCTGAAAGAAGCAAAAATACTAAAATAGAGAATAACTACTAATAATAAGAATAACTTCAGAGGTGATAGACATTTGTGAGTTCACATCAAGTAGTCATGTTATCCTTGTTAATAATATAATAATTTTTAATACAAAATATTGATTATAGCTGTTTTAATGGTTAAGCAAGATTCAGGTGGAAAATTTGATATTCAGGGTATTATAATGTTTATTAGTGTCATATTCACACTAATGGAACACTTATCAGAAATGTCAGAAGTACTGGACGCAAGCCTCTAACAGCTGGAGATGTGGAAACTGTCAAGTTTGGAGCCAGAGTGAAACTACTGGATCTTGAAACAAGCTTAAAATAGCCGAAGCTGTGGGGAAACACAGAACAGAGGGAGGAGGGATTGGGAAAAACACTTGTCTGTGCCGGTAACTGAGCAATGGAAAACCGGTTGGCCTCCTGGGGAAACCGGCCACTGCTCCACTGTTCCTCTCCCGGGATTGTCCGTCCATATGTGGTGAATTATCTCTCATTTCCCAAGCTACTTGATGTGATTGGAAATCTCACGCCCATTTCTCTCTGTGGCCTTGCACCCCATGTTGGCCAGCTGAACCATCCCTATCCTCGGATGATCTGTTGGGACACATCAAGGCTAAAGTTGGGGGCTCATTACCTCCCAAACGTAATGCTTGACCCCATGTCACAAGCTAATCCCTTCCCCTCTGCTCTCTCATCTCCCTCAGGGTCCTCTTCAGTGTACTTTCTTGTACTTGGAGCTATGCTGTGCTTTGATTGGAACCGATAGCTGGAGATAAAAATAGTCTAATATAAATGGGCAGTGGGTGCGTAGGCTAGCAGCAGCATTGTCTGTATATTTGGTGAGTCATTGCACATTGACAAATACACACATGTACAAGTGAATATGTAAATGTGGTTATTTTTAGATTTGCCATCTAAATTTTCCATTGCTGTTTTATTTTCCCCTCCGTTTCATACATGTAGGAACATTACAGATTGTTGGTTAACTCCCTAACAGTCTACTAACTCTAACCTGGGAGATAAAATACTGCCGCTAACCTTCACACAAATGAAGCCTGCTCCTGCGTAAGTGTGTACGTCATCATTATTTCCAATCTGTGATTCTTGACTCTATTTTTAAAAAAAGGCCTGAATATTTGTTGATAGTGTGCTATAAATTATGGAGAAAACATGAGCACATTCTGTCTATTACTGACACTAAAGTACAATGTGTACCTAAAAAAACAGTTGTTCTTCCAGTGATGGTCATAACATTAATATAGCTGTCTCTAGATATTTAGTTTGGGTTAATAGGCCTTTTTCCGTGGAGTATATTTCATGACGCAACAGAAAAAAACACAGATGTAAATAATAAAATTAATAATGTCTGAGTTCCATTTAGCTTTAGTTTCAAGGTCCTGGTATTATGAATGCTGGCTCACCGTCAGACAGTCGTGACTTACATTGGGGCACTTGAATAGAACAGAGTCATTGTTAGTGTTATTAGTTACACCTGTGCTTTTATTCTTTAGAGGGGAATATGATTTAAAAAAATAAATCTGATACAACAACACAGTCCTGGCAAATAATCATGTTATCAAGTTTTAAGGGTAATGTGTTCGCAAACAGTTACATCCAGCAGACACGTAGAAACTATTAATTGGAGTTATATTTCTGTTAATCAAATATTCCGCCCATCTTGTAGCTCTGGTTTCATCTCCACCACCTCCTGAGAGACACATCTGGGTCTTTATCCTTCCTGATGCTTAGTTTTCTTCACAGTTAGTTGCTCACTTTTTTGTGTAGTCTGCCCTTTTATATTGATTTGTTGAATTTTATATGTTGGATTCATTTCAATTCTAAAGCAAACAGCTGGCAACAAAAATATCAGACAGTCAAATATGAGCGAGTATCCAATATTAATTAAAGTTGTCAACCTGTCACAGCAGGCTAATGGATGAGCATGTAGCATCTATTCAATTTGTAAAGCTTTGTCTTGTGAATGAGATGTGACTAGTTTGTTGGACACTGGTGGGTGAGTGTCATTTAGTGGACCTTCAATTGTTGAGCTATTCATAGCAACACTTTGGTCTGAATATAGCTTTGCTTGCCTGTTAGGTCGTCTGGGTCAGCATTTATGAAGCCTTAATCAGAGACTGGAGCGTGCTGCTAATGCAATTATAAACACAGGACAATTTCAGGCTGTCTCATTAGATTAAAAGTGTTCTGGTTTATAATGTGGAAGCTAGTTAGAAAAGAAAATATTTTGTGCAGGGAAATGTTGATACAGGTATGAGAGGCTCAGATGTACAGTGCAATTTATACACATATAAGACATACTTTTGAAGATACTTTTGAATTTAAATGAAATTATGCAGTTACAATGCTTGCAAGATGTTTTAATTTTTTTGATGTATTAAATCACGTCAGCATTTACAAGCATGTTACTTCTGATATATGGTTTTACAACAATCTTCTCGTGTCAATTTATCTTAATTAGGAATCAGTGTGATAGCAATGAGCAGATGTGTTTAACATAAATTAATAACAGGTACATGCAGTGTAAATTACGACGAGTACTGAAGCCAAGGTTAGAAAAAAATAAATCTAAAATTTACAGGAAAGAAGTCTGCTTTTTTTAAGTTATGACTTGAAACTTGAAATATTAAGACTTGAATCTAAATTACAGCTTTTCTTGTAAAATGACAACTTTTTCTGTTCATGGCCCTACTGCTGTTGAAATAAATAGGCACCATTTTGCAACAAATAAACAGGTCTACAGCAATAAAAAAAATTACAAACATCATGTACCAGACACAGGCCTACACATGTATTTAACATCTGAAAGTTGATCCAATGACTGAAATATACATTCATTTTTAGACATTCATGGTCACTCAATGAATTCAGTGCCCTACATTGGTCCATTTGGCCAGGGCAGTAAGCAGGACAGACATCACAGTATCGTCCTGATTAGATTGAAATCTTCAGGGGAACTCTCTCCTGGTTAGTTTTGCTCGGCTGTTTGGGGTTCTGGTAGGACAGTCTCACAAATACAACAATGAGGATGGTTCCTGGAATTAAAAAAAGAAAACAAAAACATTGCTATATTCAACAACATCACTATGTCAGTGCTTATTTCTTTGTAAAATATAGTGAATAGGCACAGTATGACAACGCCTAGAAAGATCTAATGCAATCCAGTACAATGGCCGTGCTACAAAGACTACCAAATACTACTTTTGTAAAGCTTGTAATAAAGCTTGTAATGCATATGCATATGATGCATTAATACAGTACCCACCAACCTCTCTGCTTACCTATGACTGCAAAGGTGCCCAGCAGAATGCCCACTGCAGATTGAATAGTTGGCATGCCCTGCAACTGCTTGGCAGCCATTTTGCAGTTGCCTCTGACGTTGCAGGGACACACTGTCACTAACAGGACAGGAAAAGAGCAAAACAACTCACAGATCAGTGCTTTTTATCATCACACAACAGAGAGGTTCTGACTGAACAGGAAATACAATTTATAGAATTGATTTAGGATTGATGTTTGGTGCAGAGATTCTTCACAACAATTTAAGTTATAACCCTTTCCTCCAACCAAAAACACTGTTCAGCTTATAATGAATGAAACATTTATAATAATTCATATAAACTCTGTACAGTGATGTGAAAGGCATAACATTTTTAACTGCCCGTATAATGACTATTTGTTATATTTGATTGTCATATAGAAAATTACCTAATTTAACTGTAAAATTGCAGGCAGGGAAAACCAAAGGACAACACCTTTTTGACACCCCTCATTGTAATTAACCATACAGTTTATCGAAATGTTTTATTCATATATGGTGTCAGCAGGCTGTACTGGGCAGAACACATTCTTAAGAGAGCTGTGTAATCACAAGCCTGGAAAAATCATTTGTAAAGCCCCATTGCATCAGTATCAAACAAGAACAGTGCTAGGACAAGCTGGCACACAGGGGTTGATCCCTATTGATTGTTCCTATGCTCTTGCCCCATAACCTCCCTGTGCTCTCTTTAGCAAATCTGCATTAAAGTCATTACCTGGCAAGTTTATGAAGGTGCTCCTGGGAGGAGAGCTGCTGTCAGAGATGGTGAAGGGCACAGTGTAGACCTCAGGAGCCAGGTATGGGATGTTTAATGACAGGTTGGTGTGAGTATCTGAAGGACAAAGCACTTGACACTTAAAAATGTAGCTGCTATTAATTAAAAAAGTAAATAAATAAAATTACACACACAATTTACAGTTTTCTACTACAAAAGGAGGAAAAATCAAGCAAAACCACATCCATACAACTGCATAACTACACAGCACAGAGAATGAGAGAGACTGATGGAGTTGTGTATGCAGAGGTCTGGAGTCTGTGACTCTTTATCTTATCTCTGTAAATCGGTGTAAGATACACGCCTGGCTGCATGACGTAAAAGCCCTGTCCTGAAAAGAGAAGTGTTTTATCAAGCTGTTTGAACCCTTATCTGAGAGTCTTAAACTCACTTGTACCTCACCATCATTCCCCTTCATGTTTCTTTTGTCATTCAGGAAAACACAAGCTGTGCAGCACTTCTGTAGAGGCTGTTAATGCATTTTATCCACTATTTGCACTGCTTCACCTCTTATGTGACATTTTTCACAGGTTGGATCTGTGACCACCTGCCTACCCAAAGCTATTTTGGATGATTGTGACACCAGAAAATGTAAATGGGTAACAGTAAGACAGGATGTATCACATTTCTCTCCTCAATGCTGTGAACAGCCATTGAGAGTGGACGTAAAAGGAATAAGAGTGTGCTGCCTCATTAACTGAATTTCTGAATTGAAAAGAACTCAGTTATTATAACATGGTAGATTTGAGAGTCTCTGAATGACTTGGGATGAATAGCCATGACACAGACACAGACACACACACACACACACACACACACACACACACACACACACACACACACACACACACACACACACAGGTGTTCTTTTTTTCATGAGAGGTTGTGGTTGGTGGTGCATGCAAACGGTGCAACTCTACAGCAGACATTATACTGGCACAAGTACACATTATTGGTACAACCATTACTGGCTGCGACCAGGTGCAAAGCATTCTGGGAGATTCCTTTTTTTAGCCTCCATTAAGTGGTGACGCCAAAGAAATTACACACAAGATATAATTACAACTGGGCTCAATCAATACCGACAGGAACAGGAGAGTGAAAGAGGGAGATTAAAAAAGACCTGAGAGGGAAGTGGTTGAACTGTTTGAATGACTTAATGACAGACGTCATAGCAGTGAATTGTTTGCATTAAATGAGCCCAACACTAGCAGTTTACAGCTGCAAAAAAGGATAATTACATTGTATCATGCCAGATAGGACTGTAGAAATTATGCTGAAAGAAAATAGAACAGGGCAATTTGCACATCTTCAGGACCAGATCACTCTGTTTCTTTGGCTGTCTGTACTCATGGATGGCATACTGCCTTTTTTAATTCATACAAGTCAAAGTAACTAAAACACTTAGCACACTGTGACAAACTCAGTGCCCACTCACTCTATTTAAAAATCTATTTATCAGTAATGTCACATTGCACCGCCTTGTGTTTGGATGACTTCACTTGTCTGATAATGTAATGTAATGTAATGGCTCCAGTCTGACGCTTAAATAAGAGGTAACCTAGGTCAAGATTCACCACAACTTGCTGTTTTCTGGCATTTGGGTACCAAATGTAAGCCACACTGTACCTGCATATGGTTGTCAGATTTGGTCATGATTTGTGGGCTGATTTGGGCTAATACCTACATCCATTTAGCAGCACTCTGGTTGGCTTTGAGGCTACATTGGCCCCCAGAATCAGACCAGAGTACTTAGGCATAATTGATACTTGAAAGACCTGATTGAGAATCCCAAATGATAATCAAAAGACCCAATAAATGTATGTAAAAGATTGGCTACAATTAATCTCATCTTTTTTAGCCTGTAAAATCAATGTAGAAAAGTAACTTAAGATAACTTCTCCTAACAATGTGCCCTTAAGTCACTGTCCTCTCTTTTCACCTCTGCTATGGATTGACTGGGTTTATCTAGATTGCATTCACCTCACCATTAATAGGTGTTAGCTTCCAGTTACGTCGGACTGTGGCATCACTGCGCAGAGAGAAGTTCAGTCGTCCTCCATGCTGTGGCCCATCACTGTCCCGTGAAGCAAGCACCAGAGCTTGGTCCTCCCAGCGAGGTGTACACAGGTATTTCCAGGAATAGTCTCCAACCAGCACCGGACTATTATCATTCACGTCCAGTATTTGGACAGTCACCAAGGTGGACGCAGATAAGGAAGAGTTTCCTAAGGGGAACAAAAGAGACAAACACAAATAGGCTACAGCTGAGGTGCTGCATCTTCATTGCCATCTTCATCTTTTTGAATCTTTTGTGCAGCACTTTGGAAACCTTTGTTAAAATAAATATATGCTATATAAATAAAGTGGATTGGACTGGATTGGATCTTAATGTTGTATTTTTTTCTTGATGATGATACTCCAGCATCACAGTTCTTGTAGCCTAACCTTTTGCTGGTTGTTTTCAGTTTGTATTGCACTTAAACTGCTTTGTCTTGAGCTTTTCTGTAACTTTGTCTCTTCTTCTGTACTGTATTCTTTAGACACTAAGTTTATCTGTATAGATGTGCACGGACTTACAGTATGTGTGTAAAGATAATTCAATAGAAAAAAATTAATAAATGGGACTAATGACCTATTACATTTAAGATAATGTGTATAAAATACAAAGATCAAATCATACAACATCTTTTATGCTTAGTATTTATGAAATAATGAAAGGGATCTTACGTCCATCTACTGCAATGACCTCCATGGTGTATGTGCTGTTCTCCTCTCTATCCAAGGCCTGCACAGTCTTTAGTTCACCAGAATACTTCCCTATTGAAAAGTATTTCTTGGTGTCCCCTTGAAGAGAATATCTGCAAGAAAACAAGTGCAACCCTGTAAATATGAACTGTGATACTTCACGAAGTAGAGATTCTTGCAGCATTCATCAGTTCTTAGGCTTACCTGATTGGGTGAGAATCAGGGTCATAACCTCGAATAGTAGCAATAACCCGTCCTGGTTCCTCGCCCTCTCTGACAGTCACCTCGTAATGGCTTTGAGACAAGATTGGACCTTCATTCACATCATCAACATAGATGGAGACGGTTGCTGTGGAGGCAGGTCCATATCGGCCACGGACCAAAGCCACTGGGTTCTGAGCACTGAGCACGAGGATGTACTCACTTTCCCGCTCAAAGTCCAAGACCTATAAGAACATACATACACAAAAGTACACAAACACACGTTTTAACAGTTCACAGTGTTAACATCCTTCAGAGTTTACAGAGTTTTGTTGATCTTGTAAAATACGATATATGAATTATGTGTAATGTGTAAAAAGAATGCCACAAAGTGCAGGAATTGCATTAAAGGGCAAGTTCACCCCAATTGTAGATAACATTTTTATCCCTGACACTTTTGACAATTCTGATGACATTTTAAAGCCCCAATACAATAAAAGAATATTTATATCCCCAATTTCCCCCTATACTTTCTTTGATGGTTATTTATTATTATATTACTATATACAATGTTTAACTTAACTTAACTACAGGAAAGTGGGTGGGACTAAGGAAGGTTAAATTGAAATAAATTTAAGGGAGTAGTTGAATTTCTATGGATTATAGTTAAATATGGGCACTCAAAGTCAACACTCACACGTTAAATTAAACAGCATATTGTCTGTAGACACAGTATAGTCCCGTGTCCCTCCATCTTACTCGAAGTAAACTGGATTTACTGGCAGAGTTTTGCTGTATTTCCAATATGAACCAGACACTGGTCACTGGGAAATGAGCCGATTGATTCGCTGTGTCACTAATGACAGACTTTCCATGATGATATACTGAGAGTAATTGCTATGTGTCAGTGCAATAAATACCCCTATATGTTGTAAAACACATTTGACTTCTCTAGGCTGTACAGTATTATATTAGGCTCCAAAGTTTTGCAGCAAAATTGGGAGTAACAGATTTCAAGTGTTAGGATTACTGTAATCTGGACACTAAAAATAGTAACTGTGACCTGTTGACTTTGTTTGAAGGATTAAAAATGTTGTTTCACAGTGGAGGTATGAAAAGATTAACCACTGTTAAATGATAGTAAAGTGCAGTCAGTGATTTAAATACAAATATTTCACAGATTTTAGAGGCAGAAGAATCCAACATAAAGCAAAGGAATCACATCATATTGTAATCTTTAATCAAATGTATTTGATCATTTTATTGCAATCTTCTGAATCCTGCACTGTATTTGCTATCAGGCTTTAACCCTAACCCTTAAACGTGTTCTTTCTGCCCATGAAACAAGACATTATTAAACCAGTGTTGCCTGACATTGTGTTGCTCAGGCTGAGTACGTCTCTGTTGCCAGGGAGAAGAAACGCAGACCTTGGGGTGTACATGAGTACTGCGGTTAAGTGAAAGTGACGCATCAAACTACTCAATGTGTTCTCAGTGCAGCAGAACATGTGCATGGACTCTTTTGGGGCCACAGTCATCTGAACCACTATATCATTACTCAAAGTCCTCACATGATGATACAACTAATTCACTAATAAAAGCATCAGTGAAATGTTATTATCAACCTTCACTATCTTCTCTACCTTCGTTATGTTTTCGTTATCTTAGAATGAGCCTTTTATATCTACAGACACTCGCTTTTCTCGTGTTTCACAGCCACAGATGCCATTCGACATTTCAACTTTCTTTCGAATAGGACTTATTTGACCATATACTGTAGAATATTTTAGCCTCCTAATGATAGTGAATAATCTTCATTCTAGATATATAAAATATATTAAATCGAATATCTCCAGTCTTGCCATTGTTTTCTATGGTGGGCATGGTGAATAACCCCAGTTAAATTCACAAACTCAGTGAACCATTTTGTTCGTAACATTTTTGCTTACCTGCCTTCTTACAAAACAACTTGTCCTGTGCAGCCTCCATTATAAATGCAGCAATTCAATTTCCTCACTCAATGCATTATTATGTGAGCAGCTTTAAAGCCTTTGCATAAAGTAGTCAACGATATAACAAATCTTTTCTGCCATTGAAGTTACACCATTCTGACATCATTCTGATTCTTTAAACTGATGACTCATGCATTCAGTTAATCATGGATTAGTGTGTATGAAGGAGGATTTATCACTTTAAATTAATTAATTAATGGTAACTATTACATTGGCACAATTAATTAAACTGTTACAACCAGCTCCAAGTAACATAAACTACAAATTAAGTTTCCTTTCATTTTCTTCTTTAACAAAATGCTTTTACATTTGATGTGATGTCGTATTTCTCCTGTTCTCTTCATCATGATTAGATTCCCCTCCCTTCCCCATGTTCATTATACATTTACCTCAGTCGGCAGCCTCAAGCCTGTGTGGTAAACTGCCATTAGTGTCTGCTCATACAATCTAATTATTCACTTGGGCTGTGAGCAGTGTGTAATTTCTAATAATGAAATGTGTCTGCCTACTGGCACTGACCTCACACTGTAACACGATGAATTAAGGGATTTGCTCAAGTGCATTTTAATCCACTGGGATTTTACTTGTGAAGGATTTACTTTTACTAAAGAAAGCTTAATAAACAACAGCATCCCTTCTAGCGATACAAAGTTAGTTACAGTGAAATCTCACTGAGCTTTAAAAACAGCTGTTCAAAGAGGCAATAAAAAAAATTAAGCTGTATCATTTCTAAAAAAAAAACAGAAGTTCTTATGTGTTAATCTGAAATAATACAAGATCCATTTTTAGCCTCTCGACATCTCCTGCTTTATGTCAGCGGAGCGTGTGCAAATAACAGTTCAATCACATTTATCAACTCCCACAGAGAGGTTGAAAATAATAGACTGTCTCCTGCCTGGCCCACTTAGAGAGAGCAGACCATTAGCGTATACACACACAAACATGCACACATAGATAGACACACACTCATTCCCCCACGCCTCCCTAAAACGCCCTGCTGGATTATACGAGGCTGGCGAAGGGTGATGAGCCCTGGGGACAGGAGAGATTATTTGGCTAAAACATTCCATTGTCATCTGAACTCTTTTTTTTTCTTTTTTGAGGCATGTGGGACTTAAGTATTGACGTATTGGAATATTATTTCTAACCTTACTGTCGGTGCCTCACATATACACACTGGGATATTAAAATCGTGTCCTCATAAAAATGACTTGAGGTACATGTGCCTGCTATTTTGATACGTACTGCTACTAATGATCTCTTAGGACTGCACAGACACCAAGGACACACACAAGCCATCATGCCAAAAATTGTCCTTGACATTTGTGCTCCTGAGGGGAGAAATATGTTTGTACTCTCTCATACCCTGAACAGGATAAAGAAAACACAGCGTGCCAGTTTAATTTGTAATGTTCTCATCTGTATCTAATCAATAAGGTGGTCAAATGTGTGTGTACAGAGGTTGCAGGATGGTTTGTGTTGTTTACCTTTGAAAGTACGAGTGTAACCTCATTGGTCTGCTTGTCTGTCACTAATGTGAAGACCTCCTCCTCGTTTCCAGACTCTAAGCGGTAGTCCACCTGCCAGCTGTCTCCTCCTCGAACATCTGCATCCCCTGCCAGCACAGCTGTAACTGTGGTGCCCACTGGAGCGTTCTCTGGGATGTGAAAGGGCCCATACTGAGGAACAGATGGAAAATGTATAATTACCTGGCAGGAACCATTCATTTGTTGACAAGATGCAAAATGCACTTAAATGTATAGTAAATATAAATATATGTAAATGACATGCTCACACCAAGCCCAACTGACTGATTTTCCAGAAAGATCTTTAAAACGCAATTATAAGGTTGTTCTAAAGATATACTGGAGGAAAGATAATTTAAAGTCAAACAATAAACATATTATTCTCAACTGACTTTGATGCAAAATTGCAACGTCATCAACAGGTTTTTTGTTCTGTTGTTGTGACAGTATGTGACAGTATGTGAATATAAGTTTGCCCCCTCTTGCCCTCCCGGTGTTAGCTAACCTTTATTCACACACTTCTGTGTGTTTAGACAGCCGTTTAATCTGCCACTCACAGATGTCCTCTAGTGAAGCAGCCATGCCTCTGATCTGGCTGCCCCATCCACAGGGTCGCTGAACCCAGCCCTGTCACCACTCGCCTCCCACATCACCCCCTATAGCGCTGCCTTCACATCGCCATGGAAAAAGCTGCACTACTCAGGCGTGACCTGTTCAAGAGTATTTTCCACCTCTGTGTTTGTGTGTGTGTATGTGTGTGCGCGCACACACATATTTGCTTGTAACTGCTTGAAAATGAGCATTCGGCAATGTTTGAAAGGTTAAAATCCTAGAGTGTCAACTGGAGCAAGAGCATGAAGAATACCATAATGAAAGATGCTACATAAACAAATACATATTATTTGATCTTTTTTAAATCTGTATTCAACAATACTGTCTCCTGTTATTGGTCTGTATAACCATGCCAATTTCATCTGTTAATTCTCCCAATCCATGCATCCTTTTATTTTGTCACTATGGTCTGACAGACAGAACAGCCAGTCACTGGTTTCCCATTATCACAGCATAATGACTCTCCTGCATAAATCCCAATCCTCATGGCTTTTCTCTCCTCTATTATGCGGCACATGTGGGTGAAAAGTGTGAGTATTTTCTCTAACTGCCTATCTTTAGCCTATTTTTCTTTCATACCAGCACCTACGCCAAAATGAGGGGAACCACTGTCCCATTTCATGCTGGGCCTGTGACTATAGCAGCGATGATTGCTCAACTAGATCATACAGGATAAAAATAGACATTGGAGGTAGTTCCCAAAGAAATTTTACTATCACAAATACTCTATGTGTACAGTAGGAAAAAAAAGTAAATAATTGTGGGATTTACTTAATTGCTAATCTTTTTTTATTATGTTTTTGTGCATTTTATGCCTTTATTAGACAACTCAAAGTAGTGGGACAACAGGAAATGAGGGGTGTGGGGCCATGGTCGGCGCCTTAACCCACCGGGGGACCCCACAATTGTTTATCATATAACACTTTTTTTTTTTCTGTATAGACTAGAATTGAGAAATGTCTTTTGATGTTTACGTTTTTGTTTTCCTTTGTCAGCTGAGAAAAGACTGTGCTGGAATCTATTCTAACTAACATGGATACGCTAATGAAAGAAAGAAAAAAACTTTGTACAGCAACTTTTAAAACAGGGAGTGTATATTTAAAATATTTTGGCTGGAGAGTCCCTTTAAGTGTTCTCTTGTGTGGATTCATACCAGTAAGAATTAAAGAACCACCTGATACAGACATTTTTGTGAGAGTGTAATACCTATCACAACATCGATTCTTATGTCATTTCTAACAAGTTAATGGTATCATTGTGTGGTTGTGATGTAGATTTGACCATAAATAAATGAGTGGAAACTACTCTTAAAGAAAGCTTTATCAGATTAAACTCTAAAAACACAGTCCACTTAGAGTACAAAGAACTGAATAAAACTCCTCTAGTAACATGGTGCCATCGCTATAAGCCTAAGATTAGAGGGCATATCTAGTTCCCCGCCAGGAAAATTAGATCAGCAACCTGCTGAGCGGATTCACAGTCCACTGTCCAATAGCCACCAATGATGGCCTGCCTTTTTTCCCCCCAAAGGTATTGTTTATCATGCCCTGAGCAGACTGTTGTAATCAGAAGTGTTTGTGTTTGTGTGGGATGTGTGTCCATTTTAACATGTGCTTTCGTACCTCATGTTGGGAGAAGACTGGTGGGTTGTTGTTCTCATCCTGCACTGTCACGACCACAGTGCAGGAACTGTTTAGACCTGCCAGGGACATCATCATAGCTTCTGTTAGTGACTCAGGGTCAGCCCATCACACAAATAAACTATGCTGAAGGAACGGCAAGTACCTCATCTTGCCTCCATCCCACCCTGATCCATGAGTCAGACAGATCACATCATCTGTAGCATACATACATCTCCTGGATGCTATAGAGGCAACAAAGCCACTGACGCACAAGCTTACAAAGCTAATATGTCATGCTACTTCCTGGCACAGTAACTGCTTTATAATTGTTTTATCACTGCTTCCTTTTCTCTCTCTCTCCTCTAGATGCACCTTAAAAATAATGTCCTTAGAACAACTTGCAACTCAATTGCCACCTATTTCTTCATTATGACTAACACTGTGATTGGCCATGCAGTCCACACCATCACCAGTAAAATAACAGGGATGATGATGGGAAATCTGGTAATGTAATGTCTATTTTAGGGATGCTATTTTTAAACTGGATTACTTAATTTAGCTTTCTTCCATAACTTGGATTTGTGCTAGCTCCAAATGTAAGCCAGGAGAACCAAAGCACAACTACTGTATCTGCCTCCAGACTGTGTAAATATGTGCCTACATAATATAAGTAAATGGGGTGGAAGGAGGGGAAATAAGTAAGTATAAATAAGCTTTCAGCCTTATTTGTTTTTGTGTACAAAGATATCATCTAACTGATTTCCTTTACTTAAGGGGATTATTTTAAAATAACATTTGTGGGAAAGCAACATAGATATTAAAGTAAATGAATCATCTTTTTGCTAATAGTATTTTATAAATACTATAAAAACTAATAAAAACTATTCCAATCACTTGATCAAATTATCTGATTCAACAACAGGAAATACTAGCACCAGTACTCTACATTCCTTAAATAAGTGAAAATTGCATTTGTGCCTTTTTGTGAGACCTTGTGAGGTTGCAAAAGAAAAAAATCATGAATTGAATGAACCTTTGGCATCCTCAGCAGTGATTGTGAGGGTGTATTGAGGAGCTGTACCCTCCATACTGTCTGCCTGGACAGAGATGACCCCTGAGTCACGGTCCACTCTGAAGAGGGCACGAGGACTCTCTGGAATTTGTCCAACTAAACGGTAGAAGATTCGCACATTGTCCGTCTTGGGATCATCGTTGTCGGCTGCTTGCACTGTCAGGATTTCTGTCCCTAGGGAAAGACACCAGTAAAGAACAGTAAAGGTAGGCTGAAAGGCAAGAATATCTAACTGATTTACTGTGATAACATCTTGGAAGATACAACAATTTTTTTCTCCAATAATCTTTTTTTTAAATGAAAATCTCAGCTTTACAAAACACTTCAGGCAGATTTCTGTTATACAGCCAAAGAACATGAAATCTTTTTTCTCTTCAATATGTTATAGCCACATAGCACAGTAAATGGGAATAAGGGGGAGGAAGGATAAAACAATGGCTCTCTCATTTAATCCTCACTCAGTGATCCCATTTAGATTAACAGATTGTCCTGTCTAATGCATTTCCCAGAATCAACCGTTTTAAAGCATCAACAAAAAACCTTTTATGCCGGGACCTGATATGTCACAGCACACCATGTGCTTTTTATGAGCACGGATAGAAGTGAGGGTGCTTTTCCCCCTGTGTCCTGGCAAAAATCCCAATCTGCTTTCACAAAAGGTATCTGGCACTCTCGACCCTTTCATCACTGTAACATCCCTTCCAGCCAGTGTTTCCTCTACCTTGTTGTGAAACAATATTCCCATTATAGTGTAAATGTGACAATGGGTTATTCAGTGGTCTCATTGTGTTGTATTATGATGATCCCTAACTTCACAAGCACATATAATTGTCATACATAGTAGAGTATATTAAGTATATGGTGGTTTTATGGTTTTTGGTCAATATTTTCTCATACATTGCAGTAGCAAAAGTGAGATTATTTATGCATTTTTTTTTACAAGAAAGTTCCCAAATATTCTTTGACATCGCTAAAATATATAAAAAGCTGTCAGCTACCTCGGGCAGCCAGTTCCTTGACCACGGTATGGTACTGTGCCTGTGGAAAGGTGGGTCTGTTATCATTGGCGTCGCCTACCATCACCCTCAACTCCACAGGTTTGGCAATCTCTCTGCCATCTGGACGCTCAACCACAATGCTGATCTGGAACTGACCAAGCAAAAATAGAAACACAATATTTGCCTGAAGAGTTTTAAAGAAACAGAGTGGTTCGACATGCATATCTAGCCCTGCAGGTGACTGGTAGACCAGTGCAGGATGTGATGGGATAGGATCCTGCAATACTGGTAAACTAGTAAACAAAATGATGGATGGATGGATGGAAATGATAAACAAGCTGCCTGAATCTTAATGTTTATTATTCTGCACCTCTGACAGGTGAAGGCACAACGCTGACAATGTGAAAAGGCTCCACCATCACTCATGCAGAATACAGACTGATTGATGAAGCCAATCCAGACAAGAGACATTTGGCATTTAACACTTCTACAGATTATCAATCGTTTTTTTGAAGTGATGGTAAGTATGCATCTATAATCTTTCAATCACTATGGGTAGCAGAATAGCGTATGTCAGCTCCCTGCTTTTTCTTCACAGCGCGTTTCGATCAACATTATGTACCCTTTAAAACTACTAATACATTTCAATGTCTTGAATAGTGTTGTAGCACTAATAAGAAGTTGAGGTTTTCCCATCTCTTATTCCTTTCAGCTAAGAGTAAACTAAGACATAATATGTCATTTTCAACCTTCCATTAAATGATCACTACAGAAGACAGAAAATACAATATGCTAGAGGCATGTGTTTAAACACTAATCAGGTCCACTGTTATAGCTCAGTCTGTCTGTGTTGTTCTTTGGCTACTTGAACATTTGTGCCAGAATCTATCTCTGTTCAGTGAGCCGTTCAAAGCTCACTCACACCGTTCAAAGGAGATTAAGCTGTGTGTAAAATCCAAACAAATGACCTTTAATTTGTAATCCTATCGTGAATAATGATCCTTCTCTTAGCCTAAAGTGAACAAAGCTTTATAGTGCTTTATTATTATTTTTGCCACGTTCAAGGAACATACTAGAGCTGTGCTTTTCAGGTTTTGGGACTGTGCTCAGTGCTGTAACAATAATGTACACCAGGGTGCGTTTAACTAAAAGATAATTAAGCTTTAAGTAATATTACAAAATTTAATTAAAACAGGAGCTTCCTTTCAATTACCTACATGAGAAATTGTTTAGTGCCATGACAACATATCACGTGTGGTTCTGTTGGTTTTAATACTGAGAATCTTTTGAGAATGATAACACAATGAGCTTTTAAATCAGATCAAACTTTATAAAGATTATAACTGCACTCATTTACTGTCACGTGTGAAACAAACAAAATATAAACACAGACATAAAGGCTTCTGTCTTTCATAAAGGAACAAAGTGGCACCTACCTAGTGTTTACAAGCTTTCAACAGTAATCATAAACTCACATTTATTATTAGGGGCTTGAGATGTTTAGCTTGCAGTTATACAGACCTGGTCTTGTGTCTCTCTGTCCAGTGGGGCGTTGAGATAAATGACTCCTTCTCTGCTGATGGTGAAAAGCATCTCTGGAAACTCTCCCTCCAGACTGTACTCTGCCTGACTTCCACTCCATTTGACCTACATAAACACACAAATAGGCACACACATGCAACAAAAGTTTTCCAAATACAAAGTTTAAAGTAGATACATTTCAGTGTCTTGGTTTTTTTCCTGTTTTTTTATCTGGGTGCAACAGGAAAATGATCATGCAGTATAAACCTAAAAAGCTATTCAGCAGGGCCTGCCTCATGTATGAGTACAAAGCTAAGCTACCATTTATTTAAATGATAAGGAGCTGACCAAATGCACTGACAATGATGTGGAACAGAGAGCACAGCCAAAACTAACTATGCAGGCTGAAGGGGATTTTCCACTCTGCTTTACAGTCCTTGACAGAGGGCTTGTGCAGTGAGGCTGAAAGGGCCCTAGTAGCCATCAAACAGCACCCAACAAGGAGAGGGGCCCAGCCACAGCACAGCTGATGCACACCCAGGGCATGTGTATCTCCTCAACACACTGTCACACACTCCTCCCTTGTTTTGGAGATGGCTGCCCAAACACTATGCTTTTGTATACACAAAACCGCTTTCACACAGCTGGCTGCCTCTCTGTGTTATGGTGTGTTTCTAGACCTCAGAACTTTAAAGAGATATGTTTAAAGAGCTGATTAATAATCATAACTGCTCTATATAAAGTTCTACACAAAATGATCAATGAAGTCATCTGTTTTGCCTCTGTCAGTGTTTGAGCTTGCAGAGCACGTTCTGTCTCCCCCAATATCTTGTGTTTGAGCTACGTCAAGAGGGCCTCATGTCTGCGCCTGTTTTTCTCCCAGTCACTGTGGACTGGAGAGTAATCAGTTGCTGAATTACAGGAAAGAGTACAATGGCCTGCATTAAACACAAACTCAGTAAGTACAAAAATATCTGAGATGAAACAAGAGGCATTTTTATTGAGATTTTATAAGATCATCAGTACCCAAATCTAGAAATAACAAAGTATGTCAACTTTACCAGGTGACAGATAAAATTACAGTGTGTATTTTGGGATGGAATACAAAGTATTAAAAAGACAGAAGCAAAAGGTTTTCTCTTTGGGCCACTTGGGGGCAGCTCAAACAAGCGAGCAGATATGGAACAACCTTAGCATTTATTTGGAGTTATTCACTCTCCTTTAAGCTGTTTTGTCTCCATCAACTCCAGAGGGAAATATCTGTCTCTTTAGCTGCTAAATGCTAAACTTTCCTCACCATGTTGCCAACTTTATTTCACCCTACCCTTCAAAGTGCCGAGGAGAAATTATGGTGGCCGCAAAACACGCCAAAACAGCAAACAGCAAACAGCCCTATCTAGAGCCAGTGATTGGTTTGTCCATTATTGGCTACTATAGAAACGTGGCGGTTCAACATGGCAGTCTCCATAAATGGTAAACTGTGGTGTCTGTAGATATATCAAAGGCTCAGGTGATTATACACTAATGAAAACAAAGTTCTGCATATTATATATTTTTTTGTTAATAGATCCTCCTGGATTTAATGGTGGTGTTATTCACCTTAATATGAGATCACCTCTGATGACTAACGTTGGCTGAAGCACCGTTGATACAAGTGTCATGTAATATTGTACATTGATTATGAGGCCATGACGAAGGTCTAGTGGGGCTCAAACTAATTCTGCAACAAATAATCAGATTTCATTTGACTGTGAAAACTGACAATTCAATGCAGTTAAGAGCCTTGACTCATTCATTCTCAGGCTCTGAGGCCCCTATTCCACTCCAAAGTCTCAATAGATTGCATTACTAAGTTCAAGTAGTTCTACTGATTGCATTACATAATCAAAGTTTTAGGCAGGCAATCAGAAACATGAAATAGATAACAGTTTGAAATTAACCTCCCTCGCCCCAATGACGCAAAAGTACTGATAACAAATGCCTGGATTTTATATTTAAAATTAGACCTAGAGCTTGTTTTGATCTGATTGGAGAATCAGTCAAATTGATCACAACAGCCAGTCTCGACTTAGTGTTATAACTGACTTTTACACAGATGAAGACAGAAATTCATGAAGTACTCCAAGCAGCAGAGGGAATTCAGCGTTTTGTCAAAATGTTGTCACACCATGGACAATGTCAGCACAAGTAAAAGACAACATTTGTTACAGATGAGTGGATTTGGATATGACTGCTCCATTTATCGAAGACAGTAGGGGAGGTGAGATCTATAGAGTGGGTCCTTCAGCATGACTATCTCTGTATGTGTCATAACAGTGGTTAGTCCCACCACCGACTGAGCACAGCAGTGCTATCACACAGCGTGGGAGAAAGGAGGCTTCCCCAAAGTAAACAGCCGTGTTAAACTAATCCAGTTTTGTGTGATATATATTCTGGTTGGGAACAAATGTGATACTGTAACTAAGTGGCTTTCACGTGGAGTGATGGAGGCTTCATTTATCACTCTCTTCACACATTTTTCATTAGAAATTAAAGTGGATTCACTGAGGAAATCTGCTCAGTGAAATATTTTCATTGCCTCATTTACATATTGAGGCACAGATGCTATTTGTTGAAAATTATGGAAATTAATTATCCTTTCAAAGTTACCATGATGTGTATTATAGCACTGATTATTAGGTATTAAACCTAAGAGACAAAAAAGATAGATTTCTTTGTAGATTTGAAGTGGCGTTTGAAAATATGACCAAAAAAATATAAAAAATCAAATGTGCCTACACTTGTGAATCCACACGTTTTCAGTGGGTGGAAGGGGCTGTTAGAACAGGAGAGATGAGAGGCTGAGGGCGAGTGTGGGGGAGGTGGGAGAAAACAGGAGGAGGGGGGAGGTATTGTGATGTACCTACTGGCCACAGCGACTCTCAGCAGAACAATGCATTTAATTCAGCTACAAGCCTCTTTGTTTCCACAGTTCTCAGTAGTGAATGAATAAAGTTTATTTTTTACCGTGCAGGCGTACAAAATTTCCTCACAAATGATTGCTAGCTGTTTTTTTTTCCCGTGTTACAAAACCTCCAAGGGCTTTTGAGTTATTTATAGACATGTAACTGATATGGCTAATATTATAACAACCAAAAGGTTAAACAAGTCCAGGGACATGACATGATATGTTACGAGAATCTGAGGAAAACTTTAAAACTGTATTATGGTACGACAATGATGTAGGACAGTTAACGCCTATAAAAATTATGTCTGTCTCTTTTAACCAGCACTCAGTGTTGATTGATGATCAGATGTTATCAGGTGACACTTTTTGGAGTTGGTCCACAGTGGAATGCTGACTGACTCTTGGGGCTCATAGGCTTTTACTGAGGGAGAAACTAAATCGTTAATTGTATCTGAACGTAGGATTTCCAGCTTTAGATCTGAAAATGTGCCTATATCCTCATAAAACCACCTTAAGACTGTTCTGTCATGTTCAGTTCGAATGTTCAGTTTCAAAAATCTTTATTGGCATGTAGGGCTTCAACTAACGATTTTCTTTTTCAACTGATCTAGCAAATTATTTTCTCAATAATTAAATCATTTTCCATTTGCTGTATAATTACAGAAACTAGTGACAAATGTTCATCACAGTTTTCCACAGTCCACAATAATGTCTTGTGTTTTTTTTTTTTTTTTACTGTTTTAGATATGACACAGCAAAAAGCAGCGAATCCTCACAACTTTAGATCACTTGAATTATTGATTGATTATCAAAATAGCTGTCAATTTGTTTTCTATTGATGCTTTAGTAGATATTTTTTGATGAAGCTGGACTTCACTCTTTTTAAATGAATTGCAGACCACATTTAATTTACTTTCATAATTATTTTTACCTCCAACTTCATTCCTCCACGAAGGCCTGTGGGGTACCTTGAACCACAACACTTACTATTAACAAGTTACATAAACTACTAAATAAACAAGGTCGGACGAAGAGCTTAGTGTCAGAACTTTACGCACTACTGTTAATTGCCACCTACAAGCCCCTGCACATTTGGCAGGTGTTGTCTATGGACTTAGGGGTACCCTTGGAAGATGGAAGTTGGTAAAAATTCAGGAAATACTGTTGAATTATCTAGGAACCCAAACCATCAGCAAATACACTTCAACTTCATTCATAGAACTTATCTTACATCTAAAAAATGATATCTTATGAAACTTAATACCTCTCCTCGGGTGATCAAGTTGACTTATTTATGCAGATGTTCTGGGACTGTAGAGAAGTCACCCAATGTTGGAGCAAGTTTGTCTTATTTTGTCAGAGATACTAAATGTTGATACACCTTGTTCCCCTACTACTGTACTTCTAAATGACATGTCATCTCCAACATTGACATACAAAGACGTATAATGTTAGCTGGTCTGACTGCTGCAAAAAAAGAGGTTGGCCCTTTGCTCGCAACCACCACAAGTGCTTAATATGTCACAGTTAATTAATATTTACCTTGAAGTTATTAATATGGAGCTCTCAGTTGCTGTGGACGTTTTGGTGTAATACTACCATACCCTATATAACACAATAAAAAATAAAAAGAATGGCCAAATGGCCAGACTTTAATGTATGTCAAAAATGCCAAGAAGGCTACCGAGTCTACTGAGTTGTTCCAGGATTTTTCTCTGTTTGACATGAAATGCTAAAATTTTTATATTGAGCTGTACAATATGATTATTATGATTAAAATAACACATATGGAGCCTATTTTTGGGTGGATTATGCCTTCAAGCTGTTGTATAATACCCCTCAGAGTGGTGATTGGTGGTGGGTGGTGGTGGTTAGTGGGTGGGAGAGTGAGTGATTATGGGAGTTAAAGTGACTCAGTCAGGAGGTAGCCTGAAAGGATCCATGGCATTTGAACAGCATCAATAATTCAGTATTTGGTCACTTAGAAGGACCCAAGAGACACTAAAACAGCAACTGGCAATATGATGCCACTTTACTCAGCCCGGGCTATTGACAGAGTTTGTTTTTTATTGTAATATGATAGTTGGCCATTGAGAGTTGGAACTGCGTTAACAATAAAGTCAGCACTTACCCCAAGTTGTTTGCATGATTTATGGTTAAAAAAAAATCTAATAAGTTTTAGTTCTACACTTTAATCTAGACTTAAACACTTTACATGCTAAAGTGATGTTTAAGTGTTTCAGAGTGAATATGTGCTGATCAAAGTTTTGCTGCCTCACCTGTGAGATGGGGATAGGATACGGGCCTGGGAGGTTCTCCTGAAGTCGCACAGGGTCAGGTGATGCCCAGGTGTTTCCGGTCACCTCAACAGTAACGATGCCGGTGGTGAAGAAAGCGTTTGCCTTCCCAGCCATATCCTTCACCATCACAGAGAGCTTATAACGGCCGCACATCTCTGGGTCCAGAGTGGAGGCTCCTGGTGTTCACAGTGGGACAGATGAACAGTTTTTCAAAATTATTCTTTCAGTTTCATTTCAGAATGAATCAAGAACAATAAAGATGTCTACAGTATATATTATGCTTCATTTAATGACATGATACTGTATATGCAAGTGACACAAAGAAAAATAACACATTTAAAGACACACGAAAAAGGAAAAAGTATGTATACCGTATAATTATGTGACATAGAAACACATAATGGACTAATGGACTATATTTCCCCTGAGATAACGGAGACATTAAACACGCTGCCTGTTAAATTTAACATGTCCATGCTTTTCTACGTCATCTCAGTGCTGTATTCATCACTTAATTTTCAATTTCTTGCTAAAATGGAAAAGAAATGACATAAACACCCCACTAGAAAGGTAATCATAACCATCAGTTACAGCTAGTCTGAAAATAAAGTAGAAAATCAAGGAGGTAATTGTCAATTTTCACTGCTCCTACGAAGCTTTGTGGAAACCAGGAGCAGCAGTGTGGGCCGGAGGGGACCGACAACCGTGAAAGTCATCTAGCTGCTGCTGAGCCGTAACAAAGGACAATACCAGAGCTACAGAAATAGCACTAGCATGCAGGACTGCATCTGTATGTGTGTGTATGTCTGCCTAAAAGAAGTATTATTGGCAAACCTATTTGCATCCATTTTGTATTGTATCTTAATTATTTGTATTTAATTCCATATATAATAACAATAACATTCAGTAAGGGTTAATGTCAATTAACTCTACCCTAACAAGACAAATGCTAGTTTTTCTATATCTTATGTTTGGCTTTTACAGGATATATTGATGCATGTTTGTCGTTTTCATAAAGTTTTTCCTATTTTGATCCTATTTTAACAACTGCAAAAAACATAACTAATAAGTATTAGACCATTTAAAGTGGGGGTTCACATCTCTGTGTAGCTTCTCTTTGGGACCACCAGTCACTGCTTCTCTTCAAAACACACATTCAAAAACTCAATTTGAGCCAGAGCTTGTTTCCAAATGATTACACTAGATTTATTAGCCCAACCAATACTGAATTTCTTTAAGCAGATACCTGTAAAGACATTTTAGATTTTAAACACATCAGCAAACTATACTTTGTAGAATTCCTTAATGGCTTGTTCAAACATTCAAACAACATGCAGCAAAGAAATGAGAAAGTATTCTTGAGTGTATGTAAAGAATAGTAATAAAGAGTTAAGCCTAAACTAAAAAAAGTTTGTTCTTAAAAGTAGCTGACCCTGCATTGTTAGCTCAAAAAATCATGAATACGAAAACAAATACTTTCCCTACAGTCACTAGTTGGGACTGACCTTCATCAGTGAGGGAAACCTCTCCACTGATGGAGTCGATGAAGAACATTTGGCTGGAGGGAATCCTGGGTGTCTGTTCCATCAGTCTGAACCGCAGCTCAGCGTGGGCAGTGTTGCGGTCATCACGATCCAGAGCCTCCACCTGCATGAATGGGATCCCTGGAGACACACGTGATGCAGAGTCAAAAATGTTACATTCTGTATCACAGACGTCTCTCCCCACCACTCAAAGCACATTCATTTTCTAAATGTAGACAAAAAAGGATAGAACATGGGTTGTACAAATCAAGAGGACCAATACCAAAGACACACAAGCAATTAAAGTATGTGTTTTTGTACCCATGTTAAAAGATCATACAGCTAAAAACTGATCTGATTTACATGTAAAAAAAAACATACAGTGCAATAACATCGTCAGCCATTATTAAAAAGTTTGAGAACTGGATTAAGGAAATGACTCTGGTGAGCAATCAATCACTTTTTTTTAATTAAGTAGCACATAAAAACATGATGAGGTTGTTAATGTTAGCTTCAATAAGCTAGTAGTATAGTAGTTCACTGTTATGAACTCATCTTCAAGTCAGATGATATTTCTCTAACCACACAAAGGATGTTTTGTTGGGGGTTTTGTGTGAGTTCTGCCATCCCAGTTTTCATGTTTTTCTAAGTAAAGGGAAAATTAATGAATTAGAATAAAATGCATTTGGAATATTGTACCAGACTCAATGTAATTGCTAAGCCTTGTGATAGTTTGTGAAAACGTTTTTTTTTTAGCATTATCAAAATCTAACTGAGCCAGTTTGCCACGTCATTAATTCTATTAATACTAAGGTTAAAGGTAAATTGCAGTTTCCACAGAAACATTAGGCATGTTTTCCACTATTTACGCAAAATTGAATGAGTTTTTGCATTCATTGTAACAGGACTGGCAAATGTGATCCAGACTGAAAGAAGAGGTTGTGCATCACAATGACATCAGTGCTCAAGGTCCTTGTACCTTTGAGAAGCCCAAGCTGCACGCTGCCCCTCATGCTCTCCTCTATAAAAGTGGGCACATTGTCATTCTTGTCGATGACACACACTTCAACGGTGAAGCTTTGGCGGTGCACTGATGTTCTGAAGGACACCTGCAGTACACACACAAACACACTCTGTAAGTTAGTGCATACATTTCTAGACTAAAGCACATAAAGAATGTTCAAACCTAATTTCTTATGCAAATATGCGCATAACAGAATAAAGGAATTTGTGACAACCATTCATCAGCTAAGACATGTATGGGAAATTGCTATCATGATGTGATATGCTACCTGCAGAGAGTAAGACGGCTGTTTCTCTCTGTCCAGCGGTTTCAGAGCATACAGAAACTGAGCGTCGACTCCGAATATTCCTTCATCATCCCCTGTTACCACCAGGTCACTGTAATTACCTGGCAGACTATGGAGCTGAACAAAACAGAACAAAATACATAAAACATCAATTTGTGTTACTCTTTAAAAGCAAGCCACGTGCACACACAATTAAGTATAAGGGGGACTGGAGCAGGAGGGTAGTTACTGTAGCCGTCAGTGATTTGATTTCAAGTCCAATTCAGACTTAAGAAGAAAATACTTAATAAATTAACTAATTACAGTAAACAGAGCATGAATGAAACATAAAATGAAACATAAATGTGTACTTTTTATGTGTACTGGTAATATTTGCTTACAAAATTAAAATACAAGCAAGACTGTTTCATATAATACCTATTTTGTGGTTTTGTGGTGAAAAGTCACATGTTCAGTTAAAACACTCAGTGTGGTGAAGTGTTGACTAAGAGACACAATAATACAGCGCCTATAATAGCTGCAGCTTATCTCCACTTGTCTCACGCCTTAAAGGATGAGTCTGGTGATATTTTATATACAGTAGTTCTTACTTTAGTCTTTTTAAGGGATTTGTTGACAGTAAAAAAAATATATAGGGTGGTGTCATCTTCATCCTTTGAAGTCCCCCTCCATTCAAAAATATGTTTTTGGTTTTGTTCCTAAAGTTGTGGTAAATGTTTGAGCTTCACTGTGCAGAATGATTTGTCTGCAGAGTTTAACACTAGAAGGATGTTTTACATTCATCTGCTGAAAGTGGAAAGTTTCTCTGTGTGGATTTTAAGGGGGCAGGATTTCTGACTTGATAAATAGGCTAATTTAGAAGTCAATCCCAGTCCAATTTACAACTCATACAAGTGTGATGTAGAAACCTGACTCAGCCAGTGCACATACACTGAGAGTGGACTTTAATGTGGGAATGATACTTTTTGGAGAAGAAATCAGACACACATTATTGTTCCAAGCAGATGATTTGTATATATCATAATTCATGTCAGAAGGGGATCTTAAAAGTTTGCCAGCATCCTACCACACAACTTATCTGATGCCAAAATTAGAATTATAACAATCCTACGATTCTATATTACTTTTCAGAAAGGCTCAGCCTAGAAAAGTAGACATAAGGTTCAAATGTTTTTAATCCCTAAATCAAGGTCCTTTTCAAGGGCCAGTGTGTCTAGCAGTGAAGTTGCAAGCTAGTCGGAAAAACGATGATGGCCGTGAAAGGCCCTAACTGCAGCCAGTGTTTGTCTGTTCTGGGCCACTATAGACACATGGCGGTTCAACATGGCGGACTCTATAAAAGAGGGCCCACTCCCTCTGTGAATAAAAATGGCTCATTCTGAGGTTACGGAAACACAATGATTCTCATTTTCAGGTCATTATAGTCCAATAGAAACATAACTATGAATATCATATTCAATTTCTGCCAATAGATCCTCCTAAATGTTGGACACCGCTCGAGCTTTAAAGCAAAAATATCTCAGGATCCAAAATGTCTACCTTTAGAGCCAGTGGTGTGTCTGGGCTGGCCATTTACAGTATTCACAGAAAGATGATAGAATAACTGACAAGTACAGCCCTCTCTCATGAACAGACCATAATGAAGCACTTTTACCTTGAACAAATCTGGAGCAATTAGTATGTCTTTTCCATTTATAACAGAAAGTGGGGTTATTATCCAACTCCTCCATTCTGGCCATTAACCTGCTATTTGAAAAGTGTTAATGGCACCAATTTCAGCACAAAGACTGAAAATATGACTATGTGTCATACAAGATGTGCTGACGTCACAATACAACCAATTAAAGTGCCAGATACTCATGCTGTAGCACAATCCAGAGGATGTCTGAATGACATGTATGAACAAAACACCCTGCCTGCTACCCAGCTGGACTGAATGCAGAGGCTGGGTCTGATGCATGAAAAGCATTGTGAGCACTCTAATTATAGTCTAGTGATGACGGCAGCGTGTTCATACACATCACATCTTCAAACTTAAGAGAAGATGGGAAAGAGAAAAAAAGAGACTGGTGAAATTATGGCTTACTATCTACCTTCATGTTTCACAGAGCAATCATGGTCTTTTCACCACTTTAATCTAGAAGGAAATTTAGTAATTAAATGAGAGAAAGATCACTCTCATGAGCAAGATTTTAGACCTTTCCAACTGTTGTTGATGCTCGTTGAGTTGCTGTCTGCATCTCAAATGACTATATGTATTACTGTGTATAAGAAGACTTTCACCTCTAATGTCTTATCAGAAGGCTGTGAGAGTAAGAAGAACACTTGTTTGGTGAATTGAAGTAAATTGAAAAGCCTTACCTTGGCTAGATACCATGGGAAAATACCATCATAGTTTTCAGGGACACCAATTTTAACATTTACCCCAGAGCATGGTGCAAATGTGTGAAGTATCACCAACTGCAAAGACATTTAGTGACACTGTTGAGGCAGTTTGCTCTCGTACATGAACAAAGTATGACGCTTTAAGACTAATAAAAAACATCTTACTGTAAGAGCTATGATGAGCATTCGTGTAGTTCCTGTGTCAGCCATGTGTCCCTGTAAATGTGGCATATTCACAGCATTTCAAACCACATGGCCTCAGCCCAACAATCAACACAATTTCTGTCTTGTTACTGATTCACTAACATAGAATTCCTTCATACACTCATATTTCACAGTTCTTATGTGTCCGACAGTCTGATTATCAATGCATAACCACCTACAAAGCTGTTTAAAGCAACATCTGAGCCCCCACTGTAGTCAGGCGTAACGCTTTTGTCTATTAAAATCAAGTTAGATGCAAAGATTGTGTCACTTTACTGGAGCCTTAATGTCTGTTGAATAGCTTTTAAGTATACATTGCTTTTTTTACCAATACCAAATCACAAAATCCCATGCTATGGCGCAGTGTACAAGTAACAGTATACTCTTTATACTCCATTAACTACAATCCAAGCCTCTAAAGTACAACAACACATTTGGGTATACTGTTGCTGTATAGTAGATGATGGCAATGATAAAAGATGGCAAAATAGTACCATGATTTAAGTAGCAACACCATTTTAAACTAACTGTTTTGAATCTTACCTTCTCCAAATGATGTGTGTGCTCCGAGAGCTGTGAAAGGAGTTTAAATTGGGTGGAAAAATTGTGTACTTGTACTCCTTTGGTGGATTAATGGTTAACACGTTCAGAAAAACATGCTTAACTACCTTGTTTCCTTCCTGTGAAAACCAATGGCCAGTGAGGTTCCATTTAACTGATAAAATCAAATGAATATCCATGAGGATGTAAATCATCTGAACAACATCTACTTATTTTCTGCTGCATTCTGTTGAATACTTTAGGAAAAAGGACAGAGAATATTTGATTGATTTGATTTTATATTTTATTGAAAAATGAAATCAACGTAAACAAAGAATTTCCAAATGATGTCAAGGTTCACAAGAATAATATAACTTATTGCTTTACTCATACATTCACAACCTGAATTCAGTGTTATGGAACAATATAGAATAGCAGAAGTTTTCTCTCATCTTTGATTTATCCTCAGTAACTTGGCCGAGGCACGAACCTGCGTACCACGTTTCAAGTAAGTATAACTCCAGATGACCTTGTATTGTGATCCTGTACCGTGTCTTTTAGGATAATGAGATGTATGTCACATTCAGCATCATTCATGTTATAATATATACATCTATCCCCTCCGGGAAAGGAGCACAACAATAACCCAACAGCAAGGCAATCTTTGCAACTCATTAGAAATAACAATCCTTTGTGGATTTTTCATACATACTGATCACATTATGAACATGTTTAAGGCAAACAGAAAAAAATGAAAAGCTTCATGCAGGTTATCACCATTATCATGATAATGATATCATTTTAATTAATTAAGTCCTTTCTTTGCTTTTGGTTGGTGTCTAGAAAATAAAAATATATTTCTGTACAGCTCTATTAGTCCTTTAGGGTTAGTGTTAAAACACACACAGCGTCTGGTCTTCACAGGCCAAAGAAAAAATGTCTGTCTGTCCCATTTGTTCCTCAGAGAACTGTTAGGTCATGGCAGGACTTTGACTTCTGCCTAAAAGCCATCTTCTTGTTCTTGCGTGCAACCATGCGGCCAAGAAACCGTTTAGCCTTCTTGCCGATGCTCTCCCTACGCCTGCAGTTGGCCATGCGCCGTGCATTCTCCTCCTTGCTGTCTTTCCTCAAGCGGATCTGTCTGACTATGCCCTCAAATAGGTCCTGCACATTGTGGTGAAGGGAGGCAGATGTCTCAATGAATTTGCAGTCGAATACCACTGCGCAGGCACTTCCCTCTGCAATAAAGGAACATGAGGAGAAAGTAGAATTAGTACTTTTAATAGACAGTACATTAAGAACACAATAAGGTAGGGGTAGATTTTAAATGGTATCCCTAGATAGCATAAATTAGCACTAAGTGATAGTAGTTTTAGAACTGTGGCACGTAGCTGTAGTTTGCAGTAGGCCGAGATTGAACCTGAGCAGTCAAGTGAGAAATGTGACCTGACCTTACAAAAGCCAGTCAAGCCCAGCCAGTTCTGTCAGATTTGATCACAAATAGCTTCAAGAATAGCTTTTAAGCTTCAAATGATAAATATTATATTTTTATAAAGTAACCAAATTTCACAACCCACTACCCCCTAAGCTTAAAACTGTCTGTGGCATATTTAAGTTTCAAATGTTAGCTAATCATACTGACTTACCATCTACAGACACCTCTCTGGACCGCACCAGGTCACTCTTGTTGCCCACGAGGATGATGGGAATGTTCTCTGACTGCCTGGCCCGGCGCAGCTGAATACGCAGCTCTGACGCCTTCTCAAAGCTTGATTTGTCTGTCACTGAATACACGATGATGTAGGCGTCTCCCATCCTCATGCACTGTTCCTTCAGCCACTGGCTGTTATCCTTCAGGAAAGAAACAGAGTGAGATTAGCATCATACATGGCTGATTCCATCTTTCACTAATGTAATATCCATGAATCAATGTAGATGGACAAATAATAAATAACTCACCTGCTCCCAGATGTCATACAACACAATTGATGCCTCTTCTTCATCCACCACGATAGATCTGTCATAAGTGTTTCCTGAAGAGAAAAAAAAAAGAAATATTATGTTACACACTGACAGAGAGGAGCAAAGCATATCTTATCTGAACAGTTGTGTTTGTTGTCAGTGTGTGTTGTTGCTCTTCTTCACACTGGTTCTAGCACATTCTTTTTCTTCTGTAGTCTGCACATTGAAGAAGAAAGTTGATCACAGCCTGTGATCAAGCCAGCGCTGGCCTTTTATATTTCCCCTTCACATTATGCTATTGGATGTGTTTCTGACAGCTGTACTACTGAGGGCAGGGCTGGTGCCTCATTGTTGATGGAAATAGCAATAATCAATGCATGTACACTCCTGCGTGCAGAAATAAGAACACTGTTGTTTTTCTAATCCATCAGCCAAACTTTATGACTGTAGTCATAGATAAACATAAATCTGAATTCGAGAGCTTATAAAATAATCCACTTCTTCATTATTTTTAAATGTGTTTTCATGTTTGAGCGTTGTTTCTTTTTAGAGGTTAAGGTTGGGATTATTCAAAAAGTAGAAAGCAGCCTCCTGTTTGTTAATGCTTAATATCTCATAAGTGCATTTTATTAATTGAACCTTGTATATTCAAGCATAAATTGGTAACATAACTGTATAGTGTATTGTTCAGTATTAACCTCTGACAGTCCAAATTATCACCTGCACTCTCATAGGCAATGGAAATCTCAAGTGTATGTGTGGGTTGCTATAGGTTGATGACTCATCCTCAGCATCACCATTTACCTGCTTCATCGCAATCGTGACCAGCATCCTCAACTCCTCCAAAGACGCGCGCCAGGCTGGACTTGCCAACGCCGTTCTCCCCGAGGAGAACCACCTTGTACACCTGGGACTCCGCTTCGCTGCCGGTGGAGATCACGGAGTCGGAGGAGTCCGACGCGCAGCTTCCTCGGTGCTGCTCGGTCGGGGAGTAGGACGTACAGCGCAGGAGGTTCGACAGCTCGTCGGTCTGCCCAGTCTGTGGCATCGTGGCGCGCAGGTCCCGGTCGTCCACGGGCATGCTTCTCCGGTGTAGGTTTGGTAGATTCATGGGGAACGGCATGCTGCCTCTTCTCTTGTCCATGTTCCGCAATTTGTCACCCTTGTTGAGAGTCATTGTGTTTGTACCGATGATCTGGAGATAGATGTGACACGCGTAAATTGGTGCTCTTACGTCCAATCACATTTAAAGAGGCATAAAAGAAACGTGTAGAAGTCTGTACAGGGATGCACTGGAGGATAAAGCCATATTTTAACATAATTGTAAGTCATGTTGTAAAATTAAAACATCTATTAGGGTTTCTGAAATGTCCAGACCACATGTTTATCCAACTCTACTCAACATAAAAACACAGAATAAAACTACATTTTAAAATGTATCATCATTGTTAAAGACACTTACTCGGTGCTGGGAATTAAATCGAACGAAGGCAATCCAATAATCCTTGGTTTGAAGAGTTGTTGTAGCCCGAAAAAGCCGTTTTGCTTGAGTCTGATCAGAGTCGGTGCTCAGTCTATTTATATGGGACTGGGAGTGACGTCGGCAGGGATTCGCCCCGGAGAATCACGTCTCCTCTTATTATAGTGGTGCGTAACGGTAACATCATACAGTGGAGGGGGTATGACTGGAAGAGCTGAGGAATCTCCCTTCCGCTTCGCCAAATGGAGAGCTTACCTCTGAGGGGGCGGCCAAAGATGAATCCTTGAAGAGGGGAAGCCCACTTAAAGCTGGAGTGATATAAATATTTAATATCAATTTTAGAGAGATAAATTTAGAGATGGTGGAAGGATGTCTACATGGTGAAAGATGTTAAGGTGTATTGTCATGGAGCGCAATCCGTAGACCAGATGAATGCTTTTATGCAGATTTGATCGCCTATCTTGGTTAAATTGATTATTAGTTTTGAGGTTCATGGTCACTGCAAGGTGGAGGTCATTGCTACAATTAAGGAATATCAATGCACAGGGGGGAGAATTAGCCTATAATATGTGAAATATTTGTTATCTAGTCTGTGCAACCTAGGCCAACATCACAACTGAATTCTAAATCTGGCTGTGAAAATGCTGTAAACACATAAACATTCTAGGCACGGTGGCGTTCATTGATCATGCACCCCTCGCTTTCCACCCACAACCTTACTCTCTGAAAAATGAAGGCTGCAGTCCATAACTCCTTGCATTTGCAGTTGTAATTCTTCATAGCAGAAAAACCTGACCTATGCAATAATGTCTGGTTTTACTGATCCACGCCTTCCCTAAACAATGGAAAATGCTTTACATTGAAAATATCTGCGTAAAACACAAACTGAGGCAATCTCGTTATACTGTCCAAATGAAGCCTGAATCAGGTTTCTTTGTTTTGCTTCTGCATGTGTTTTTATATTTAATCTTGCATCCAGTATATTTTACATTTATTTTCTCGCACACAATTTAATCTACAACATGAGTTGCTACAGGCAGAATGTCATTTTCCTGTTTATATCATAGTACTGTATGATGTGTTGCAGCCCCCTTGTGGCTTTAGATGGCGTAGGTGTGTCCAACATAATATTGTATTTTCTGCTTTGTCCCTATGGCGGAAATATGAATAGATCAACAATACGATAATAAACAACAAATAATCATGTTATGTGTGTTGTATTTTATGCTTTTGATGTAATTTCTTCTGAATGTAATATTTTTCCCAGAATATCTTCTTTTTTTCTGTTTTTGTTTTTTGGTGCAAATCTGGATCAAGTGAAAATCTGAATCTGTCTTAAGAATATGTTTTTTCCCTTGGGTCCACATATTATTCAGACCTGAGTAGCTTATTGAAATACTTATACAAATATTTTTGCCTAAATACTAATACTATTACTCAGAGTATGTAAAAATTCTGACCACACACTTTCCAACATTAGATCAGATTTGGGTCAAACATTACTCGATTTCTCAACAGAATATAAATGTTTGTATAAAAGGTAAATATCATAAGGGCTTACTCGGTTTATTTGCAGTTCAATGATCACTTCTAATGTAGGCCACCTTCAATGTGAGTGTTCCCAAAGTGCAATGTCAAAGTTAGTGACACTGCAAAATCTGTGTTGGCATCTTTGGCATTTTATTTGTAAAATAATTTAAATGTGTGACTGGTACATATAAAGCACATCTGCCTTACTGGATGTGACAGTCAAGGCAGATAACAGCTTTAAATATTCACATTCAGCCAGAGTAAATAGGACTGCTTCTGCTGCTGCAAATTATTCTCTGTGTTCACAATCTCTTAAGAGACACCAATCAACAAGAATGGGCATCACGATAGGTTGAAATCATTGTACAATTCAAGGGAACCTTAAACTGCACAGTCTTGTTAACATTGTGATGTATCCCTTTACAGTAAAATGCTCACTGGTTTACATGGCAAACAGAATAAGGAATGCAACCATCAAACAGAAAAGACCCATAGCTTCAGACAGAGCAAAGCCCAAGATGGCGTAAGAGAACAGCTGCTGCTTCAGAGATGGGTTCCTGTTGAGAAAGAGAGAGGCAGCTGAGACAAATTGGAGGTACAAAGTGTTAAATGTACAACTGCCAAGACATTTCAATGAGCAGACAATCCTAACATCTTCCAAGGTTCCCCGTTAAGGACTTGATACTTGTGACCAAATCATTTTATCAGTAATTGTAAGGCATAAAAGCAGCATAAACCCTTGAAAATGTTTAATAATTCTCTTAATACATTTTTACACCCAAAGGCTGCATTACATTCATTTAAATGTAAATTAATAATTTATTGACCATGTAAACATTTGGAATCAAGCCTGTTAGTTTAATGGCTATTGCTATTAAAAAACAACCATCTAATGAAGAAGAACCACAACTTTAAAATCATCTTTCCAACAAACTAAACAGATATTAACTGACAGGTTTATCTGACAGCGCTGACAGACCATGATGGGCAACATCCCCTCCTTGGAAGATAAATACAAATGAGGTGAATTACCTAATGGCCATTATAAATACAATGATATAGATGTAGATTTTAGCCTGACAGCCTATTTAGCTCATAGTCATATTTAGTTAATTACTAACTAACCCTTTCTGCAGGCTATTTGACAAATAGACAGTAAATTAGCTTTGTGAATCACATTTTCTTGATAATGTTGATTCAACGTTTGGGTAATTTTGGAGGCTTTAGGCTCTGGTATACCGGATATAATTATATAAGTCTATATTTTGATCA
This sequence comes from Dicentrarchus labrax, assembly GCF_905237075.1. Taxonomy (NCBI): domain Eukaryota; kingdom Metazoa; phylum Chordata; class Actinopteri; family Moronidae; genus Dicentrarchus; species Dicentrarchus labrax. The sequence goes on along the minus strand of NW_026136719.1, from coordinate 14,084,104 downwards.
TTTGTCCACTTTATCTGTATGGAGGAATACATTCCGTTTGCAGGCAGTGACAGCAAAGGGTCCTTTAAACCTGCTGTCCCCATCTGGGCTGGGTAGAGAAGCGCCCACATCAGGAAACCGGAAGTCCTCCTCTTACGGTGACACTGCGCACGCGTATGCCTCTTGCGTCTTCGACCTCTACTACAAACGGTGAGAGCTAACCTCCTCCGCCACAAACTGTGCTTGTGTTAAACATATAAACGTGACACTTGTGCGTAACTCGGTGTCTCTGTAGCTCTTTTTGACCACCGCACTGCCGACGTCGTCTGATCTTTTTCGACTCGCTTGTGTTTTAGCGACATTGCTCGGCTTGCAGCTAATCTTGACCTTACTCGTGTGGGTCCATTTCACTTTGCACGCTTTGTACTTTACTATTCAGCGACCCAGTGACACTGTCAGCTAACTCAAGGTGTCCATTGTTGTGTTTCACGTCTTGTTTTTTGTTACAGATCGCAGACACTGAATCAACGCCAGCTCCTTTGGTTGACCTGACCGCTAAGTCCCTTCGTAATGTATGCCTGTGCTAAGTTCGTCTCCACGCCCTCTCTGGTGAGTCTTAACGTGAATGAATGGAGATAGCAGTTACATGTACTTGTCCTGTGTGCTGTAGTTTGTAAAAGAAAGAAAGAAAGAAAGAAAGAAGAAGAAGCTGTCATTCTGTGTTCAGGACAAACAACCAGCTGCTTTAATGTAGCCTGCTAACACTGGCAGGCAGCTATGTAGCCGTCTGTGACCCTCTGCCAAAGTCAGCCGGTGTTCACACATTGCAAGGGCGTCCTAGCTTTGAACAATATGAGGGTTAAGCTCAATATATGCATTAAATCCACGTGTGAAACAGTTTATCCACCCTTTGAAGTTAATATAGTCTTTATAATGGATATATAATATTGAGAAGCAGCCATATTCCAAGTTGAATAATTGAGCTGTTTGAGCAGAATTAATCCAAAACAACACTTTAATAGGTCTCTGTTGGTGTAGCCACTGCTGGATTTTAGCTGTAGTTTGCCAAATCTACTACAAGCCAAATGTCATTGTAGGTGAGGTGGCATGCTTTTGAGCAGAGTATGTGTATTCTGAGCAAATTGAAAGATACACAGACAGATGTTCACTCAAAGACTTTTTTTTTTTCTTTACTTGGATCAGGTCCGTGCTGGATCTCGGGCTCTGTACAGACCACTCTCTGCAGCAGTAGTCTCAGATGCCAGGAAAGCAGAGGTAAGCTGCTATATGTACTGATACTTATGACTTATGATTTTATTGATTTTGATTGTCCACAGAGAGGCACTTTGAAGCTTTCTCAATTCCATTAATCTCATTTGCTGTTCTCATTACCTAATTTCTCACATACAAAGAGGGACTCGAATAATAAAAGATATTTGAAACTTCCTAATGCATTTTAAGTACATTTCAAAAATGTTAAATTTCAAGGTAAGGTTCAAGATAGGGCTGGCAATATGGCCTAAAATACTATTTTAACAATTTGAATCATTTTTATTTTTCATAAAAACAAACTACAAAAGACACCATTATGTCCTGGTGTGCTGTCTTCTCATATGGAATAACATGGGCAAATTATTCTGCATGTTTTGTGTAGATGGGTGACTTGGGGCTTGTTTTACAGAATCCTTCGCAGCTTTATACCCTTGCATTATAACAAATATCACTGATTGCATCTTTAATATCATTGTTTGTAAAAAATTAAAAAAAACAAAGAAATAAAAAAAAACGTGTTGGTGCTGTTTTGTTTTGTACCAACCTGACTTTATTTCTGTATTTCAGACTGCTTCACTCCTGGCACCACAGAGTATTTTAGCCTCCCAGCAGCAGGTGGCAGTGCGGGGGTTCCAGACTAGTGCTGTGAGCCGTGACATCGACACTGCTGCAAAGTTCATTGGAGCAGGAGCTGCCACTGTGGGAGTGGCTGGATCTGGAGCTGGAATTGGAACGGTGTTCGGTAGCCTTATTATCGGATATGCCAGGTAGATTAAACACATCACCTGTTGTTTTAGAACTATTTGTATTTATCTTCCAAGGAGGGGCTGTTGCCCATCATGGTCTGTCAGCGCTGTCAGATAAACCTGTCAGTTAATATCTGTTTAGTTTGTTGGAAAGATGATTTTAAAGTTGTGGTTCTTCTTCATTAGATGGTTGTTTTTTAATAGCAATAGCCATTAAACTAACAGGCTTGATTCCAAATGTTTACAGGGTCAATATATTATTAATTTACATTTAAATGAATGTAATGCAGCCTTTGGGTGTAAAAATGTATTAAGAGAATTATTAAACATTTTCAAGGGTTTATGCTGCTTTTATGCCTTACAATTACTGAAAAAATGATTTGGTCACAAGTATCAAGTCCTTAACGGGGAACCTTGGAAGATGTTAGGATTGTCTGCTCATTGAAATGTCTTGGCAGTTGTACATTTAACACTTTGTACCTCCAATTTGTCTCAGCTGCCTCTCTCTTTCTCAACAGGAACCCATCTCTGAAGCAGCAGCTGTTCTCTTACGCCATCTTGGGCTTTGCTCTGTCTGAAGCTATGGGTCTTTTCTGTTTGATGGTTGCATTCCTTATTCTGTTTGCCATGTAAACCAGTGAGCATTTTACTGTAAAGGGATACATCACAATGTTAACAAGACTGTGCAGTTTAAGGTTCCCTTGAATTGTACAATGATTTCAACCTATCATGATGCCCATTCTTGTTCATTGGTGTCTCTTAAGAGATTGTGAACACACTGATGTATGAAACTGGCAAACCCAAATCATTTTTAATGATTGCTTTGCCATTTTATTGTATATTTAGTCAAATGTTTTTGTTAACAACATGCAACCAATAACAGAAGTAAAACCTGTAATTCATCATGTGTATTTGTACATTTGTTAATAGTAAATGGTAATGGGTTTATTTAGGTTTGGGTTATGTTTGTGCATTGACTGAGATTCAGACTAAAACTAAAGCAAAAAAAAAAAGAGGAAATGCTACACAAAATGTAGAAAAATTAAAACCGGAATAAAGAATAGCACAGTCCCATAACAGCCACAGCTCAAGTTTTAATATCGCTTGTGATATGTCTCTTTAAAGCTCGAATAGACCCAACATGATGGTCAGTTTCTGACATCCAGGAAAGATGCATTTGCAGGACATTGAAGGAATACTGTAGCTCGATAGCAAATACTGTAGCTAGTAACCACAACTCTTTTAACAACTCGCAAACACAGGACAACCACCGATGCTAATGCACATTTGTATAGTGTTCTAGTGTTAGGGATAGTATGTGAAGTGTGGTGCCAGTGCATAAAGCCATAAAAACTGGGTTTAGGATTTTTTTACTGGGTCCACAGTTTTCAGCAGCTATTTTCTAACATGTTACGGTTTAGAGAGAAATCTCTGAATTGCCTTTACACAGACCAAACTAAATCTGACTAGCTAATTCCCTAAATTAGAGTTTGCACGTGTAATGATGCAATGTGTATGTTACTCCACAATTCATTCACATAGTGTTCCCTACGTAAACCTAAAGAGAAAATGTCAAACCTTTATTTCACCAGTTTCCCAGCAGCTGTTCTTCATATAGTATTGCTATGATCCCAGAGATGTTCTCTATCTGCCTGAAAGTGTTGACCTATAGTGGAAACAACATTTCCAGCAAATTGTAGGGAAGAAGAGAAGAGTGGAGCCAGAGAACAGACAGGAGAAAAAATAAAATAAAGCTCATAACTCACCATTCAGAAACGTCTTGTTGCAGTCTACATTGAACAACTTCTTCGCTAGCTCCTTCTTGTTCAGGGTCTGACTCTGGTTCAAACATATGGTTGGTTTCTTCCAGCTGTCATCTTTCTCCCAGGGTTCACGTTCAACTGTTGCCATGGTAGCGTGACAACAGTGGGTGGATTGCCTGTGTCTCATTTGCATTTAAAGAAACAGGCACTCAAAACCAGAGCGCTCAGAACAGGGCTGTTCTTGCAGGGTGATTGAACTGCTATTGTGCTTCATCCTTACGGTATTTTGACCAAAGCATGTGACAGACATTACGTTAGGACACCAGGGAACTAGGTTAACTTGTTGAAATAGGGTATAATATGACTCCTTTACCTGAATCGCAGGTGTCACCCCAGGGAAAAAAAAAACATTTCCCATTTCACTTTCCCATGGGAATGATACCTATTTGTATTTCATCAGAGTGGAACTGTCTGTGCAAACAACGTCCTGTTGTCATGAACACATTTAAGTTAAATGCATGTGCACTTTTCTTCTCCACTGCTGCTGTCATGTTGTGTGCACTCAAACAACACGCCACACACCCTAACTCATTTATCTTTGCACTTTCATCTTACGGTAATACAAAAATGCAACAACACATTGGAAAAGCCCATTTGACACCGCATTTAATCATGAAAAGCATCGATATCGGCGATTCTGGCCTTGTATTACCTGGTATTTATAACAATATAACTATATAATCAATAAACATATCTTAAACAAACTGTCACATTGCTTCCTTATCCAGTTAGCACCTCTTACAGTCATTGTTTTGAAGAGGCATCAAGGAATGGTACACTGATACACTTATCACATAATTAATACCCGAATACTCACAAGATAGTCAGCAGGGCGGTTTGTTAGGCGGAACTAAAGGAATACAGTCAGAGTTCCGGCCGGACGGATTTGAATACAGTATGCGTACCGGAGCTTCATGACTTATGAAAGAAACAGAACAGTTGTGAATATAAGTAAAGTTATGTAGTAAAAATAGAGAACCTAATGTCTAAATACATGTTCTCAATACTCCCGTTTAACAGTACGTGGAGGACCCCACTGTGGTGTCTGTGGCTGTGTAGCTGCCACTCTGGTCCCGATGCTGTTTCACTACTGAACGAGCGAAAAGGAGCCCGGAATAAGCAGGTAAACAAATACAGGAGAATCTGGATAATATACAGCTAAGATATGCAAACTGTATGTTTTCTTGTTCATCACTTTATCAGATGTGCAAACGTTGCAATACATGGTAGAAATATGTCAGTATAGTAGTGGACCATTTTCATTTTGAACACTATACTATCATTACAGAAGATCTTTGAGTGTGGCCCCACTGTTAATGGTCTGGCCCTTCAAAGCACAATCAAATATTTCTTCATCCAAAACACAATCACTGTGGGGACTTACTTGGTCAGTTATTACCCACAGTCCAATTTCCCATTGCATGGATACTGTGTGAGAAACTTAAGTATTCCAAATTATGTTATCAATAATATTGGGGCTGCACAATTAATTAGAATATGATTGAAATCGCAATATGGCCAAAAGCAATATCCGTAGAAGCTGCACTATTTTGATTAAGGTAAAATGTGAGATAGAGCTGCATTATATATAAGTACTGTAGTTCTACAGAGATCTACAAAACTTGTTGCCCAGATGTAAGTTAATTTGTTTGTTTGGTACCCAGACCTTATCAGATGTGACAACATCATGATTTGTATAGGATTTCAGTGAAAATCCATCATCCCCTCTAATAGTGAATCATATAGTCGCAATATCTATCAAAATAATGGCGACATGATTTTTTTTTACCATTTTGTGCAGCCCTGAATCATCAGCTTCCAGACCAACAAAGTTAAAATCATCTTTTAACTTGTGTTTACTGCAGCCACAAACAGCAACTGGAAATGGCACAAACAACAAAAGGCACTGGCCGCATAAGGTCAATAGAAATACTGTATTATATGAAAACCATGGCTATTTAATCTGGCATGGTTTATGGATCTGTCATGTACAGTCAGATTTTAGCCATGTAAGGTCTGCAACTCATTATGCCTGCATTAATTCCTAACAGGATGGATTTTACACTCATTATCCACCAGGGGTAGTGCTTGTATAAGACATACACAGCATTTATTAAAGCCAGGTCCAGGAGTATGACGGGAAAATCCACCTTAAACTAGAAGGTATATATTACTCTTCTAGGGGTTTTACTCAATGAACTATTAACCCCAAAATTAGAATTTCTAGACTTGAATTGTTATTGACTAATAACTATACTTTTTTATTTTGGTCAATCTTTACTTGATATTTACTCTTAATACTGTGTCGATTTAGGTCTAAAAGATTTTAACATGAAAACAACACACAGCTTTGAATCAGCAAATGTCCCCATGAAATTAACTGAGGGGCAGTCAGAGTTTACTCTACGATTGCTGTCTTATTTCGTGCCTCTCCAGGATTTATCTCTAGACAGCATTTTCACTACAGTCTGTTTGTAACAGGTCACAAAATTGCACAAAAAGAAAAGATCTTCGTGTCAACCAGTACTGGATCACTTTGACCAGCAGTACAGTCAGGAACTTGGAGACTTGTGGCCATCTGCAAGGTAAATTGTGTCTGAAATATTTATTGCAGCCTACACACAGACAGTATGTGTACCCTTCCTTAATTGGGATTGCTTTACTCTCTTGCAGGGCAGTGCTCCTGGACCGTCACTCTTGGCAGTATGGGGTCATGCTCAACCGCTTCAGCACTGTGACAGACATCACACAGACCCTCCAATCCCAGGGTTTTTCCTTATTGCTGCCACAAACAAATGTCTCCACATTGCTTTGTAATGGCCCCTCGACAATTTTAATTTCTAAACACCAGGCAAGGAAAGACTCACTGTTGCCACCTCAATACATCTCTAAGTGCTCCCCTAATGACTCCTACGTCCAACCTGAAAGCCCCTCTCATGCACTCGGTCGGGACCTTCAATCCGAGGCACTCAGTTTGGCCTGTCCTTCATTACAATGTTACATCCACCCGTATCCACTGCGGTTTCCCTCTCAGGCTCACAGGCCTGGCCAGCTGAAGCAGTATTACCTTCTGAATGCTGCCTCCCTGCTTCCAGTGCTGGCTTTACAAGTCAGAGATGGGGAGAAGGTTTTGGATCTTTGCTCTGCTCCTGGGGGCAAAGCCATAGCCATATTTCAGTGTGCCACCCCAGGTAAACAAGTACTTTAAATGGAATTTGCAAACTTTTATTGGATTTTTGTCATGCAAAGAGGTAAAAGATTGTGTTTAGGGTGCACTGCTTAATGTATACATCAAGTTATAACTTAAAATAAAATGTTAAATACTGGCATTTTATAATGCAAACTTTTCAGTTTAAATAATTCAGAATGTTTACTTTTAAACATTGTCATATGTCCCTGTATCATTTTGCCCAATTTACTATTAATAAATATTAATGCTTATTCTTAATTAGATTAAAATGACCACAAATCATAACTTACTGTACTAGTAAAGGGATGTTGACAGAACACCAATTTACCTTTTCTAGGATAGCTTTTCATAAAATTATTTTATTGAAAATTGGATTTAAATATTAAAAGTGTTCTTTTGTTGCACTCAAATCTGAGGATTTTTTATGTCTGCTGTGAATAGCCTGTTTGCATTGAATACTGGTAATAACTAACTCTGCCCTTTGTTGTGTTCCAGCACTTATCTGCTGTAATGAACCAGACCCACACAGACGGGACTGGCTGGCCAAAACTCTGGAGTCTTTTGTGCCTCACTCACTAAACAGCAGAGTGATTGTGTCTGCACAGGATGGACGGTCTTTTGGGCAAAGAGAAGCAGGGACATATGACAAGGTGGGGAGAGTCATGTTTTTGGCAGCGTGTGATTAAATGTTTCTGCAGTGTCCAACCAATTCAGGTGTCGCACTTCTCTTTCAAGGCCGTGGTTTAAAATGAATGAGAACAGTGAGCCTTTGAACAAAAGCTAATAAGCCCAGCGGAAAAGAAGAAAACCGTTTATTCAAAACAGGAGAAAAGAAGAGGCAGACAAATGGCTGGAAGGAATCAAAGTGACTGATAATGGAGCAAAATATTGAAAAAAAAGGGACAGAAGCACGGAATGAAAAGGTTGAGAGTAAGACAGTGTGAACAATGACTGAAAGGCAATAGAGTGGTGCAAACAGACTGCACAGATTCAAGCCGTATTGTGGTAATGATATGGCTTTGTAAAATTTTCATCGAGGACTGAGGTCATCAGTCACCATAATTTGTCTCTTATCTCCTGGTGTAGGGAAAATATAACACATACTCTTTTCATCTGCTTTTAGTTTCATTAGGCTCTTTTAATTTTCTTACCTTCTTGCTTTTCTTCTTTCACCCTTACCGTCTCTCACTGCTATTACACTCTTGAACTCTCTGACTCAGACTCTGAACTGCTCACATTTCTTTCTCTCTCTGTTGCAGGTTTTAGTCGATGCTCCGTGCTCTAATGACAGGACCTGGTTGTATTCTTGCAGCGGCCAGCAGGGGGAACAGAGACTACAGGAAAGAGCCAGGCTGCCTATGCTCCAGGCTCAACTGCTTAGGTAAGCCCTATCCCCAAGCGAAAATAAATGCCAGCAATGTGTCCAAACATTGTAATTAAGCAGATGAGGAATTATAAAATATTTGCCTGTGTTATAAGTTATACACAAAATAAGAACAGCAAAACACAAGAAAAATGTAAATAGTGAATGAAAATGTAGTTTAATTAATCACAATTACAAACAGTGCTATAAAGTGCAATTACATTAGTTTGACTGGCAATTTATATAGTATAAATTATTTTTAAAAAAGTAAATCAGCTCTTTACCATGTGAAGGAACAGAAAATAACCAAGAGAGTTCTATATATGGTGAAATTGCAAAAATAGCAAATTATTTAGTGTGTTGAGGGAGGAGAAACTCGACGTGTAAATGGGAGACCTAAAGTATATACGGGGTGACAATTACTTAATACAACTTAATATTATGCAGCTTTGCAGCAGTGTTTGAAATGGTCATTTAGCCCCTTGTCACAAGGCGCAATATTTGTCTTCTCCCTGCAGGTCTGCACTGTCTGCGGTGCGTCCAGGGGGTGTCGTGGTCTATTCCACTTGCACAATGTCCAGCTCTGAGAACTACGCCGTGGTTGAGACGGTGCTGAATGACTGTCCTGAGGCTGAACCCGAAGACCTGTGGGAGGAGATTGCCATTCCTTTATCAAAATACTTTGCATTTAGTCCTGCTCACCCTGGTCATGGACAGACACTTCACAAGCCATCCCCGCAGCCACAGAATGGCAATGTGTCCTCTTATCACCACAGACTCGGCATTTTAGTGGTTCCTCAGCCTGGCAAGACCTGGGGACCCATGTTTCTGTCTCGGATTAGAAGGAGGAAATAGTCTGTATCATCCTGTGCTGAAAAGATATGTGAAAACAAATGGCTAAATATACACATTTCCTTGGTATGTCGTTTGTTACCTGTGGGTTTTATAAGATGCACAGGATCCCTTGGAACTGGCTTATAACCCACTCACACAAACAAACTTGCTAATTCACCTTTCGTGCACTGCAAACTCTGCACAGTGCCAATTTCGGGAGACAGGTAGATGTAAACATGTCAGTGTCACCACATGCAGGCGGAGAAACAACAACACTCACATCATTCAGTGATTCACTGACCTTCAATGATCTGAGTCAAAGAAAGACTTTCATTTAAAGCAGCTGAAATTTATATATTTATAATAACAATGAATAAAATGACTGTGATAACAATGTGACAGTGTGAAAGGAGTTGCTCGTAGTGATGAACTTACATAGAATTATCACCTGAATCCGCAGGTCCCTGAGCCTTATAAAGTTTATCTCATTGTTTATCTGTCCTTCCCACAACTTTACTGTTTTCGCTCACTCTTGCTGCTCTCGTACCGTGATTTCGGCCACAGCAGGCAGCTCTTTTCAGTGAAAACTTTCTAAGTGAAGAATTTAGCAGCTGAAGAGCCAGATATTTTCCACACGACTTGGTGGTGACCAAAACAGAACTTAAAGAGAGTAAATGTTGGTGTCACCAGGTGGCCAGAAACACGACTTCACTAGTTTAACATATCAGCTAAAGAGATGCTTATAAGTCAATGTTGTGTTGACAACTTTTTTCCACTGCCCCTAAGTAGACCAAAGAAAATCAATAATAATCAGGTTTAATTGTTTTCTTTAAGCCTCTGCAACCGACCCCCTTTTTATTTATTGTTTATTGTTATTATTATGTATTATACATTGTTTATGGCATGGACGATAAGATAAGATAAGATACTCCTTTATTTATTAGGAGAAATTCAGGTTGACACAGAAGCAATAGGGCAGTAGTAGTGCAAAACACAAAGAATATCACAAATAAAAATATTACAAAATACGAAATAAAAAGAAGAACTATACTGCTTCACATCAATAACACTGTGTCCACGTTGTATAATAAAATTGGTAATATATGGTATTATCAATTTTCTTGAAATATACAATCTAACAGAAATATCATTCACATTTTATTCTGGTGTTAGGAGTGAGTGCTTATCTTGAGGGTTTTATTTAAGTTAGTGTGAGCTTTAGTTTCTAAATACTGAATGAGAGAGGACATTACAAGACCTAGAGCATCTCCATCGTCCAAGCCTGAAGACAGTAAATCAGGTTGCTCTCATTAAAGTTTGATTATCTCTTGACTTAAACGATCACTGAATTTTCTATCTTAACACTCTGCCTGATATGTTTGTTTTTAAATATCTAATTGCCATACTATTGAAAATGTTTTCAGACATACTGTATATAAACTTCATTCCTGTCATTCCCTCTCTGCATTTACCTACTCTAAATTAAGGCGTGCTGTAAGTCTCACTATAAGTAATCTTACATCTGTCATCTCACCTCCCTTCAGTATGATTGAGAAGCCAGTATCATCTCTTATAGTGGCTCATTACCTGGCTAGACTGTTCTTGTGTCACGCTTCAGTGAGAAGTAGACTATTTCATGGCAGTCATCAGGCTATGATTGCTCAGACCGGAAGCCAAAGGTGTTTTGAAAGTAACTGTAGACAATAACATTCAAGAATTCACATATTTTTACCTTTTGAACATAACAGACCGACAAAGTACGCTGTTGCAAAGGCAGTTACGTGTGGAAACCATTATTTCTTCCTCCCAAATATATACGGCTGGTGGTTATGAGCGAGCCTATGAGACACTGTCAAGGGCATGATTGCTGAAATAGGAAAGCGCCTCGCACCGGTTTCATCTAACTCCTCTGCGTGGCCATAGACACAAGCATTATTGGGTGCATTTATATGGCTATTTTTATTGGCTGTCCTACTTTCGCTGCACTTCTACGTGTCTTTGAAAAGTAGCTCCAGTCTCTGATACGAGTGCATCCTTACACCACGACGCAACTCAAAAGTAACGAGATGTGGAGATGAAGTGGGGCTTCATTGGGGTTAACCATGTTGCTGACCTTTGTGTGAACTCTGGTTTGTTGATGTTCCCCATATTGCAGTGTTTCCTCAAGGGGAGAATCTCTAAGCAGCTTTTCCTCCACTTCAAAGGGAGAGAATGTAGGCCTGCTTTGCATAATCAGGTGGGGAACAGCTTTTTGCCAGAGAGGCAGGAATTAATTTGTGCCACCGCCAGATGTAATCATTAAAACTCTAGTCATTGACAATAAAGGGGGAGGAGGAGGGGGAAATAGAGGAGAAATTGTTAAACAGTAGATAGAATAAGAAAGAGATATGGAGCAAAATATGTTTCTGAATGCCAGAGGACACTAGCTAAGCAGGCTAATCTTGTCTGAGCTCTGTTAAACCAGAATGACATATTTTTCAGTCTGGATGCATTCAGCTCTGTCCTGACTTCTCTTACCCCTTTACATGTACTACGTTACTATTTCAGTGGTGTACAAAGGGATGAAAACACAACATGAGAAATGATTTGAAATTTAGAAAAACCACAGTTAGCTATACATGTCATGTCAGATTTCGTGGCATCTAGCAGTGTAGCTGATCTTCACTTCACCCTCCTCTACCGATCACGAAGGAGAAACTACGTTGGCTGCAAAACACGCCCCTATCTAGAGTCAGTGTGTTGGTGGACTATATGAAAGGCGACCCTCGACATCTGTAGGGCTCAATAAAAACACGTATATTCTTATATTCAGGTGATTATACACAATTTATAGTTTCTGCCAATATATCCTTCTTAATGTTACACCTTTGAATCTCACTCACAGCTTGTAAATGTACTGTATGGTTCGGTCTCACTGCTTTCATTAACCCCGTTCTCAGCAGCAGGCAGCTGTGAAGCTCTGAAACCCACTGTACTCTAGCTGCTCAGCACCAAACAGCAGACAGATGAAGTAACCCAGTAACTGGTGAAGAATTCTTAATGTTTGTGGGTTATATTTTAGGTAAAACATGTAGCGGATTCATTATTTGTGCTGCAAAAATCCAGACAATAATCGCACTGTCAAACTGATATTTTTTCCCACTTGTAAAAAATGTTTGACACTGAATGTGCCAGACAGGTAACAAGTGGGTCTATAGATTTAGTACCATTTGGGGTATCCATCATTCATTTCAAACGTCCTCATTTGTCAATATTCCATCAGTGGAAGTGAGTAACCAGGATTGCTGCACTTGATTGATTGTTACACAGCTAATCTCTGAGGGGAAGAAAGTCTGCAAAGAATGAATCTTTATAGAGGTCAAGTCAAACTGTTTGTCCATGTGCACACAAAAACTTGATTTTTGTTACTTAGGCTACAGATTTTTACCATAATAAGCGTGTAGTGTAATAAAAAAACATGGACAAGCACACACTCTTACAAAGAAAATGAACAAGCCTGCCAAGAAAATCTGAAGCTGGCAGTCTTGGATCCCTAAGAGAGAGAAAGACATTATGGACTAAGACTAGGCCTACTGACGACCATACACATGGGATGAAATGATTTAAAATAAAAAGCTACCCAAGTCATCATTTTGCTTCTGGCCAGATATATGATGAACTAGCATCAAATCTCAAACCGCCACCTGTGGCACTTCAGAGACGGTACAACTTAATTGTGAGCTTTGGTGTCATGAAACACATGAAAAATAAGCTTTATGTGAGGATTGACTGGATACAGAAAGAAAGATTCCTCTCATGTGTTTTATGACCTGGGGAGACATCAGGTACCATTAATGTCAGTGCAGACAGACAACGCCAGAGGAAAATTAATGGGGACAGGAGTGAAAGTCAGAGTGTAACTGAAACATCTTCAAGAAAAAGGAACGGAACACACATTTTCATCCTATCATCTGTTTGTCTGCCATACACAGACTCCAACTACAAAAGAAACCGGAGAGTACAGAGAAGTAAAGTTGGGTTTTGTTTTGTTTTTTGTTGTTGTTCAGAGACTTAGCAGATAGGGCAGTGATCTAGGTCTATTTCAGAGGATGGTATAATGGAGTGACAGGTGTCTTGGAGGGCAGAAGCAACTTGGATAAAACTGTATATCCAAGTTTCTTCAAAACTTGTCAACAGTTTTAATCTAAAATCAACTACACCAAGAAGAGATGTATTGTTGTTTCTCCTGTGGACCTCTGTGAGCCTCAGCAGCAGCAGGGAAGGAGACATCCATAACTACTGCACGAGAAGACAAAGCACAGGCTTAACAGACTGAAGGCAGGACAGATTACCCCAGCCTGGACGTTCATTCATCCTTTGAGGAAAAGACAGAATTGATCGGGAGATATAAAACTAAAGCCTTGGACAGTCTTGCAGCAAAATTGGATTTGAGAGAGAACTACCAGGTCTTTTCAGTTTTAAGGATCAAGTCATCATTTTTCCACAAATTAAATGCAAATTGGAACAGCAGATCAGTAAAACTGGACATGAATTATTTTAGAATAGTGACTGCTTCAAAGACCAGTGTGCAGGATTTAGCGGCATAGTGTTGTAGTTGTAGATTGCAACTCACTCGTTTCACCCCCACCTTCCAAGCACAAAGGAGAAATACAGTGGGACACGCACAAAAAACTTGAATGGCCCTATCTAGAGCCAGTGCTTCTGGTTACTGTAGAAACATGGAAGTTCAACATGACGGCGTCCATGGAAGGCAACCTGCAGCATCTGTAGATATAAAAGGCTCATTCTAAGGTAACAAAAACATAACAATTCTTATTATCAAGTGATTATATACTAATGAAAACATACCTATTAATATTATATTCAATTTCTGGCAATAGACCCTCCTAAATGTTACACACTGGATCTTTAAACAGTAACTATTCCAACAGACCCCTGCTGAATCATTACTTAATTTTGTCCTCTATGAAATATGCTGAATTTGTATTTTTAGGGGAAAAGTCTATTTATGCTGCCTTTCCTGTAGAATAAAAGCAATAGTATATATATATATATATAGTTTTTCATTTATTAAACAAGAAAAATGACACATACGCTTATTCAATCTTCATGACTGGCCCGGTGAGGATCCTTCTGACAGACAAGGACCAGTGACAGACCTGCAGAGCTGCACACTTGGACTTCAATCAGACTTGATTGAAACTTTGACTGCTGTAATATTTGATTCCATGTCATGATGTAACCTGAGGCTTGAAAGCCCAAATATTCCAGTCTCAAGTTTTGACCTTGTCCAGGACAATAACAAATAAATAAGACATTGTCAGACAGTCCTTGTATAGCCACATCCCATGCATTTTTGTACATATGCATTGGTATTAAAATGACATGGTCCCAATGTAAAAAGACATTATGAACACGGATTTGAAAGCTAAATGTTTAAATATCATGTCGTTTTAATTTAAAAGACCTTGATAATTAGTCTTGAAAAAAATTGAGGCTTGACACTGACTTACCACAAAGATTTAAAAATAGCTCCACCAAACTAATGCAGTTTTATTTGAGATGATTTTCTGTTTTAATTGGAAGTGCTATATTTTAAGTGTGCCATTTCCTTGCAATAGGAAGTATTATAAATACAAGATTCTGCTTCTTAACATTTGATAATTGACCCCTCTCTGTGCCCAGACCACTGCAGGTTCAGTTCAACTTTATGTTGCCATGCTTCATCAGTTTACAGTTATTTAATAAAATCTCTCTCTCATTCCAATACTTCTCATGTTAATTAACTCCATAGCTACAGTTCGTGTGAATTTGATCCTACCTAAAGGAACAACAATCAAGCCATGTGTTAACCCTTGTTTGACCCCTGCATGGATCCCTGCAGTACATGTGCAGAAGAATAAAATGTTCCTCCAGAAACGGTGTACCCAGATTGAGTTGCCTCATCTCAATTTTTACTTAACTTCTGTTAAACCTGCAGACTTCAAACCTTGTTGAAGTGGACACTCTCGAGTGAAGGAAACCATAAATAATAGATTCTTCACCCAGAGGAAAAAAGGGGAAAGGAAGTCAGACGGGAGAGGTATGAGGGAGCTGATTAAAACTAGACAGATTTCACACCAATACTTTCAGTTTAAAACTTCATAAAAACATTAGTGGGGGGATGTTATTCAAAGAATCAAAGAAGTGACACTTCCTCAAATAAAGAGCATATTCACAAAGTGGTTTGAGGTAATTGAGAAATAATAGAGCCCTCCTGGAGCCTACCTTTAAAATGGTAAGATTGGATATTCAATAGTCTATTCATAACATTTTATGTAAGCAAATAAGCACTTACAGATAATATATGTATTATTCATATTCAGCTAGTTGTAGTAGAATGCGTGCAGCTGTAAAGTGTTCCAGGATGTCATCTCGCTCCTCTCAATTTTTCACACCCGTTATTTCTATTTTGATCAAACTTGGGCAGTTTGCCTTTGAGAACCGGCACTGATCCAATTACACTGAGTATACTACCTGTGCTATAGTAATTAACTGTGCTTCTTTGGCAAATTTGATCCATCACAAACATCCAAAAATATGGGAATGTTTCTTTCTTTAGACTTTCAGCTGTTATGAAACAAGAACAGCTCTATGAGGTTGTACTGCCACAATCGTGCTGTGAGTTTTTCAGGTATTTGGTGAAAAACTAAAGCACTGGATGAAATTAAATGTTAACCTGATGTTGGTGCTAGATGAAAAGCGAGAAGAAGTTATAAATGTCCAAATGTACCATATTTCCTGGCAATTCATCCAATAGTTGACATGATATTTCACTTAAAACCAAAACATGAACCGTATGGTGGTACTAGAGGAAAAGTAAGAACAAAATCATTAGGATTCATCCTAACGGATGTCTATAGAGCATTTCATGGCAATCTAATCTCCTAGTAATTACTGAGATATTTCAGTCTGGACCAAAGTGCTAAACTGACCGACCAACCGACTGACATTGCCCTCCATGGGTGCTGCATCATTTCCTGATGGAAACATGTTCACTGCAGGCTTATTTCCAATTAGCATGACTCAGTAGTCAGGGTGCTGACCAGACAAGTTCAATGCCTGCCTTGTTTCAAGGGTTTCACAAGGCGTACAGAAGGTGACACCGAGGCCAATGCAGCGCATAATCTGAAGTCAGCAATAAGGCAGGTGGCAGAAGGGAAATGTCTTCTATTTATCCTCCCTGTCGATTTTTTCTGCCTCCCTGTTCCTTCTGCGCTTTCAGAACTTGCTATTCTCTCTGTCTCCTTGACGCTGGATGACTTTTTCTCTCCCTTCCTCTGTGTCTATGTATCTGGCTGTCTTTCTTTACCCCCCCCCTCTTCTTCTCTCTCTCTCTCCCCCTGTCTCTCTCCCTCTCAGAGTCAGCCTTTGATCTTGCCAGTCCTAGCACAGAGGTAGACAGTGATGCTGTATGGCTTTTCTCTGCCTATTAATGTCTTAACTCTTGCTCTGCCTTTTCCAGGAGGTCTACTGAGACATCATTTCCCTACACCGCACGGCCTAATGACAGGCCTGGACACCCTTAATCACAAGCATACGTGTGTGTGTGTGTGTGTGTGTGTGTGTGTGTGTGTGTGTGAGAGAGAGAGAGAGAGAGAGAGAGAGAGAGAGAGAGAGAGAGAGGTTTAAAATTCATATAAGCTGAAAAATAATGTGTCGACAGCAATAACACTCAGTGTCCTTATCAATGACAAACACACTGGCCAGTTATAATCCAATGTGAACAATAATAACAATGAGCCATTTTATTACTGTATGAATATAGATCAATAAGCATATAAAGATATCAGTGAAATCTTCAATTATTGAAATATTTAATCTACAACTTTGCATCATGAAGGCATCATTTCATCCCTCAGCACTCCTAAATTTTCATTATTGCTCAAGGAAAATGGGAAGAAGCAATTTTCACTGTGGCAATAAAGAAAACTGGTAAATTAAGATAAATATCCATTGTGGTTGGTGCCAAGATTGATTTCCCAGTTCCACACACAGAATAAATAATATCAAAACAATCCTCAGAGGTTCGAGAGTTGAAGATTTACTTAAATAGCTGTGAAAAGATGCTCAGCCTGACACGTTTACCCTTGCGGTGGCTGTGTACGAGCAGCAAAGTTAAATTTGACCAAAACAAAAACACCTTTGAATATGATGTGGCATACAAATAAGCACATACTCCAAGCAGCATCTTTGTTTTTTCTTTTTTGTTTTTCATTAACTCTTTAGCGTTCTCTATTTAGCATTGCACTTCTATAACATTGTCAGACTCATAATGGACAGCTTTCTTTTTTTTTAAAGAGCCGAGAGATATTGTCTTTTTAAACATACACATTCTTCTTCCTTGTCAAAACCTGGCACCTACATTACCCACAATGCAACTCACCCGCTGACAGTTCAGTCTGAGATTTTAGTGTGTTATGCTTGTAGTGGCTACTGTAGCCTTGAGCTGCTAGCCTCAAGCAGAGATGAGGAGCGGGCTACACATGTTAGGTAAGCTCAGTCCTTTCCTCCACACCTCCGGATTTTTTCAGACTTGTAGTCTTCAGTCCCAACCAATGCTGACTTTTACATATACCCCCTAAGACCTTAAAACAACCTGACATGTAAAATCAGTGGAGTAGCCCTTTAATTCCAGTGTTAGGCTACACATTGTAAGGATCAGCTGATAGATATTTTTACACATGGAGGATAGATTGCTCATGTAAAGCAACTAACTGACTGATAAGGTGAATAAATGGCTTTTATCAAAGAAGTTCTTCGCTGATTGCAGCTGCCATCCATACAATTACGGTCTCTTCTATCTGCATGTATGTGTGCACATGCATATGCACGTATCACATATGTGTCATATCATAATTTTGGGTGCTGTACAGTATATGGTTATGCACAGCTCTGTGTGAATTGGTGTAAGTATATATACATCGTTAACCAGTGTAATTCAGAATATTTAAAAAGAACCAGAAGAAGAAGCTTAATTACAGATGGGTAGTGACAGAAGTCAGGTCTTGATTCCTGTGATCCATAACTAAAACTCTTTAATGAAACCCCTATAACCATGTCTAATAATTCTCTAAAATAACAACTTTCAACTTATAAACCCAAATCTAACCATCTGCCATATCTTTCCCAAATTCACCAGTGCCATTTTTATTATTTTATCATGGCCACAATCTTCCCTAAGCTTGGCCAAGTGATTATAATTGCAAAATCTTGCACCCTTAACTAATATTAAAAAGCTCTAAGCAGTTTGCATTGAGGATTTTGCAGACATGCTCTCATCAGTAATCCCCCCCCCCACACACACACGTTCCTGCTAATACAAATATTAGTTGCAAATGAACAAAATTCAAAGAAGATACGCTTGTTTTCCTCTCATCTGTCTCTGTGAGCGAGTCTTATGTCACATCTTTCTCCCTTCTCTCCTCCAGTTCTCTCTCTCCCTGCTGTCTATTCATCTTTCTCTCTTTCCTGGAGTGATGGCTCAATTACCATTCCTCACACTCAGGCTTCAAAAGTGAACAAAATTGAGCGGGATGTCTTGACCGTGTAAAAAAAAAGAAAGCCTTTTAATTTTCCCTTATTCCGCCTCTCTGGCTGTTGGAGTTCACTCAGCTCAGTAGTGAATTGTGACACGCGTAATTTAAGAGGTTTCTGGGCTGGAGCTGAGCTTTGGATCGATTCAGTGAACTCAGTACTTAATGACAGAGGAGGGTAAAAACTTCTGAATGAATGTATGAGGAAATCAATTAGTCATAAATTCTGCTTCCTATAAAAACTGATGTGAACAATGCAATATCGTCCAATCTAGGTTTTGTATTTAAACATCGTATCAGCTGGCTTCAGCAAAATTAAATGATGGAAAGTTATTTATGCCAATCTTTACATTCATCCATTTTATAACCGCATATCCTTCCTCTGCTTCCCTTTATACCTTCAGCTCCCTGTTTCTGAAGTCCCTCTTTCTCTCCCCCCTTAATCCTCTCTTTCCCTAAGTGCTAGCTCCGAGCCTGGAGCCTCAGGGATCCACACGACTTGATTGTGTTTTGATGTTCTTGTGAAACTTACAAGTGCACTCAGGACTCAAGACCCATAACATACATTTTCAAGACCGTTCACCCAGGAGGAAAAGAGATGGAGGAGAAAGGAAGAGTGCTTACTATTACTGCTGTCAGTACAGTGTACACACTCACAATTGCATATATGCACACAAATCCTGATATTTCTATACACGTGAGGGCAAAGAAACATCCTGTATATTGATGTTTATACATTTGTAAATCCCTTAATTGTTGCATGTTCATGTCCATGTCATGACCAAAGTGCTCTGGACCTGAAAACTGTACATAGCCTTTGGTAATAAAGTGATTTCTTCTGTTTTCTACTTTATTTTCCTGTTTTGACATATATTGGCATATTTTCCTTACTTTATCGATTACTGTATACAATTGTATACAATTATTAAGCTACATCAAGTTTGACACACAAAAACAATTTGTACTGCTCAAAAACAGTGTTTGGAAGGGTTAGGGTCTATAACTGTTATTAGTATTAATTGAACATAGGAATGCACTTTTGCACAGAACTGTGCATTTTGTCCCCATCACATATTGAAATTGCTTAAAAAAATTAAATCTATTTTTTGCCAATTAGGTCAGCATGATTACAGGGATCATAATGCTTTCTATCTTCATGCAATGTACAACACAGGTATGTAGCAAAGGATAAGTTTATTGCATTCATTTGGCCATTGTTTGTATTGGCTGTGCTAGCAAACTCACTTGCTGAGATAACGACACAATAGCAGCATCTATAATGAAGTATGACAGGACAAAAAAACATGTTTTCTTTTAACAGTCCCTTTAAATATAATATAGTCTGTTAATATTTAAGCGTCAATACCAGAAAGTTCAAAAAATTCAAATTAAATTGTGAACTATATAAAGAGTGGACTAATGTTTATGAATCGGACAAAGTTAATTGGCTTTTGTTTTGTATCACCGCTCTTTATGTGTTTTAACACAGTTTTCAGAGACACAATGTAGGATCACATTATGTCTCCCCAGAGCACCAGCATATTCATGTTAGTCCAAAGAGTGTTTATTTTCTCTGATCTTGTATTAACACCTCCTTCTGGCGGTGCATAGAGTCTACAGTGTATATGCTGACAGAGAGGTGGTGTTTGTGTGTTCATATTTCTCTTTCCTGGGGGTGGATTGCATTGATGTGACAGGTGGCTGTTGGCCAGAATATCAAAGCTGGACTGAATGAGCCCTTTTTTTTCTCCAAGAAATCAATAAGTACTATATTTGGGGAATAAGGCTTTGAGAATTCAATATACTAAAGTTATATTTAATAAATCTTGTAACAGGGATACTTTAAATGATTCTTTGGGAATTCAATAAAGCTATTAACATTGTAAAGCTGTATATGTAAATCAAACCGTAGATAATGAGGAATTGGAAAGGCAAATTGTCTGATTTGTTCATGTCCTGCATTGTGCACTGTTTTCTTGTTAACAAGCACCAGGAGACTCTAACTTGTTGGGCCAATAACGAAAATTCATGGCTGAACATTAACTGAACTACAGACCGTGGACCAGAAATTAATGTTTAATTTTCTCATGTCTCAGAGGGTCTTTTTCTTTGAACTGTTGTGTCTAATTTCATGCTACACACACTCTCTTTCCCTCTCTTTCTCTCTCTCTCTCTCTCTCTCTCTCTCTCTCTCTCTCTCTCTCTCTCTCTCTCTCTCTCTCTCACACACACACACACACACACACACACACACACACACACACAGCAGCTCTGTAGCAGCCGGACTGACTATAAGTGCACACACATGCAGACATGTTTTACATGTGCATATGAGCAGATGCTTAAACAATGATCTGTATGCAGCAGGGGCAAAATTAACAGACCTTTGCTAATTTTTCTTTAGCATTTTAGTTGCCATCCTTTGTATTACTTCCTAAACTGATGAAGAAATGTCAGATTATCTTTTAATCTGTGCCAGCAGAAATACATCAACAAGCAAAGAAATGTGAATGTCAAAGCCTTGGGGCAACAACATTGGTCCAAGTGTGAAAACATAAACAGACAATCTTTTGTGTTGTTGCTGTGATGCCACATTCATTATGCACAGCAAGCAGAATAAATAATGCAGGTGACTAAATGGTTCTCCAGAAGTTGTTCAATTATCATCATGAATAATAAATGTATTATTAAAAGGTGCTTGGTGATTTTAGTCACACAATAAGTGTATAATCACTTTGCCAGACTTGTGTGTCACATGAGCTCCTCTTCCACGCAACCTACTGTACCAATTAGAAAAACATTAACAAAAAAAAAATATATATATACATTTTCAAAGCCTGAGTGACACACTTTCACAAGGGTGATATCAAATTTCTCAGAAAATAGCATCACATTTATTCAAGGTAACTGATGACTCTTGAGTTCTTTACAGTCAGAAGTAGCTGTAATGAGCTCAGGGACAAAATGTGACAAAGCTGTGAAGAACATGAGTGATCAGCATGTCTGAAACAAAAGATAATTCCCACTTGTGAGAAATAAACTGTTCTTCTCTAAATTAAATTGACACATAAATCTTTTTCTACCACTTCAATTTCCCTAAAACCTTTTTCCCAGCCATGTTTTGTCCATTTGCACATCCATCACTCATCAGCTATATATCAAGAAAATTAGAGGGGATTTAAATTATTAATGGGTTTTAAATTCAAACTGAAGCTTTAATAGACTTCAGTATTCCACATTATCCATCCATCCATTTTGCATATTGTGTCTGCTTAGTGCATACAGTGTCAGGCACTGTCCCAGCATGCATTTGGTAAAAGGCAGGCAAAGCTTTGTCAGGCCATGGCCCCAACTTCCAAACGCGTTTTTTGTTTCAGCTAAATCCACATTATGTCATCATAGCCACTACTCAATTTCTATGAGAAACTACCAGACTACACCTGAAGAGATGGAGTAAGGGGAAATCTATCATGAAAAATTACTGAGCCAAATTTTACTTTTCAGCAAACACAGCTGAAAAAACAGTAGCTGTATTTTTGAATTACCATGCATAATTAGTCAAATCCAATGCATAACAGCATTCATAGTGACAGCATATTTATAATGTTACATTTACATTTTAGGCAATTAACAGTTCATTTATAATAAATGCAACATGAAAATCTCAGTCTTCAAAATAAAGAAAGAATATAAAAGAGAAGCACAAGGATTTTTTTTTCGTCTTTGTGGAATTTTAAGTGAATGGCATCCAGAGGATAATCCACTAAATAAACAATTACAAAAAAAATTATTGACTAGAAACATTTCGTGTCTTTACAAAAATGCTATTCTCATAATGGCTTCTCATACAGACATGGTACTATGTATAACACTTGTTGAAGACAATTTGAAGACAAGTAAGGTTAATCATGTTAACTGAAAGTTAATGAGGTGGAAGATCTAGTGGAGATGAAACAGCTAGCAGGAAGTAGACAGACATAGCAGGTCAAACAAGGCTCTAACCTTTATTGAGACCAATGAGCCATACGATGAAGCATGGCAGGTGAGAAAATGACAAAATTAAACTACAAATTGTCAGAGGTGAAGAGAGTATGATGAAAGCAAACTAAGAATTCTACAGCCATGCTATAGTGGCTCTGTGAGACTGTACTTCGATACCGCTGTGAATTTAAGTAAATTTGAATGCTAGGCATTGCAACAATAGCCTATAATATGCCTACAATAGCAAAGGTAGCATGCTGATGTTAGGTATGTCAAATGCAGCAAATAATGTTAACCATCGTAGTTTTCGCTTAGAGGGCTGACAGACCGACAGTGCTATCGAGGGAGAAATAACAGTCACTCTGTTCAATATTAAAGGTTCAGTGTGTAACATTTAGGAGGATTCATTGGCAAAAATACAAATACAAAAAAACATATATATATTCATATTCATAGGTATGTTTTCATTAGTGTATAATCACCTGAAAATAAGAATCATTGTATATTTGTTGCATTAAAATTAGATGTTTTTTTATCTACAGATGCTATGTTATTTATACAGTAGCTCAGAAAAGGACAAACCAAAATCTGGCACTAAATAGGTCTGTTCGTGTTTTTCATGCGTTTCACTGCCACCGCAGGTTCTCCCTCGTGGTTGAAAGGGAGTATGTGAGGGTAAAACGAGTGAGGTGCAAGCTGCAATTACACTGCTAGATGCCCCTAAATCCTACACACTGGTCCTTTGATCAAATGTTTAATAAAGCGTCTGCAAATATCATGTAGGCACAGACAATTAAAGGCTTCCTTTATTCTGATTGGGACAGAGAAAACAACTCTATAACTGCGATGTACAAATCATTTACCAATCATCCATGCATCAGAAGAAAAGTGGATGAAGAGTTTGCTGTGCTGGCTTTCTTTGTGGTCAGTGAGAGGGAAGCAGCCTGGTGCCACCTCTTTAAAATCTCCCCTGGAGGAGTGATACATGTGTCTCACTGACTCATGTTATCAAACTGTGCCTGAGATTAATCCTCATCAGGACACTTTGCTTCGGAGAGAGAGTGAAAAAGAGAGAAAAAGCTGGCTCGGGCGCTTTTCGCAAGTGTCATGTTTTTATTGTTTTCCTGGCACAGCTATTTAGGCTTAAAACAGACTTCTGTTGTTACACAGAATCGTGCAGGCTGCTGAGCCATCCTTGTAAAGTGCCTTTAATCTAAGATCCTTAACACAGACTACTACTTTAATCTGTTCAAAGTGCAGTTTTGTCATCATATTATTATGTTATGGATTAACACACAGCTGTCTGTAGTTCCTTCAAAAAAGTGTGTGCAGACCTGTAAATATAAAATACTTTTCAAGGGCATGAAACCTTTCACATCCCTTAATCAGAGGATTCAGCATCCCACTGGGCCTCTTAGACACAGCTTCAATCCAATTCCTAAACCACAAATCTGGGCTTCCCCTCCTGCCACCGAGATCGATCTCTAACAACAGGTGTTCACAGGTGTTCAAATGTGGTCACGCATCGACTGAAAGCCTTTCTCCGCTTTAGAACAAAGGAAATCAGCTCAGTAGTCAGTGGGAGAGGGAGGCTCGCAGTTTATGTGATGTCCTCTAGATGTTTGATATGTCACCTTCTCTTTGCACTGGAGGTGTAGGATTGAATACCTAAAACGTCCTCTGGAACACAGAGGATTTTCTCTTGTATTCAGTTAAAACCATCCTGAGGTTGGTTGTACTTGCAGAATGAGACAAAGAAAATTATAATAATAATA
Organism: Dicentrarchus labrax; assembly: GCF_905237075.1. Classification (NCBI taxonomy): domain Eukaryota; kingdom Metazoa; phylum Chordata; class Actinopteri; family Moronidae; genus Dicentrarchus; species Dicentrarchus labrax. Next base: position 14,059,566 of record NW_026136719.1, on the reverse strand, counting down.
ATTATTATTATTATTTGACTAATAAAGATCATATTTGTAGGTGCTGGTAAACACAGTGGCACCATTTGTTGGTGCAACAATGGTTTAAAGGGGCACCAAACTGTGTTAGTGCAATAATTTAATTTTGGCTATCAAAATTGATAAATTATCAAAGATACTTAATATTAAAGTTCCTCAGGGCACCACCCTTAAACAAGGGAAACAATAGCCAATAATTGATTGATTCAGTCTCATGAAATACGCTAAACTATTCATTTGAAACTCTGATTAATAATTAAATTAATAACTATAACCAAAAACACTATATGCTGTTTTATAACTAGGTTCGGGAACAAAGACCATGCCCTGCAATCATCTCATTTCCGCTCAAACTTACTTAAGCACACCTTATCTGTTCACTCCCTCCTTGACTCATTTTCCACATCCCTCCCACCCAAACCCTTTCTTTTTCTCTCCCTCTCTTATCCAAATACAGGAACCACTGGGGCTCTCTACAAGAGATACGAAGTGACAGTTCCCCCTCTCAGTGTCTCGCAACCCATTCAGTTCCCTCTTACATCGCGCAGAACCCCTCCATCCATTCATCGATCCGCCAACCGACCTTCATTCCTGCTACCTTCATCCCTTGAACCTACCTCCATTCCTCATCCCTCAAACCTATCTCCATCCCTCATCACTTCATCCCTAATCCCTTCACCCCTCATTCCTGAGTATACCACATTGGTTCACATTTGTTCATTATGTGCAATAAACTTTTCTTATTTCATACATTCAATGGCGTGGTCGTTGTTAGTGAATAATGGTTAAAGTGGAAGGATTTGGAGTTCTGCATAAAAGAGGCTGATATCACCCACTCTTGTGTGAAATTAAATAGGCAAGCATGTATAAACACAATTATTTATTAAAAAGATAATAAAAGCAAAACAGATGAAAACAAACAATATACAGTTTAACTAAAAAGGAATTAAAAGAAAAGGTGTCTGTGTGTGTGTGTGTGTGTGTGTGTGTGTGTGTGTGTGTGTGTGTGTGTGTGTGTGTGTGTGTGTGTGTGTGTGTGTGCACATGGGGGTTGCGCGCAAGAAAAGATGGGTGCCTTTGTTCTCTCTGACCATAATGTTCAACTGAGCAGGAAAAGCATGTTGGTCAGAGACCAAGGACACGTGAAGACCGCAAAGTTTGATTTTCCTCTCCTCATGTGTGGGCTGAGGTTTAAAGCCGAATTGAGGTGTATGTGTGTGTATGTGTGAAGAGGAGAGGCGTTTTGCTCTGTTGCTTTGTTTTGCAGAGTTAACGGCTCGGTGTTAACTTTCCTCTGTGTCTCTCCTGTAGAGTCAGCTAGCAGACTTTGTGTTTAAAGCTGCAGATGCCAGCTTCAGTTGTTTATTACCGTTAGCGGTGCGCTAACCAGGAATCTCAAGGAAAAGGCAGGCTCTTGTGCTGCACTTTAATTCTTTGTTGTGAGTTCGTCGGCAGGCCTAGCCGCACAGAGGTCCAAAAGCTTGTCACCCAGTGGGGCCGAAAGAAAAGAAGAGAGAGTAAATAGAGCGAACAACGGGATGCCCAGGGTTTTTGCTACCTGTACACGGTATCAGATTACGATGAGAGGTGACAGAAAGTGACCCATCACACCAAAAGTTCATATTTAAAGTTCCCTGTTGTCCCAACATATTTCACAAATTAATTTATTTGATTCAGTGGTATTCAGTAATCCAGAGTTCATACATTCAGACTACCATCTATCCCCAAAAAACTGTTTCATATTATAAAGAGTATAAGGTCAAACTCAGAGCATGACTAACCTTGTTTACGCACTTTGTGATATTTCCTTTTTGACAATGTGTTGAGGATGACTGAGTGCCCTGCTTTGCATGTCTTAGAAGTGATTTTAATGTGTCTATATTGTTTAGTTTGTATCTATTTGGTTCCCTTTATTTATTTTCACGGTTATAGATTTTCTTCCTGGGGATCACAAAAACATCAACAAAATGTTAATTGTGACCTTTTTGCGTTTGACTAAAATGAAACTTCTCCCTGAGGGAAAATAAAGTTTATCAATCAAACACTACACGCTTGTAAAAAGGGCAGAACGAGCTTAGAATGGATATTAAACATAACATACACATGACTTAATTTTCATATGGCCCATTTTCTTTCAGCTCTGAGCTGTTCAATGCTCACTGTTCCATTTAATAGCAAAGTTGTGGTCACAGTAGAGGTAGGCTTAGTCCACTTGACTGTAATGTTAAAGTTAGGATTATTTCTGCTGACTTCACAGCTTTCAAGCTGTTGTGCTTTTAGGTAGATAACATTCTCAGTTTTACCATACAGCTACTTGAGAGTTCAAATTCAGATTTTTCAAGCATATCAATTATAATGTATTGTTGAAGGAAACTTGTAACTGTAAGAGGCTGCTGACCTCAAATAAAATAAAGTTCAAGCTCTAAAATATATTGAAATATATTCAAAATGAAAGGAGGGCAGAGGTGATATGAACTTTGGTTGGAATTAAATGGAATTGAACCACAATATATATGTTCAGATAGGTAAAGGAGTCCCCATGCACGGTGACTGCTCATGTGAACACGGACAGCCCGACAGCTTTACCACTTTAAAAGAATAGTTTATTTTAAAAAATAATTTTACCCGTTCACCCAGTCAGTACAGTACAGTGTCTCCTCCTTTTGCGTGGGTTGCCAGATGTGGTTGGTGAGCACAGGTTTTTGGTTTTGGTCTATCAGTGAGCTTAAGAGATGTTGTTAGGCATACTTCTTTCACTTTGGGGTTAGCCAGGCTAGCTATTTTATGCTAAGCTAAGCTAATTGCCTCCCACCTAACTCCCTCTTTAACAAATGAAAGCTGTATAGACCCACCAGTAAATAACCAGAGTAAGAATCTACAGCCATGCGAGCTGGTCTGAGGCTGCACTTAGGCACTGCTGTGTTTTGAGCTAAATTCTAATGCTAATTGTAACATACAATGACAATGCTAACATTGGCGAGGCTTTTTTTGCTCTTGGTAACAAATGCTTATTAGCTTTAAACATGCAGCTACATTACAGTACATCTAAGGCTGATGCCATTGGTTTTGCAGATATTTGTTCATAAATCAAAGTAGGCTATTATACAAAGTCATATTTTGAACTGCTAGGGACACATCATCAAAGTCAATGGTCTTCCTCTGGGGATCATGCATGTCTGTACAGAAGTTTGGCAATCCATTCAATAGCCATTGAGATATTTACATCTGAACCCAAGTGATGGACCAAACGATCACGCATAGACACAGGGACTGAGATCTGGTCTGAAAACCCACATAGCTAATTTTCTTCATTTGGACTTGAAGCCACACCTCAGAATTGGGCGGTGGTGTCTGCACACTGACTTCAAACAAGTTCATGAATAGTAAATTACAGAATCACTTAGTTGAAAATTAAATTAGCCTCTCTAAATGCATTATAATTCCTGTACACAAGAAATTATTATTCATATGATGACCAGGACCAGTCAGTTACAAACTTATATAACCATACCTAAATACAACCTCTCCCCTTCCATTCACACTCCCTTTTTAATGACTGTACTTTCCCCTTTTCTCTCACTTTCCTTCCCACTTTTCCTCTACTCATATCCAATAAAATACAATTATGTGTTTAACTGTGTTTTTCTGTCTGCTTCCCAAATATCTCACTTTCTTGTCCTTGTCCCTTTACAGAGCGCTCCTCCTCCTTCCTCTAGCTCCGCTTCTTCATCCCCTGTCCTCACTCTTCTGCATGACCAGTTCCATGTCAGCCCTTAATTGTGTTTTGATGTTCCTCCAGACCTGCAATTGAGCTCCATTCTCGCCAGCCAAAACAGAACAGACATTTGTCAATGCACAGGCACTGTGAGATTCCCCACTCTCTCTCTCTCCCACATTTTCTGCTGTTGCCCTCCTCATCTCCTCTTCCTTCCTTTTTCCTCCTTTATCCTGTCTTACTTTTCTCCAGACACTCCTTATATGTTTATCCTATCTCCATATCAAGACCAACCCCTGATTCACTATCTATCTATCTATCTATCTATCTATCTATCTATCTATCTATCTATCTATCTATCTATCTATCTATCTATCTATCTATCTATCTATCTATCTATCTATCCTAGAAGACTTAAGAGAGTGTGCAATGGAGCAGTAACATCAATGGAAGAGACCAAAGACCTCCTTTCCCCTCTGGGGCCTATGTCACATGTAATCACTGTTACTCATAACACACACACACACACACACACACACACACACACACACACACACACACACACACACACACACACACACACTCACACACACACACACACACACACACACATGCACTCTTAGTCTGTCCTAACACTTGACTAAGCTCAGTTCGGGGAGTAAATATTTGTGCTGTGCAAGCTCTAGACAGAGGAAGGCTCCTCACCTCAGCGCTGTGCCACCAAATCATGAAATATTCAGAGAGAGAGATGGGAGGAGGAGGAGAGAGAATGAGAGAGTGAGAGTAAGAGTGAAAAAAGAGAGAGAGGTCACACATAACAGAATAAGATGGACGGAGGGGGAAAAAGTGCGTGGGTAGGTGGCTTGGTGCTACAGCAGAAAGATCTAAAGGAAAGGAATCGGTTGTTTGTGGAGAGGAAGAGACAAGGAAAGAAAAAGCAGAGGAGGTGTTGAGGGAGGCAGAGGGAATGAACAACAAGGCTGAAGGCTGCAGAGAGAGAGAGAGAGAGAGAGAGAGAGAGAGAGAGAGAGAGAGAGAGAGAGAGAGAGAGAGAAGGAGTACTCTAAATGTGAGGGACAAATAAAGATGTAGACTGACAGGCAGACAAAATCAGGAATAATCAGGCAGCACAGTGTGTGGTGTCCTACAGCAGAGGAGATGTGTAAGAGTAAATGGACTGCAGGAAATGATGCTCTAAAGCTCTTTACAGTCCCAGTCAGTCTGCAGCTGAAGAGTGATAATCCCTATCCAGGATTTAATGAGGGTTTATTCTTTCACAGGTCATTCTGTCCCAGTATCTTGAAAGACTTCTCACTGGTAGAGCTGCTCTATTCACTTCCAATCTGCTCAATTTAAAGGATCATTGCAAAGCTTTTTTTCTCTTTTAAGATACTTGTTTCTGTGATAAGTAAAGATTACTTTGAGCTCATTATAGTAAACATGAATTATACTTGAACAACAGTCCATCTTTACTACATTTAAAAACTTTCTGTTTTATCTCTAGTGTTATGCTCAGTTTTTCATTGCTATGTCTGTCAGCGGCCTGGTCCACCACTTTAATGAGATAACTCAAAAACCTTTGGACGGAAAGCTGTACAATTTTGTTTAAATTCATGGTTCCCAGATGATATATCCAGAACTGCTAAGGATCAAACACAACGTTTGGACCATCTCAGACCATTATTATATCTTTACAGTGACCATTATGGCCTAACAGACTGTTAAGGGGTGAGTATGCAAAGAAATTATTTGACAAAGTGAATGTAAAATCAATAAACAGAACAATGTCATTTTTTTTTTCTTTCTGAAACTGACAATCTGATATTCACAACTACAGTGATTGGCCAGGTGTGTGCAGTTGATAAAGTTCGCAGGATTTCAACCTTTTTCTCTAACCTTTTCATTCCTCCGACAACTACTTCTGTCACTTTTTGCCTACAAATAAGTGCTACGCCAATGCTTTCTCATATACATGTGTACTGTTTAATGGTTACTGTACTGTTTAACCACTTTAATGGTTATTGTGTCATGCCCTTGGATGACCCGCTGTTCAAATTTAGTATTATTTTTTTGATTCTCCATATAGAGACACCTCACACAGGTGCTGAATTGGTCAATTACAGTAAAGCTGCCACTTTTCACACAATTGCGTATGTCGAAAATGTTGTGATGATTATTTCCTTCTGAAGTGAGGTGGTAAGAACAACAATGTCGTCAATTTTTTTTTGTCTTTTAAGGTTCTGGAATAGTATGGGCTTGTGTACTGTTTGTAATTGACTAGCCTTAAGTCATCATTACAAAGGGGAAGCTGCATGTGTTTCAGTATCTGGAGCAACAAGTTGTGTCAATTTTTGATTCAAAGATGCATGGCAACTGAAGGTGTTCTGGTGAGTGGATTTAAAGTGATTGTTAGCCAGAAAAAATCAATCTGGCATGCAGTGGTATTGGTTGTTTTGAACAGAGCATGAACCTATATACAGGTATACAAGTTTTTATTCTTGTCTGTATCCCAGTTGTGTTTTCTGTGTCAAAGACATTTTCTTAAATATAAATGAAACTGTTTTGCAGTTACAGGTATGAATGACAGCGGCGTAAAGATTTAACTATGTACAGTTTATCAATCCTTGCACAAACATATTTGAGAAATAAGAAATCAAATTCTGAATTAAAGATTTCAACTGCAAGTTTAATGTTAATGCAAATACTGTATTCAAGTCTCTAGTGTTTTTATGAGCATGAACAGTGAGGAAATGTATTGTGACACAACTTTATTTTCTTTCTTATTTACAAAGGAAAGCATTGATGGAGACAGGACAGAACAGTGTTAAGGAAATAAAATAAATGAAAAGATGCAAACTGTATTTAATTTAGAAAATGATTTATAACTCACCTTCATATTTTATTTTGTTACAGCTTTTTATAGGATAAATATAATTTTGGACATTGATTACATGGCAGTGAAGGCCTGGAGAAGTGATAAAAAATATGCAAACTGTTTTCAAGGTTTAGTAGAACGTATAATAAACATCATTCATTAAAATAATTGTTGGGTTGTCCACACAGGATGCAGCTGCTGTGCAACATCCCTGTTAACAGTCTCCCTTCATGCTCCCTCAGCAGGAATCCCCATCATTTTGCTCTTTTAAAGAACACTGTCCAGTACTCACCTTTACCTTCTAAAATCATCATCAAATCAGCACGGCCAAGACCTATGTTTTATTTATTTACATTAATTCAACTGGCTTTTGCCAAAAGCCATTTAAAAATTGGTTGAGTTAAATTGATGTATGTTATTTTTAAGGAAAGCTCCTATCAGAACACAGATGCCATGTCAAGCATATGAAAGAAACAGATAATTAATATTATTAATTAATATGTATTAATATTAGTATATTTAATACATATTAGTTTTGTGCATATTATTATATCATGGAATGGAAATTCAGCCATTCACAAGATACTCATAGCACTGTGGTCATTTAGAAAATTGGAAGTTTAGCACTGAAAAATAGAAAATAAATTGTCTTCCAGCAATTCATGAATATCCACACCAAATTTCATGTAACTGGCCAACTGTGTTGAGATAGCATGCTTTGAACAAATGTGTTGTTTGGACAGATGGACAAACAAATGAAATTGCCATCAGTCTGCCCCACTAAAATTGACCAATAGAATTAACATGCCTTGACTCTTTCAAACAGCAAGTAGAAAGGGAGGATGCAACAGGGGGAAAGACAAACTAATAACAATAAATAAATAAATAAATAAATAAATAAAACAATCGTTTTCCAACAAAAACAATTGGAAGATTCTGATAATGTTCCGTTATCTATTATACTGTATATTTCAAAGACAATAATCATGTAGGGTCACAAATCAAAGTCTATTCCCACTTTTATCCTGACAATACCATTGTGGAAATGGAAACCTGAAGCAGCAGTATCAGAACACACACATATTCTGTAGTAGGAAAAATATGTTTATAATTGATTTTTTACTAATACTGTCTGTTCTAGAGATGACACACAAATACTTATAATTTCATTGAATGTCTGAAGACACCAAGATTTCTAACCAAGAAGCTGGTGTCACTGTCCATGGTGCTGAAATTGTGTATAATGCTAGGTGCCCACTGAGGTACAATTAGACACTACATAAGCCTTTCTTCCTTCAGGGGAAGGAACCATTTACATTGCATAAACAAAGACAGCAATACCCTCTTCAAAATCTTTATTTGTCTGAAAGTTTTCCAGATATTTTATACACTGTAACTGCAGTGATGTTTGGTACAAGTTTTCTAATCTTCTTCTTTTTCAGAATACTGGACTGAATGACGTAACAAATTGTAATGTTAACTTCGATAAAATGAATGATAATAGTTGAATGCAGCCACAGAAACATAACAAAGAAAAAAACTTTGCACTTGGGGGCCCTCTCCAGAAATATAGAGGCCCCAGGCAATTGCCTAATTTGCCCATGCCCCAGGCCAGCCCTGATTAGCAGCCTGGGAGACAAGTTAGTTTGGCTTCTAGGAAAAGGTTCATCATGGCATTACTGTTGCAGCCCAAGAAGCAACAAAGTTCTGTTTAGGTCTCTTGGTGACTCACACTGTCTGCACAAGGCAAGCAAACAACATATCCACATACACTGGGCATCTGCAACACCATTTGTTTTCTATACAAGACCATAAACAACATACAGCATACAGACAGCCAGCAGAATGCTATCATAAAGTTATAATTTATTGCCAGCAAATGCATGCTAACACTATCAAGCTGCATGTCCTGCCTAAATGCTACAATACCAGTGTCAATGCAGCCAGCAATTACTTGAGCCGTCACTCACACAGACAATGAGTGACTGATAAGCAGCAACTTTATCTTCCAACAGCTGAGCTGTGACTCTGGAGGCCAGAGGGTCATTATACTGTCTCCCTGACTGTGGATCCCAGTGGATTTCTATTAACAGTCACCTCCACTGCTGTGTTACAGATTAAAGCTCACAGGCTATCAGTAAGGACAGGTAGGAGTGTTTGAAGCAAGGATGAAGCCTCTTTATGTCAGGACGTACTTAAAACAAAGCTCAGTTACAATGTAAAAGTGTTGACTGGGTTCATCTCTAATGAGCAGGTACCCACTGCTAGGACATGTCAACCTTAATCTGACATAAATATGAAATATGAAAATGAACACACAAACACATTAAAGGATTAAAATGGTAATCCTGTTACCTTGTTTGCTAAGATGACATTGTGTGTGTGTGTTTGCACTTTAATTTTCATTTGACTTTTTATGTTGTTTGTATTGCGTTCGTCTTCAAACAAACTGTTGTTGTTACTGATGGAATGCATCACTTCACATGCATGCAATACATAACTCCAAATCCCATAATTTCCCCAAATAACCAAAAAGACCAGCTGTCTGCAAACATAAACAGCAATATGAAAGTATCACATCATCAAAAACGAAATAATATTAATGAATCACTGTTGTGTTGCATGATGTCTAGCAATAGGAACATTTTCACTCCCAACAAAGTGACTCACAAGAATATGTAAATTTAATATGTGTGTGTGTACGTGTGTGCGTGTGTGTGTGTACCTTCAACCCACCATGCCCTATATCAACTTATCTATTTGTCTGCTTGCCTTCCTCCCCTGCCACCATAAATAGAAACTGCCCCAGACACATTACTATTCCTACAACATAATCCAATGCAAGTATAACCTACACCATAGCACAGAAGTGCCCAGAAGTGCGCGCACACACACACACACACACACACACACACACTCACACACTCACACTCACACACACACACAATCGATAACGTCTGATGGAAACGACAGACCAGCACGTTTTACATGATGTGAAGTGAGAAATGAGGTGAAATATCACAGAGAACAAGTAACATTTGCACGCATGGACTTGGCTCATCAGTATCTGGTTGTGGTATAAAAATGGGCTCCTCTGCCTGCGCCAGACCATCCTCCTATACTGAGGAGAGAGACAGACAGAGAGAGAGAGAGAGAGAGAGAGAGAGAGAGAGAGAGAGAGAGAGAGACGCAGTGATACAGAGACACAGTGAGGGATGCACAGGCTGAAAGTGAGGCGGGAAGTCCTGGGTTTCCCTCTTTTCTCTCCCTGCTTCCTCTCGTTTTAGGATAAAACATTAAAAGACAAACAGACTGACTTTACCACAGACACTCATCGAGGAAGTTCTCTTTTGGACACTTTTTGGATAGTCTGCACCTGCCGACGTCCGACCTGTCCGCGTTTTTAAGGTTTCCAGACAACAACTCCTCTATTTATTTATTTTTTAACTTGCTACAGCTCAAGTCGCCGGGGTTTCTGTGCGCAATGGCTGGTCGTTTATACCTCCTTTCTGCCCGTCTCCACACGGAGGGATGCGGGATGCTTGGCTGAAAAAAAAAAAGAAGAAGAAAGAAATAAGAAAAATACAACTCCCGTGGATCCGAGAGTGACCTCTGGAGTCTGGATACTGGGGCGATTTCAGTAGCCTCTTTCATGAAACCTCCTTACCTTCTCATTTTGGGGATATATTTAGGAGTCTGTGCAGCGTTTTAGTTCAGAGCGCACTTGTGTCTGAGTCAACGATGTGCGCCGTTGGGAAATACTGCGTGTTTTTGTTCCTGCTTGGAAGTATCCTGTCGGACCCGGGAACTACAAACCAAGGTGAGTTGAAAGAGCGTCTCTGCATAACAACATACTTAGAATATGGATGTATGCAACAAATCTGTTATTTTTTAAAGTCTTTACCAACAAATCTGAGTCTACGCACATGCACTGGTAACATATTTGGCAATGCGTATCATTTATTGTCTGCCATCACAACAATGTTAAATCTATTCAGTTAAACAAAAGAAACATGGTTAAATAGTGTCATGCCTTCATTTGTCTTACGTGAGTGCCGTAATGAGTGTACTATTCATCATGGCACCCATGTCATCTTTTCATAAGTGATACCAGACTATTAATAGTAATAGTAATTGTTTCAATAATGTGTTTTACTTAACGTGTTTTGCTCTTTCCCTCCAATGTCAATTTGTTGGTTGAACCTATAAATGTGTGTGTCTCTTGGTTTTAACATGAGATAACAGTGGATCTATTTGTCAAACAACAACATCAGAAACAAATGTAAACATACATTTACAGCCCCAAATGCATACAGATATCAATTTGTTGGATGAACTAAGAGATTTCAGTCTTGGTTTCTGTAGATGTATCTGTTGTCCCAACACACACCTTTGAAAGACTGAACATGGCACTGATAATAATGCTTTGGTTTTACACACACTAATTTGGCTCTGTATTTAACAAAGAAAATAAATTATATATGGCCTTCAAATGCGATGGAAATTGGCAATTTGTTGTTTGAACCAAGAGATTTTAGTGTCTATCTTTGGCAGTGAAAATTACATTTTACCTTGACAATGTACAATATAATAAAAAGAAATATACCACTCGAACACTGAATCATTTAATTCGCCAAAGAGAACAGATTTACACATTTACAGCCTCAAAATTCATGCAAAAATGTCAGTGTTATGGTAGAGCTATCTTTATTCCCAATCACTGATACTGTATATCTTACACACATCTGTGAAAGACTGAACATGAATGTTTTAGCTTACTTTTTTATCCCACTCCATCTGAAATTACATAAACTTGGCTGTGAATTTCTGCAAAAATCGCAAAAAAAGGCTGATGCAACTCACGCTTTAGTATGTTTTTAAACACACTTTAGAATAGATTCATTTTGCTCAGAATTCTAAAATGAATACACACTTAAATTTACAGCATCAATTTTCAAAAATTCATACCTAGGTTCAGTGTGCTGCTAGGCCTACAGGCAGGAGCTTCAATGTCCAAATTAATGGATGAGGTCTGACATTATACTTCACCTCCAAAGTGCACAGAAACACTGCCACAGCTATAGGGACCACAAAGTGTAACAGTGAATGTCAGCCTCTGGTATACTCTGTCAGCTATACTGATGCTTTTGAGTTGATTTCTGCCTCTCTGTCTTCTATGATGAGTTCACACATTCGTTGTTGAAAATATAACGAATCTCAGCCCATACAGTCCCAAGAGCATTTCAGACTTGTGTTATTCTTACTGTAGGAAACATGTGAATTTTATTATATAAGGCCAGTGGTTGACACTGAATGTATCAAAATAATTTCCCAGTTTTCAAAATCCATTTCCAGTCACACGGGCATGGTGTGCAGTCGCATATGGTTGAGAAACACAGGATATAATAATGTTATCTCCCTTCAGTTGTACTCATAAGTCAAATGGGTAAATGGCTGCCATAATGTAATCGCTTCTTGACATCTTCCACTTCGCACATTTGCAGAGGTCAGTTTAATATTCCTTCCTGAATGTTTAATGTTTAGGATATACATTTTCTAAGAGGACAGGGGCCCTTTCACTAGCCAAATGTCAAAGTCTCTTTCACTTCATTTTTTCTGTCTGTCTTGTGCGTGTGTGTGTATGTATGTGTGTGTGTGTTCAGTTTTCCCCACAGGATGCCTGTCTGCCTACGGTGGTGACAGGCAAGAAGGGGAGGGATGCACACAGGGGAAACTTGAAAAAAAGGACAATGTGAGGAGTTTAATATACAGTGGGAATGTATGTTAGCCAGGAGCAATTTATCTGAGTGAGTTTTCTAATGAATGTGAATAACTTGTGTAAGTCCTCTCAGACTAAGCAAAAGCGAGAGAGATGAGTTCTAATCATTATATAACAGTGTATTTATTTTAGTCAGTTATGTAGTCATTTAGCTGTTTTTGTGGGCAATATAAAGGAAATTTGGTATAAGTTATGTCAGAAATGATAGTAAATTAAAATAGTAAATAGTCTAAAGTTACCATGTCTATGTGATGTCTTAATATTGACCTGCCCACCTTAGTTACTGTTGCTATACTATATTAAAATACTAAATTATACTAGTAGGTAGACATCTAATTAAGCTTTGTTTTTCAATTAACTTGTTTCAAAAGGAGAATCTTGTAAAAGTGCTCTTAAAGGACCAGTGTGTAGGATTCAGTGGCATCTAGCTCTGAATTTGCAGATAACAACCAACTGAATACCACTTGCCTTCCAAGTGTGTAGGCTGCAAAAATTGTGAAAGGTGCTAATTCGAGCTAGTTAGTGTTTGGTTTGTCCATTCTGTGTTACTGTAGTAACATGGTGTTTAGACATGGAGGCCTCCGTAGAAGAAGACCCACTCTTTCTGGCTCATTCTAAGGTTACAACAACACATTTTTAGGATGATTATATACTAGTGAAAACATACCTATTAATACTATATTCTATATCTGCAAATAGATCCTCCTTATAGATTGCATAAATAAAAATGGATATAGTCTCTGTGACGTCACCCATTGGTTTGCCATTTTGGCAGTCCTGGCTGTGCCGGCTCCCAGAAAATCCAAAAATGGACAAAGGTTGTGGAGTGGAGCTGAGGCAGGCTGATTGAAGCTTGGTTGCTGAAAACAGACGCCTGTGATGGCGCCCCCATCAATCAAAGCAGCCATTCCCTTAATTATGCATAACTTTAAGCCTTAAGCCTTCTTTTATCTTCTTTACATAACTTGGGCAGATGCTTAGCTTAGGCCTACTTTTTTTGTAATTTCAAACTATATGATTTCACTTTTAACATGAAAAGAGAAAAGACTGACCAATGTGTCTGGCAAAATGTTAACATTTCCAATAGCATCCAGGGCTCCCAAATACTGATGAAATACTACACAGTGAATGTGCTAGTTGTAATGGGGTTAGCTAATGATGTGCTTCTTGGCTTTGGTACACCTTTTGGGTTTGAAAAATTTATAAAGGACACCACCCTCCAAACTCTATAAAGTATCACTCTTATTAGAGCCCCATGGACACCGGTTCATCAGCATGTGGAGAAATCCAAAATTTGACAGACTTGCCATGCCTAGTTATGGTTGTTGCACAACAATTGGATAATGTGGTCAATTAACTAATCACTTCATTGACTAACACTTGAGCATTTATTTGTTAACTATATGTGTATTTTAAAAAGAGGATCTCTATAACCATTTAATCCCAACACAACAGCAGCATTCAGGCAGATATTGTCTTCCTCCTTTTATGAGAGGATGTAGTATCATCTGTGTCATGATCAGATGAATTAGACTCTGCTGTCAACTGTTATTATCATCTCATATAGAAAATAATGATTCTTCCTCTCCCAATGGGTTTCTGAAACCACATCCTGGAAACTGCAAAAAATAAAAAATAAAATACAAGGGCCCTTATAGAAGTGTCTGTCTCTCTGAGGTATCTCAGCCAAGGGCTTTTGTACTTGACTATTCTCACACAAATACTTATAATTTAGGATTCCAACTTAATGTCTAGCTTTTGAGTATTCATGAGTCTCTTGCAGGAAAGATATATAAAAAATATTTTCCCATTCTGCTCAAGCCCAGGTTGTAGTTAGGTGTCACCCACAGACATTTTCTGAAAAATACTGCTCAATAAAGCTGTGCACCTGCCAATAACGAAATCTGATTGTACGGTAGGTTGCTGAACTACTTTTTATGGTAAAACCACAAATGTGGTCCTACTGACTGAAGTCCATGCACTTTGTGAACACTTACATTGCATAGAAACTGGTAGCAAGAGAAACATGCATCCTAGTTCTGTCCAAAGTAAAAATATACCCTAACCAGCAGCTCCAAAGCTCACTAATGAACCTGTGATATCTTGTTTGTTTAATCTGTACATAAAAACACAAATTGTTGTACAAGTTGTGGTTTTCGCAGGTAGACAGCCAATCAGCATATTTTCCAAAATGTCAAATTATTCCTTTCAGATTTCAACACATTTATGAAATAATCACTCAAACTATGCAGTATATATACAGCATTATGAAGTTCTTTCATTTTAGAATCAATTAAAGGCGCACTGCAGACTTTTCTTGTAAATAAACTAAAGTTATGTGCACATTCAGTGTTACTCACCAGAACACAATGCGTATATCCTTGAGGTCTAACATGTTAAATTTATTTCGTTCCTCATGAAACATTTAATCCTGGATTGTTTCCATCCTTGTTTACTAACTTGCAGTTTTCTTCTTACCAGCCTTTATTAGCACCTTTTTCTGTTGCACAGGGTGAAACTATTGGCATGATCACATCACCCGTGTGCTTGTGCATCCTCAGGCAGAGTTCATGGTCCGTGGTGATGTAGTTTATTTTTTTTAATACTTAGCAACCCCATCACTGTTCATTGCATTGTGACATTAATTAATTAATAATAAAAATAGCTATATTCAGTTTCACATGCTACAAATGTTTTTGTTCAGTTTACAAAACTAGGCCTATACAAGCACTGTTAATATGATTAATAGATCAGCAACCTCATATCTACAGCAGGGTCAAAACCTCATGATTGTTTCTGTGCTTCAATGAGCTTCTAACTAGGTAGAAACATAGCTGACAGTGGTGCTTCCAGTGAGGGGAACCTCAGTGCTAAAAGCTACTGATTCGGGCAGTGACACTCATTTCAGCTTGAGGATTCAGTGTTAAAGATTTGTTTGTTCACTTACTGAACACCCTGCAGTATTGGTGAAAGTGTATCAGTGACATATCACAAGAGAAACTGTTGCACTATTTGGAGTCCAATTTTTGGACCATTTATGCCCACCTTATTTTCTAGAATATGATCATTTCCCTGTGGTCAGGGGAACTTAGAAAGGACAGTTGCAGATTATTATGCTTCCAGACACAATACCCAGACAAGAGTAATGTGATTTGGCCTCCTGATAAATACTCGTCCAAATGTGTGTGCGTGCTTTTAGTGAGAACATCTGTGTATCAAATTCAGCACTGTGGTCTTGGGTCATCTGTTATTTCCTGGCTCCAAAGGTAGTTCAGAAATGTGATTATTCTTTGACTACATTATTATGTATGTATGTGTGTGTGTGAGTCTGTGTGTGTGTGTGTGTGTGTGTGTGTGTGTGTATGCACGCGTGTTTGACAGACAGACAATGAAGGGAGCTGGTGGAAAAAGTTTGTTGCTGTCAAACATGGTATGGAACATTGCTCATGATTATGAAATATTGCTTTTCTAATTTAGTCAAAAAATCAATATCTCTCTGTCTCTTGGTCTGTCCAATAGTCTCTCTCTCTCCCTCTCTCTTTGTCCTCCTTTTCAACAGAGACAAGGCCATCTTATTATAATTCAGACCTTAATTACCAGCAGGGGATCAAGGCTAAATGAAGTCTCTGTAAATACTGAAGCAGTTCATTTAGTCTCACCAGTGTATCTTCTCCGGTTATCTAACTTGTTCTTAAAACAGTGGCAACCCCATTAAATTAGTCCAGAATTGGCAAAGTTCGCTGTACACTGGAGTGACAGGTTGTTTGAGGATGTGACTCTTTGGTCTATAATGTCAACCACTGAAGTGGGACGCACTTTATTGATAGAGATTGTAATTAACTGGCTGTGTGGAGACAAAGGAAATTGCACATTCATCATATCAAATTGGCTCAGGGGGCTTAGCAAGGGCCAGATAATGGCTCTTTTCATGCCTGAGCCGTGACCAGAGTGCAGACAATTTGAGATTGGTACACTTGTAAGTACACAATGTGGTCATGGACGAACATAAAGACAGTTGTTAACATGCTCACGCAAAAACACCACCAAGTACTGATGCTGAGATCAGATTACACTATATTTTTATCCTTAAAAGTCCAGCGTGTAACATTTAGGAGGATATATTGGCAGAAATGGAATACAATAGCTATAGGTATGTGATCGCCTGAAAATAAGAATTGTTGTGTTTTCACCTTTGAATGAACCAGACTGAGTGGGTCACCTTCCATGGAGTCCGCCATGTTGAACTGCCATGTTTCTACAGTAGCCCTTGGTGCTTGGAACAGCAGGGTGAGGCGGGGGTTGTAATTTGCAACTATGCTGATAGATGCCACTAAATCCTACACATTAGTCCTTCAAATAGAGTCAGACATGATACGTGGCATGACTTGACTGACCGATGAAACTTTGGACAAGTTACCAATAATAAATATGCAATATCCGGTTACACTTTTAAAATAAAGCTCGCTGAGGTCGCAGTTTGGTTGGGTTTAGGCACCAAAACTTCTTGGTTTGATTTAGGAAAAGATACCTGACATAAGTTACGTATGTTAACTTAAGTACGTCACTTAAAATAGGTCAAGGTTGGCTTTTGGCTTCACACAGGACTCAAACAGCTTTTTCATGGGTGAAAGTCCTGTATTTGTTTGACCTATCCATCCATTCCATCCTCCACCTATGCAGACTTTGACGCTGTCTATGCTACACCTTCATACACATGTATACTTTTCACATCTAGGCGGAGAAAAACTTGGTGACTTGGTATCCTCTAATGGATGGGTGGGTCTTTTACACACTTTGACATGACACTGGGCATTATGAGATCCATTTGTCCATTTGTCTGTAAGTCACACACACAACTGTTCAGACTTTAAACGTGTGTACTTGTTTACTTTCTGTGATTTTACACTTCCAGAACAATAAGGCTAAGATCATCATGTGTTGTTCACTAATCAGTACATTGTACTACATTAGATACATACTTTCACAACACCAATGTTCCAAATTGTGTTTTTTCAAGTTCTCACTGTACTATATCTGTGTATGTCAATTACAATATAGTTACGGTTAGGTAAAGATTGTGGTTATAGCAAATAAAAAAGGTATAGTGAGAGTCAGGCAACTAAAACACATGGTTTTAGTTTAGGGAATGATTGTGGTTATGCCTAATAAAACTGCAAATGTAGGTCCGTGACAGGATTCAAAGTCCAGTCTCTTGCTACACCTTGATGCACCACATGCCCATCCACCATCCCACCTTCCTCAACGTTACTTTATCACTTCCCTACAAACTACCACTTCCTGCATTGGCACTAATAATTGGAAATTGACCTAAACTGTGAGGTGTGGAATCATCCAGTATAGATGCAATACCTGGGGATGCTGGGCTGTGCTATCAAGTGACAAAATAATATCAATTGGCTCAAGGGGGGATTTCAGTTTACTCCAAACAGTTTGATATTGTTACTGAAAGGGCTGTCAACACATGTGTCTTAAATAAGTCATATTTTGTTAGATAAATATTTAAAGTTTCCACAGTCGATCTGTCTTTCACCTTTATTCATTTTTGGTTTATCTTTGATGTCATGTAGCACAGAACACTCCTGACCTCTGAGAAGGAGAGTACTAATCTTGCAGACTTCACCTAGACGGAGGGTGGATCTGTGTTAGTGTTGCTGATGTCCTGGACCTTCCTAAGAGCTGTTATTTCATAGGTGGTTGAATCTGATAAGGGCTTTACAGCTCTGTCAGCTTCTCATTGACAGCTTGATAACTATTGTCTTCTCTCTTCCTATTTTGTCACCTCCATTTCTCTTCTTTTTAAATTCACTGCCCAACTTCTCTCGCACTCGCTCTCTCTTCCCCTCTGTGCTCTCTCCTGTCACTCTTTGTGCTTATACTGTCTTTCACTCTTTCAACTTTTTTCCTCCATTTTACATGACTTTCTTTTTCACCACCCTGATCTCTCTAGTGGTTCTGTTGGACACTACGACAGTGCTAGGAGAACTGGACTGGAAGACCTATCCCGTCAATGGGGTGAGTGACATAAGCCTTCCTAAAGATAAGAATATTAAGCATCTTGCCTACATTGAATATAACTAGTCAAGCCAGTGAGAAAAAACTTTAATAAAATACACACCAATTTTACACATTTTGTAGAGCATAACTTCCCCCTCTGGTGGAAGGTCGACAGATGATAGCTGGGTGGAGGTGGGGCTTTTGAAATGCTGTATGAACAGTGGCAGCAGTAGCAGCAAGTGACAGTGTAGCTTGCGGGTGAACGGTGTGGCGACTGTAAGAGTGAGCAGAGCATTGACGGCAAGTACTTGATTAAAAGCGTGTTTTGGATATATGTTGCACTGAAAGGAGTATGCCGTGTGAGTGTATAGTGGCTGATGCAAGTTGACTGACTCAACTAACTTGCAGGCTTTGCTTCATTTAATGAAAAGCTGTTTAAACAATGACTAAGAACAATGGCTAACTTTGATTGCAATCTCAAAGTCTAACAGAATAACTCTTCAGCCAAATTAAGCCCAGCTTTAACCCCAAGATGTTGACTTTTCACTTGCATATCATTAAAACGATGCTCACTGGAAAAGGCAGAGGTCTGACTAACGTAAAGCTAAAATACTGGTTGGGAAGTTTTAGGAATATAATGTGCTTTTGTTGTACTTTAAACCAATACAATTAAACAGAGAACTTGTGTGCCAAACCATATGAGTAAATGAAGCTGTGATTTCTGGAAGCAGCTTTTCCAAAATCACACCCAAACTATCCTGTTTATGTGTTTATTCTGGAAAAACTGAGATACTGGATACTGAGGCATATAAACACCCTGTCCAGCTTCAGGATTTCTGTCTGAGCATGTATGTCTTTGACTGACAGAGTAATTAGCCAGAGAAACAAACAGTGATTAACAATATCATGGTCTACATGGTCTACTTACAGTGTAAATGGACACTGAATTTCATGTCACCCTCATCAAATAGCTCTGCAATAAGAGATCAATTCCAGTACAGAGGTATAATTCACCCTTAAATCCAGTGCATGAAAGTAAAAAGTATATTTACTCAAGAACTGTGCTTAAGTACCAGTACCTCTAACATTTACTTGAGTTGATTTAATGTTACTTTATATGTCTACTCCAACTAACTACCAGCTACTTCACAGATTACAATGTAACATTAAAAAAAAACATATGATAAATGTATAACATACATACTGTTACGATAAAACCAGTGTCTAGTAAGGTCCACTTTACCAATTGTTAGTAGTTCTACCAAAGAGAGCTTCTTTCTCTAAACCTCTCATATAGTTTCATTTAAATACCTTTTTGAGGACCTGCAAGGTAAAATTATCTACAAGCAAAGATTAAAGAAAAGTCAGAAAACTGAATACAAATTTGTGTTGGAGAACTTTTGTTCCTGCCTACCCAAATTATGATCTCATCTCAGATTTGTCTGATCCGACTGTAGCTCCATCTCAACTGGCTAAAACAGTAAAATACTGCTTACACATTATTGCATCAGTATTAAAAATCTAATAATGTCACATATCAGCTACAGGGATTATTTTACTGCAGAATGAACATGTTTAATTTTGATAATACTTATGTACTTTTACTTGTAATGGTGTATTTTTTATTCTTAATTGAACTTTTTGTTTTAGACTAAGTAGGTTTATCCAGAACAGCTGAGATACCTCAGTTGGTTCAGAAAAAAACAGACCCAGGGGATGCTGAAGAGTTGATTACACCCCTCCACAGACAGTAATCAGAAACTTGGATAATGTTATAATCACGATATATGAATAACCGGGTTACTCAGTGACCTATATAAACATCATATCCTGAAAATACTGGACAAGATAGACTCATAACAACTGTGTGCATGTAAACACTTTAGTTTAACTGAAGGCCTCAATTTCCACTAGTTTCTTAAAGCTTTTAGTGATAAGATGAACATTAACCCCTCTGATAGCAGGCCATGCCTTATTATTATTAATGCACACTTGTGTTACTGGTTGCTATTTAAAAATCCAGTTAACCACATAAACTCAACTCAAATTTGAGTAAGAATTCACAAATAACACTTTGAGACCATTTCCAACATAAAGGCAGAATAAATCGAAAAACAATAGTCTCTGGTTTTCTCTGCTGGTGTTTTTGATACGCATACGACAATGTTTACGTGCAATGAATACAGATTTGATCAAGTCATATCTTGAGATTAAACTAATTTAATTGTAGCATATAATTCTTGCAGGGCTAAGCCTAAAGGGGAAATGCTGCAGATTTCATTCTTACATATATTTCAACTGGGACTGAGCAACCATCAGCAACAACAATAATTTTTCCACGCTGTTGTGCCTAATTTGGGACACGAGGTGGTAGCGGGACTGTTTGTGCTTTCAGGCTATTATTAAAAGTGTAATAAATCCTTTGGAGCAAAACCAATAAATAGAAACAAAATACTGAGATATTTTCAGGGCCAAATA
Organism: Dicentrarchus labrax; assembly: GCF_905237075.1. NCBI lineage: Eukaryota > Metazoa > Chordata > Actinopteri > Moronidae > Dicentrarchus > Dicentrarchus labrax. The sequence continues at coordinate 14,038,686 of NW_026136719.1, read as the reverse complement.
CCAATATTGAAAAAACTTATCTTCCCTTGCACACAGCCTACAACAGGTTTTTTTTTGCTATGGGGAGCAACAAACACCATTAATTGGTTGAACAAAAACACAGCGCCACCACCCAGATTCACATCAAATCAATAATTCATCACAACTACAGAGATTTAATGACATTTTCATAACATCTCTCCCTCTCTCTTCCATTTAGTCTGACAATGACAAATTGTCTTGTTTTAATCTAAACCTCACACCTCTTAGCCATGTTGAGTATTCCACCATTGTTGTTAATACAGCAGTATCTATCTGTGCATAGGTGTGTATGTGTGTTTTCTTAACAACCTACAGTAATGTCTTTTTCACACCTAGTGACATGAAACATTAATACTCATTTCACCTCAAAGGGAAACTTTCTTTCCCTGCTGTACACATAATCACATCATATTTTGTTACACTGGTCGATCGGATTGAAGTTAATACTGATTGGTATTAATGTTAAATTTTGTTTTTCTAGTGTATTTGTGTATAATGTGGTTGTGAATGAATAAATGAATGAATGAACACCCAGCCCCTGGAAACACCATATTTTTACTATTTCAGTTGGATACTCTGCTGTGCAAAGTGTGCACTACTATGTATGATCTATGTTTTTGAAAATGACCACAGTGACTCATCTCATCATCTCAGTGACTGAAAAGACAAATCTATAGATACATTTACTACATGTTCATGTAGTGTTATTATTAGCTTTACACTGTACTAGAAATCTACTTAAAGTTCTAGTGCTGGTGTCCCGCAGGCAGACAAAGGGTGGTTAAAGGTTAATGAAGCTATCCTTACTGAAAAGAAAAGATGCTTAATGATTTTTCTTGAGCACCCTATAAAAGACTGCTATCAATCATATGACTAAAGGAATAATATGACCATGTTGTTGACCATTGTTAAGCTTGTGGTTTTCCCTCTTTACATACTTGGTCTGCTGCTTTTATGATTAGAGTTTAGACACTGATGACCCAAAATCACATCCACCCACAATGATGAAAAATGTATGATGATGTATTTTTGCTGGTATTAAACACCACTTTCTCACATATTCTGTAATATTGAGACACTGAACAAGTACAGTGTCTGTATGTGAGTAAGATTTAATAAAATGATCACATACTGCAGTTTGTGGCCAAATGCAAAATTGGTCTAAGTGTTGTTTTGTATCAGAGTGCTAAATTAGCATTAAATTATCGACAAAAACAGCACCTCTTTTGCTCCCTTTTCCTTGCTCTTTCCTTTCTCACAGTTCTGCCATTACCATCAGTGGCAGTGTAGTTAGCCTAATAATATACTATTAGCCACAAGTAGGCGAGAAAAAGTCACTATCTGGAAAAAGCAGCTGCAGTATACGTACTACTGCCAACTCGTGTTGAATTTAGAAATGGATCAAAAGTTCTGATGAGGCTTTCTCACATAGCTCCACTTCCAGCAGAGGGTGTTAAAGTCAACAAATATTGTATAATGCTGCTAAATAAAATACTTAACTACTTAATTGAATGTTAGCTCTAAAAACGGAGACATATTTGAAGCCATGTCACCTCTCCGCTAGTTAAATAATTCTGCTGATGCATGCAGCATCATCACTGCATGCTCGGAGGATGATCTCTTTATCTGTGAGGCCAAGGTTCCATCTAAACCTCTCTTCAGTGATGAACAACTTTCACAACAATTTTCCACTGACTTAGTTCAGTAGCTGTCAACGATTCATGTCTGAGCTGAGTGCAGACCTTAAACTGCCAGGAGTCATGGTGAGGGGAAAAAAAAACACAGAATGCTATAACAAGTAGAGTTAGAAACTCACCACAAGTTTTCAATGTCTGAACGTCTCTGCACAATGATGGGGCTTTGCAACTGCCTCTAAATGTCATGGAGAAGGCTAAAGTGTCTCTTTGAAGTCAGTGAGGGGTTTTTACAAGCTGCCATCATTATTTTGAAAACACATTACAGCAGGATGCTGACTGCTACTTCACCTGAGAAGCCCGGTCCAGACAGGATGTGGAATAAACATATCAGGATTTACATGCGCAGGTTGCAGCTGCTCTGTCCTGCATTGTTTCTGAATAATGGGACAAAAACAGGGTGTGCAGGGAGGAGAAATATGTGAAAACAGGCTGTACTGTGTTGCATCCAGTCAAATTTTATTAGTTAGAACTGGTCTCTTAATTTGTGTTTAAGCGATCACTGGCATTAATAAATTAACTACAAAGATGTATTAGATGCATTAATTAATTAAAGTGATAATTAAATTTCAAGCCCAATTTTCATAAAGCAAATGATAATCAAAACAATGTAAATATGTAAATCCTTCTGTCACAGGCACGAAAGAAAAAATCTATACACATTAGTTTAAAAGAATCAGCCATGCAAATTTCTCCTAACAACAACAGTACACTGTATGTTTGCCTTCATGCAACCCTGAAAAGTTTGAATCTGACTCTCTGTGGCTGGGCTTTTCGGTCTTTAGCCTGCCTCCGTGGACAGTCTGATTGAGAAGCGTGTCACCTCGCAGACCTTTGTCTGCAAATGAGCAGGGAGCTCTGGGTGCAGGCAACATGCAGGAAACATTGTTCATTTGCATATACTACCCAAATTGTAATGATACAGAGCTGGTACCAGAACTATCACTGCAGATACATCAGACACGAGGACCAATCCAAACAGCATCACTCTAAAACCTTAATATGGATTCCTTAAGGAACTTACGTGAACTGTAAGCTGCTATGTGTCTGTCCACCTCAAGTCTGAATAGGGACTGAGACTCTTGAAGTAAGTCGTCTTGTATATAGGCAATAATGATGTCTTCCATGATCCTCCCACTCTCTCATTCAAATCACCATCTGTATGCAGACACCATAGTCATTAATTGTTGCAAACTTTGTTAAAATCCCTGGACCTGGAGGAAGTGCACCTGAACAAGCAAAAGTCAATAGGACACCTCATAAGGGCAGGTCTAATTGCAATGTGAGTGTCATTGTCTTGATATGAAGTATTTTAATTGTTTTTTGAATGAAGTGAGGAAAGGTTTGACAAACTCACGGGTCATGATGCCAGACTAGAAAATTAAGTCCAAAATAGTTTTTGCATTATTCGTAGTTTTCCATATCTTTAGTATGTCATCATAGGGTCAACAGTGAGCCTTTTGTACAGGCCAGTTTCATAAAACCTTGAATTGCACTTCCATATTGTAACATTAGTGTCAAAACATTAAGTTGATCTATACCTTTGTACTAAAAAAAACTGGTTTCTCTGCTACAGTCTGCTAAGCTTGGGGCTAATAGCCAGAGCGATTAGTAGGTGCATATCTGATTGCCTTAGAGAGCGTGGGCTGCAGCTCATCTTTCAAACTCGGGGTTTGCATTTGTTTTCTCTGCTCTGAACCATGCCACATCCCAAGGGGGCATTTTAGAACACTGAGGCACACAGAGTGACAAATTACCATTTTTTCTTGTTTGTATGCATAATGGAACTTCAATTACTTAATGCTGATCTTATGCAAACCAGAAAGCCTGCTTTCTTTAAAGATACTGGGTTTCTGTTTCTGGTCCGTAAGGAGGGCACTGAAATGACAGAATGCAGAGTATAACTCCTCTCACGTTAAGTGTGTGAGTCTTCCTCAAAGTTACAATTCCTTTCTATGACTTCTAAAACATTTCCACTTTCATATACTCGCAGAAAGTTTCAGAAATGCCTGACCAAATGGCTGAATGTCGCAAAGCACTGCAGAGGCCTTGCAGCCGTATATAACACTAGTCGGCTTCTCACTTTGGTGAACTCAGAATGAACATCTGAATTCTAGATTTTTTAGCCATGCTGGCGGCATGGCTCTAGGCAATGTCGGCCTGTCAGTCAGTCGAGCACTTTGGTCAAGTTTGAAATATCTCAACATTGGATTTGCTATAGATATTAAGGATAAATCTTAATGATTTTAGAAATCCTCTGACCTCTAGCGCCACCATCAGGTCGAAGTTGTCAAATAAATATATATTTGATAGTTTGGCACCAAACAGGCAATCATGATCCCCAGATGTGTAGGTCTGTTATCAAAATGACAATTTATTTGTGTTTGTTGTTAATTAAGTAATGCCAACAGCCAAACTAAGATGGTAAACACTAAACAATAACAGGCCAACATAACTGTAGACTTTTTGCTTGCAATTCCTAACTCTTGTTTAAGACTCTTAGTCTTGTTTAGGATAAAACAAAGGATTGGAGTTAAATATTAATTGCCATGGAAAAACTTTGAAGAAGATTAACCACTCGTACTCAAAGGAGACTTCCGGAGACCTTGATGGCTTACAGAGCAGAATTTATTGAGGCCGAAGGAGAATAAGATCAGTACTATGAGTGTACGTAGCACAGTGCAATGCCAACCCAATATTTAACACAAAGGCAGACCTACAAGAGCTACCTAGAACCTTGTACTACTTCTATGAGGAGAGACAGCCAGTATGACCCTGGGCGATATCTCTAATCTCATGCTTTAGGGAAAATGTGGTACAGCTTGACCCTCGTCACTGGAGTTATGCATGGCACAGATGGCATAAACAAGAATCACAGGTACCCAGAATACTAACTGACTCTAGCCGCTACTAGACGTAGATGCCTGCCATTATGACCTATGACATCTCAGACTATAGACCATTCAGATATAAAGGACAATGCTGTCATCCCTGTATGCTTGTGTGGGACCCTCCGTCATAAAGGACATGCAAGCAATAACTATATGGCAATAGTCTATGCCATGTTTACACATACTAACATATAAGGTAATTGGTATGCATACAATAATAATTATTATTATGCGTACACTACTTAACAAGGATGTGGTTTTATGTTTCATTTATTGCAGACTGAACATACAATTAAATCCTATACCAAGATGCTTTCTGCACTTTTAGATTCTGCTCATTTACTATGAATATTTCCCATAGCAATGATATATGCACGATAACCTGATGATGATGACCTCAGAGTCCACTTAACATCATGAAGGCTCAGGCACAGCATTATTGGCTGGACTTCCAAATGAAATAGGAAGTGATTATGATTGATTAATCATTTAGCCCTTGGGTATCACATAGACCTAATTTAGATGGCTTAATTAATATAAGATTAATTGCTTTTGCTCACTCCAGTCAAGGTTAAAGTGTTGTTTAATAATTTATATAAGAGAACACTCTACCTCAGTTGTCTTGGCTCAACTCGTTCTGTCTGTCATCCAACTTTATTGGGTCTCTCTTAGTGCGACGCATTCAAGATATTCATCATTAGGGACTGTGCAGCCATAGTGTGTGTATGTGTATGTGTGTGTGTGGGTGTGTGTGTGAACGTGTTTTTGTATTTTAAAATGAAAAAAAGTATGCACATCCCATTCAACACAGCAGCTTTGGATAATAATGCTATTGAACACCCCATTTTGCAGATATCACAGGTACATAATTACATAATGTAGGCACCAACATGGTGGGGAGTGAAATCAATAAGCAGTCACAGAGTGCTTTCCATTTATGCTGTCTGTGTCCTCCATGTTCCGACCATGGACCTGGAAATGATAGTCTGCAATCATTGAGGAAGCTTCAGTCTTCTGCATCTTGGAGAAGACTGAGAGAGAGGAGGCTACCCGAGGAAGGTTACGCAGGTGTATCCTGTGCAGAGGTCTAGACAGTGACACCCTATCCAAATTTCAGGGAATGGATCATTGAAAGACAAAGTCTGCAAATGTGGCTGAGATATGTGGCCTTTGGTTGTCCACATTAGGAGGACACAACTCAAATATCTTTTCCCCTGTGTCCCATAATCCATTGTGCACCTTGTGTTTAATGGAGCGTTCAGGGCAACTCGTTATGTGAAGAAATGTCACATAACTGCACTGTATTTATCTGGTAGTTGCTCTCAGGTTGTTCTCTTTTCCCTTGTTCTAGTTCATGTGATAAATACATCAGATGAAATAGATGAATAAAAAAGGCACTTCTGTAAATGATTGAAGACAGGCATAAATTATGCTGTTTGTTCTAGTTTGCAGCTTGGATATATTGTTTATCGCATTGTATTACACTGTTGTCTGCAATTTCTCTCTGCAACTTAGCGATACATTTAGCCAAGGAAATCTTTGACTTGTTGATGAGGAAGATGCAAATGCATAATTCGGTTTGGTCTTTGTGAGCCTACACTATCTATAAACTTGTCAGTGGAGCTGTCCTGATCAGGATGTAAAGAGTGGGATGCTGTGGAAAAAGTATTACTGCTTGTCACAACGTGGCTCAAGGCTGGACAAAGGATGGGAAAACACGCATGATTTGTAACTAAAAATAAGTTTATTTTGCAAAACCAAATGAGAAATGACAGCAAAGACATTAAATACAACAAAACCAAAAAGAGGTGGGATGACACACCGCAAGGTGCCACAGGTTGGAGTTGAACCTAAGGGCACTGCAGCAGGGGCTCAGTCTTTGTACATGGGGTACCAACTCTACCAGGTGAGCTATCCAGGCGTCCCACTGATTCCTTATCCATACCATTAAAAGGCAAATGTTACATCTGTGGTGTGGAAGTGAGAAAGGCGCCAGTAGTATAAACATTGTGTCACTTCATGTGAACAACAAAATCAATTAATCAGACTTTGATTTGTATAGCACTTTTCATACAAGAAGAATGTAACACAAAGTGCTTCACACGTAAAAACACTCAACTGCTTACAGTTTTATCTCCATTTTGAATGTAATAGTTTAGTCTCATTGATGCATAATGTTTTACATGCTATAAATGTCTGCCCCATGGCCTTTACAGAACATTAATCAGGTAGGACATGGACCAGGTATCTCATGCCCTTAGAGATATAATTGCATGTCCAGCTGTGTGGCTGGCACTATCTTAGCTGGCACAGAAGCTGTGAAAAAGAAGAAATTTCAATAAACATTAGAGCTTTTGAAGCTCTGATCATCACACCGTTAAAGCGGAGCAGACAAATGAGAGTCTGGCTGATGCAACAGCTTGAAAACATTGGTGAAACTTACTCGGGGTCTCTCAAATGCCATGTTTCTATAGAAATTAAGTTTTACTACATGGAATAGAAAGTGCACAGGTTAAAAATGATAAGCCCTGAAACCAGATCATTCATTTGCTACTAGTCAACACCCTAGTACGTACTAATATAATATATAGATACCAATAACTGCAGTCTTGACATGCATGTTACATGATTCATGTCAAAACCTCAGACAAAACATTAGATTTAATTATATATATTTTTTAATCATCTGCTTGTATGTCTTTGTTTTTGACACCATGTGCATGATGGAGTCAAATACAGGCAATTAAGTTACTAACCAGATACTCTGTTCACTATATGGCAATTGTTATTTACAAATGTGCCCATTGTTGCTCACTTTATTTTTACAGTGGGATGCTATCACAGAGATGGATGAGCAGAACAGACCTATTCACACCTTCCAGGTTTGCCATGTAATGGAGCCAAACCAGAACAACTGGCTACGGTCTGGATGGATCCAGCGGCAGGCTGCACAGCGGGTCTGGACCACATCACAACACTTCCTCAGACTCACACTCACACACTGTACTTGCTCAGGAGTCTTTTTCAGATATTTGGACCTATGAGTCTGGCTGGGCTGACTCCAATTTTCAAATGACCTGCCAGTACAGTTTAAAATTGCTTACATTTACATTTACACCATCCAAAATTTTCCATGGGTTGTCTTGTATCTGTTTTACTATTGCTATTGTTACCATTGTTTGTACTGTCAAATGTTATGCTATCTCTTTTTCATATTTTTATTACTTTCTGTTAATTGATCCATGTTGTGATTCTTGCACTTTTTGTATAATATGTAAATATGAACCCTGCCATTGTTAAATTAACATTTATATCTCAATTAGAAATATTAGGCCACTAGAGTCTATTCTAAAGACATGTATTTGTAATGTCTTATGAGCTTGTAATTATCCTTTTTTCCTATATTTTAACTCAGGTATATGTAGAACTGCGTTTCACACTGAGAGACTGCAACTCCATTCCTTGGGTGTCTGGTACCTGTAAGGAAACCTTCAACCTTTTTTACCTGCAGACAGAGGAACCTCTCCCTGAAGGGACACGGTTTCGGCCAACTGACTATGCAAAGGTTGGTTATCGGAACCGTATCATGAAAAAGAGTTCTCTGTTGCTACTGGTCTCATTCAGCAGCAATGAACTGTGCTAATAAAGTGTTTGTTGTTGGGTTTAAGGTTGACACCATAGCAGCAGATGAGAGTTTTACACAGACAGATCTTGGAGATCGTGTTCTTCGCCTCAACACTGAGGTCAGGGAGGTGGGACCGGTGACACAAAAGGGCTTCTACTTGGCCTTCCAGGATGTGGGAGCTTGTATTGCACTTGTATCTGTCAAGGTCAGTGAACAGGGTGGTGTGACTTATGTTTGCATGAACTACAGCCATGAACTTTATTTTGTTCACAAGACTGGCAGTACCTGCAACTATTTTTCTCTTTCCCTAAGGTGTTTTACAAACGCTGCCCATCAACTTTAAGGAACCTGGCGGCATTTCCTGACACAGTTCCGCATATGGACTCATCCTCTCTGGTGGAAGTGAGGGGTGCATGTGTGGAGAATGCAGAAGAGAGGGACACACCGAAATTGTACTGTGGTGCTGATGGAGACTGGTTGGTACCACTGGGCCGCTGTGTCTGTAGCATTGGCCATGAGGAGATGGATGGCTACTGCCGGGGTGAGAAGTTGTTTTGGATGTTTTCTGTGTGCGTGTGTGTTTATATTTGTACTAATTTTAGACCAGTATCCTTCACCAACAGTCTACTAAAGCTGCAGATACATAGAAGGAAACAAAAGGAAAAAATAGGGAGAAGAGAAGAGAAGAGAAGAGAAGGCATTGCGTCACTAACAGATCTCTAGGGCCTCCCCAGACATCTGCAGCAGTTTGAGTTTACAGAACCGCTATTCCCCTCTCTCCTTCTAAGATCCTGCAACCTTGTCTGATCCTCTCCATCCACATCTCTCTTCATCTCATCACAGCTCCATCTCCCCTCATCATCTTGTCTCCGTAGTCCACTTTGTTTACGCTCCACTTACACCCCCCTTTACTTATCTGTGTCCCTTTATCTGCTCTCTTTTCATTACTTCCTTTTAATCCTCACTCGATCAGTTATTTGGTTCGAATGGGAATGTAATTTCTTGTAAAATCTAGCTGTTGGTTTTCTTGTGTTTATATGTCTGCTGTTGCCTTGTTTTGGATAAATGCAACAAATGCAACTTTGATGAATATCACAGAGCTTTAGTAAAAGGCTTTTTGAGATGCCTCCTCTCTAATTAGTTGTATCAGCATTTCCTAAATGTGGACCATTGTCAGCAAAACAGTTTAAGAAAAAGTTTAAGCAACTGTTGGGTTGTTCCAGATAGTATTTGGCCTGGTTTCTCAATTAGACTGTGCAGACAGACTGAGGGCTACTTGCCTAATTGCCTTCATTTGTTAGTTTCACAGCTAATTTAGATCACACCTAGTCTTTTATAAAACTCCCCCAACCCTCTCTTTCATTTATGAGGCTCAGACTTACCATTGTAATTAAGGCAGGTGCTAAATTGAGCTACACTACATGATTGCAATTGAAGTGCACACAGCATTACTTCTACATTTTTCAGACTTACAGAGGTCTCAGCTGGTTGGAATGAATTTCATGGAGTACCCCTGTGGTGATGTGGTTACTCAGGTTATTACAGAGAGAACTCCAACAGTCATTAGCACAGCTGATATGTAGGACAGGCTGTAATATCTCCTTTATTTGCTCCTCGGGTGTAATTTTTCTTTTTATCTTCTTCTCTTTTATCTGTCTTTTATTTATCTTTTCTCTCTCTCGCTCTCTCAATCATCTCAAAGAAGTAGTTAAACAACACAGAAGCCTGTCAGGAGAGATTACTGATGAGATGGCAGCTTAGGAGCACCACTCTCATGGTGTCCCTCGTATATCTCCTACATCTATTCTCTCTCTATTCAACCCCCTTGGCTGACAGTAGTTGCTTCTCTCAGTTGTATTCTTGTTGCAACAGTGTCAAGGGGATCTAGGCAGCCGTTACAGTGAATGGGTCAGTAACTCATTGAGCAGTAACCTACTTGGCACTCGGAAAACGATTTGTTTGTCTATTACTGTATATTCTTTGAACTACCAAACCTAAGTTGTTAGACACCTCAAGTTGACAGTAAGAAAATTGTAATGTAATTCCAAGCATTTAATCCTGTACAATAATACTGTATGTGAATATACATACTAGGGATGCACTAATCCAATCCACAAGATGGGTATCATCATGAATCATTTATTAATCAGGTATTGTCAGTTTTTGCAATCAGCTACATTTATTCAATCAAGGCAGGCTGTGCCACAGCAACGGCTGGCCTCATGTTACCTTACATGGAAGTTCTTCCTCAGCAGTATTTTTACTGGAGATGAAAGTACAGATACAGTATCAAATAACAAATATCTCCTTTTTTTCTATTATAGTATCAGATAATAACACAGAATAAAATCATAATGCAAAAATAAAGTGAATATTGAATGCCATGTCTTAGTTTCTGCTCGTAATAGGTTTACAATCTCATAAGTGAGAGGATTAAACAATGAACATTTACAAAATACATGTAAAAAGGAGGCAAGCCAGCCAAAATGGAAAATATATAGTTGAGCAATGACAGAATCAGTGTAATTTGGATAAGACAAATCTCTTGACACTATCTAGTCTTCATTCTGATGGTAGTACAGACAGATTCACAAAGTAAGAAAGAAAAGGCTCCCATTTTGAGTTAAACCGCTCGCACCACCCAGAATGTGAAGGTGGTAAGGGGAACAGAATCCTCCAATGAGCCCAAAGAATTGTGAATGCAATAATAGGACTTTGTCTAGTGTTAATGGATAAGAACAAATTATTTGGTACTCCAAATATGGCAATTTGTCGATTTAGTTCAATGGGGACCCCTAAAACATCTGAGAGAGCAGATGTTTTGAAGTGCAGAGCAAGCCCAAAACATACGGGTTAGATCTGCGGGCGAATGAGAGCAGCAGTCACACCGTGGATCTAAGCTTGGGTAAATGTCAGCTAACCTGGATTTGCTGAAATTAAATCTATGCAGGACTTTAAATTGAATGAATGCTATGTTAGCGCATGTGGAAGAGAAGTTGACCCATTTTAATGCTTCCTCCCAATTGTCCTCTGTCAGCTCAATATCTAGTTCTTTCTCCCATTTAATTTGTTTTTCTTAGTTGGGTGAGGTAAACTTAGGAGGCTATCATGTAAGAATGATAATGTTTTAAGCAGGGGGTTTTGAGCTTACCATATTTTCCCAAGTGAGTTTAGGTGGAAGGCAAGGAAATCAGAGAAATTGTTTTTGTATATGATTACGTACTTGAAAAAACCTAAACAAATTTGAGCGAGGTAAATTGTATTTTTTGTTGCAGATCAGCGAAGCAGGGAAATGTGTTGTTTTGAAATAAATCTTGTAGACCTACATCTTTCCACAAAACTCAAGGGTTGAGGTAGGGAATAGATGATTGTCGCTAATAGGTCCTAATATGGATGAAGCTCTAAATTTATAGTGCTTTCGAAACTGGATCCATATTTTTAAAGTAGAAAGTACTATAGGGTTCAAGATGTAACAAGATAGTTTAATAGGGAGTGATGAGAACGCTGAGAGTGAAGATGAGCAAATGATTGAGCCTCTAATGAGCACCAATTAGATTCCAGTGCCTGAAGCCAGAATTATATTTTTTGTATATTTTCCACCCAGTAGTAGTAAATAAAGCTGGGAAGATCTAAACCACCCAACTGTCTGTTTGATCAAAGTAAAGTTAATTCTAGGATGTTTGCCTTCTCAAATAAAATGACTGATTGTTTGATTAAATGACCTAAAAAAAAGTTTTGGGGAGGAATATAGGGAGACTGGATTTTACCAATTAACGGGATAACGGGAGGCTATTAAAATCAAGTTTCATTTGATTTAACAATGGGGTCAATTAACTGTTATGTAGAAAAGAGAGAGAGTGAGTACTTTTAATACCAAGACATTTAAAACCAGAGTAGGATAGGTGAAACCGAAATGAAACCTGTTATATGTAAGGCTTTTTCATTAATTGGGAACATCATTACTCCTATTAAAGTTTACTTTATACCCAGAAAATGATCCAAAATCCTCAAGAAGTGAAATAACTGTTGGTTAGAAATTCAAGGTTAGTTAAGTAGAATAACAAGTCATCTGCATATAAAGCCACACAGTGCTCAATGGGGAAGTTCATAGCACTACGGAGAGCAGTTCAATTGCTATGGCAAAAAGCAATGGAGATAGGTGACACCCCCTGACGAGTTCCCCTGGAGAGGTTGGAGAATGGAGACTGGCTGATGCTTTTGGTGAGGAATAGAGAAGTCTAATCCATGCAATAAGATTAAACCCCAAACCAAATGTATCAAGTACTGTAAATAAATATCCCATTCAGTGCGGTCAAAGGCCTTCTCTGCTTCCAGGGAGATGACAACTTCAGAGTAGGAGATGTTTCTGCAGGGAGTATATAAAGTTTTCCTCTGAAGCCTGTTTGGTCTTCAGAAATGATATTTGGAAGAATTGATCCAAACAGAGGGCAAACACCTTCGCAAAGATCTTGACTACATTGAGAAGTGAGAGGGGATGTAAGGCTCTACAGATCCTTGTCTTTTTTGAGTAGAACAGATATGGATGCCTAATTTAATGTTGGAGGTAACTGACCACTCTCAGTTGAGTCTTGGTACATATTAAGCAAGAGACGAGCGAGCTTGTCAGTGAACTTCTTATAAAAATCAGTAGTATAACCATCTGGACCTCCCACTCTGCACTGATCTTATAGCTGTGAGAAATTCTTCCAGACTTACTGGCCTCTCCAAATCTGAGGAAAGATCTTTACTAAATACTATAAAAATTATTCCAATGACTTGAGTTATACAGATGAAACATCAGCCGTATACACAGGTACAATCTACAAACAACTACAAAAACATTTTGTCAGCCACAATAACAATATAATAAAGAGCTGAAAACTCACATAATCACTTATGCATAGGCAACAGCCACGCTGGCATTTAGATTAATTAATGGGAGCACTAACAAGGGTCGTGGTACAGAGTTACTTATGTGATTGGTGAAGCCAGTTGCTATATAGAATAAATTACAGCAGTGAACAATCTGTAGTAATTACTGCATGTGCAATGTTAGCAAAATGCAACATAAGTGAAATGTTTAAAAAGTTTATTTTCCCTTTGGACAGAGCTAGTATAGAATCATATACAATAGTATCTCTTGGTGTCCAGTCTTGTGTCTGCTAAACATTTCCCAGAGTTATCTCTGCACTGGAGCTGAAACTAATATTGATCTTATCATCTCACTATGAATCTAAAAGAAAATGTATTTCCCAGATTGGCTATTCCTTTAAGATTCACTCTTCTCTGAAATACTGTTGTATCCTGGATAAAGGAAACCAGAGATGCTGCTATGCTCCATTGTTTTCCTATGAGAAGAAATGTCAGGTAAGATCTGTCGAGGATGAACTGCGGATGATAATCTGCTAATATTATGTTAGAAGAGGTGATCAATACTAACAACACATTAATATAAATTAATGATTTATTACTTTAATGATTTATGGCCTGTTAGCTTTTTCTCATCAATAATTTCCATAGGTCTTACAGAGCTTATGCTGTAATGAAGATGTGCACTTTGCAAGTAGTTGCAGGAAGTTTAGGCATGAACTTCCGATGACTTCTGCTTTCTCCTCGTTTTCATTTTGGAACACTGCTTCAAAGGGTACTGTGATCAAAGCTGTCTGAGAGGCAGCATGGGGAAAGAGCAAAAGAGGGAGAGAGAGTGAGCGAGAGTGAGAGAGAGAGAGAGAGAGAGAGAGAGAGAGAGAGAGAGAGAGAGAGAGGGAGAGAATAGGGAAAACCCCAGCGCTCCCTAATATAAGCAGAGCTCTGGCGAACACGTCCATCTTTCCCTCCCAGCTGCCTAAACAAAGGCATCAGCGCTTATCAAACCCTGCTTTCCACCCCAATAGCATTCTGCCAGACTGTTTTGACATCTCAATCGAGCGCTTTATTATTCTATTCCTTTCATTCAGTGTCAGCCACAAGAGGATTACTCAGAGATAGGCTGGTTATATCATGACCTAGATAAGGCAACATCATAGTGCTAATGCTATTTGTTCCACGTCCTTTCGTCACACCATCATATTCAAAAGGAGGCAGTGAATTGTGGGGGAAGCTAATAGAGACGTCTTTTCAAATTTCACTTGAATCAAAATAGATATGCAGACAAGACCAAAAACACATTGGTAAGTGATTACATTCAATTGCTGAAAAATCTTCTATATTCAAAAATCTGGGTTTCAACAAAACCTTTTGAATGACATCTTTTCAGCTAACAGCTTCTGCACTTCATGAAGTTGATTCCTGTATAACCCAGTTTCTCTTCTCACTGTACAGATGTATAGTTGTGTGAATTGTTCACACAATAAAGTCCATCAGTGTTTTCCTTTTTCTCTTTTTCCCATGACCCATTCGAGTTCTCCACAAATTGATGTATCTATATCTTTGTTCAGGCAGGAAAAGTACAAACCTCTGACCTTAAATTCAGGTAAAGTGGAATCGGAAATGAGGAAATCAATACATTCTCTTAGCTTTATCTGAGTCACTGTACCCCTCTTCTGTCCATTAAGGACTGTTTACTCTGGCCTCTAACGCAGCTCAGCCAGACTAGAGCATCACTCATTCTCTGTGAACTTCCCATCTGCATATCAAAGCTGAGAGACCAGGGTAAACACTGTCTCTGCCTCCATCTGTTACTGACAACGTAAAGCCAATAGAAAACTTCAAACTCTACACAAACCCAAACAACTCAAAATCGTTTTGTTGGCACATCATTACAATCCTGTAAATATGAAGGTGGTGTACTTTCTTTGACCAAGCCTCTGTAGGTTACCTTTTGACACTCAAATCTCAAGTATTCATAAGTGCTACAGCTATAGTTTAATCACTGCAAGGTGTTTTTAAAAGTCACTGTTTAACCCACAGATGATTGTCATCTGACTATGCAGTTCCCCTCAGCTCTACAGAGCTTTAAACAAGGATCTTTTGGCAGAAATCACCTGGAAATTAGTAATGAATGAGCCGTTTGTATCTACAGACTCTGCGTGTTGCCTTCCATGGAGGCCGCCATGTTTCTAGAGTAGCCCAGAATGGACAAACCAAACACTAGTTTTAAACGGATGTTTCACAGCCACTGTTGTTTCTCCTAAGACGGGGAGGGTGACGCAAGGGAGTTGCAATCTGCAACTACACTGCTAGATGCCACTAAATCCTACACACTGGTCCTTCAAAGCATCCTTAAGCTCGAACTATACATTAAAAATAGCCTAATTTTACACATGATCCATGATTATGACAATACAAAAAAAGAAAAACCAAACAAAAAGGAAATGGATGGGAAAAAACAGCATTTTGACAATATTTTAGAAACCCCCCCAAAATTTCACAAATCATGTTTTCAGGGGAGCTCATGTCTCATTAAGGGGGCTGAGACCCCCCTGGCTCCCCTGTAGTTCACACCCTGGTTTTACAGCCCCTAGGAGTTTGATTTTAGTCACTCTTACTGTTGAGATTAGATTTTGAGAGTCAAAGAGAAGCTACGGCTCCATACCATATATCATAAAGACTCATATAGTAATGGTTGTTGGACACAAAAAAAGGACATCTCTTGGGCTGAGGAAAAATTATAACCGATATTGTTCACTATTTTCATACATCTTGGATCAAATGACTGATCAACTAATCAAAAAAATAATCCTTACTTTAAGCACTAAAGGTATTAACTGGTGAAACACGTGTCCGCATTATTGTTGTATGTTTTGTGTGTACAGCAGTACAGGTAGTGTGCCTTTCATGAATAAGAATGTGTTAGATTGACAAATACCCAAACACTGATAGTGAAAGAAATTGTATCTCATCATGAGTCTGTGTGTACGTGTGTGGGTTGTTTTCAAACTTTTTGATAGAAACAGTGGTATAAGTATTGTAATTGCTTTTTGGTGGCGATCTTCCCAGCGTATATCAGAGAGCAGGGAGCAGCTGGAAATTCAAATGAATCTGTGTGTTTGTTGCCTTTGGCAAGAGCTCAGCATAGGAGGGAAGTAATATCCAAGTGAATGAGGGACCTCAAAAAATTGGAAACTGGGTGACAAATTACTCTTCTCATGAGGAGCTAAGCAGCAACATGATTTTGGCAAGGATCTCTGTTTGTGTGTCAATCTTTTATCAAATCCCTTTTACATATCTGTATACTCAATTATGTCCACCTGTTTATGCAGATTGTTTTTTCCTTGTATCTCTTTCCTTCTTGCAAAATTCAATCTTCATTTTAACTCTACCTTGCATGTCATGTCTAATTAGAAATTCTCTTTCTCTTTCTTCTCATTCAAAACCACTGGCCATTGCTATTTAAAGACATACAGTGAAATTTGAATGGATTTACAATCTGTTGGTGAAGTCATTAAACTAATCTACGACTCTTTTGATAATCAATTAATTGTTTGAGTCACTTGTCAAGTAAAAACACAGAAATTTTACTATTTGCTTTCATATTGTCAAGTGTGTGAGTTTGCTGCCATTCCCTGTTTTGCATTTTTGTTTTAGAAATTATCTGAAAATGGTCTCACTTGCTCACTGCTTTTTTATTATTTTCATTTATGTTTCATTAAGTTGCACCTTCCTCCAACGCACCCTTTCATGCATTCAGGTGTGTGGAGATTTTTTTTTTATAAATACTAAAACAATTGTTCAATTATGAACATTGTTTCAGATTATTTTTCTGTAATGCTCAACTTATTGATTAGTCACGTCTGATTTCATTTCCACCCAACTGTCAGTCAACCAATGTTGTCATTGGAGAAAATAAACCAGGACAGTCATTCTATGGGGATGAAACTGAGGTCTTGATATACAATGTATGGACCTAAAAGCCAATCAGAAATGATTCTTTTCCATGTCCATGGTAACGCTTACAGTACTGACAAGATATGAGTTTCATTCCACTTTCTTATATTGTGTTTATAAATGGTATTCATCATTATTCTCTGTGGGAGGGGAACAAGGGGAGATGCATTTCAAACAGTCCAATTAGTCTTACAGACGGAACTTCTTCAGGTCTCTACACAATGAATTAATGAATTATTATTATTAGTTGAATAAACAACTGAATTGTTGATGCTACGACTATAAATACTCCAACAAGTTTCTAGCCTCTGGTCAACGCAAGTAATAACCATCTACCCTGAGGTTGGAAGTCCAATCGTCATTCAACCAGTAGGCTACTCTCCCACGGGTCCCCTAAGCTGACATATGTAGAGACTGGAGATACCGCATCAGTTGGTCCTCATTACAATCTGAAGGATTTCGTTTATCTAACTATTGAATTTACTGAAATATGTGTAGCAATTTCATTCAGTTTACTTCTTTTCAGGAGAATAATCCACTCGGTAATAATAATCCTTTACAAGGAGTCAGGGGTGCAGTACTGATACTGGGTTCGCAGCTGGACGTAATTCATGTAACATGTTGTGAAATGTATCGCTGTATAATAAAAAAGGGCTAATATCAACAGAAGGATTATAGTGGTAATGTTTCTCAATGGAGGCAATAATGCATCAGACAATAACAGACTTATGTAATATGGTATGTTACTGATGCTGTGTGAGGAAGAAAAGGAGTGAACGTGGCTTTGTGCTTCTCCCTTTCTGAGGAAAAAATATTGAAATGTTTAAATTATAAAATCCTTCTGGGAGTCTGCTATGAAGTCTTGATTGAATTTCCCAGTATGCTACCTTTTTCTCTATCATTGCAATGTCTGTCATATAGCTGGCATATTTATTTGATGACTGTGAAATTATTACCCCACCCCCGTACATATATTATCATGCAAATCACTCTGCAATAAAATTATCCCCAGATTCACAGAGTATTATATAATTACACTATTAGTGCTTTACTTTTCACTGCTGAGATAAGTCTGGGGAGAAGGAGGCAATCTGCAATGGTTTTGCCATCTTCTGATAAGCCTTAAGGGAAAGAGCGAAGGAGGGGAAAGCAGGAGGAGAGATGGAAAAAGGAAAAAAAATATTGGGAGGAAGATGAAAAAAATCAGGAAAAGGTGAAAATTGGGGCAGAGCAAAACAGTTGGAGAAAAATTGGAGCGATAAGAAAAGGAGAGTAGGTTGAATTGATGGAGAAAAAAGAAATGGGAAGGTAAAACGGGTGAACTGGAGGAAGTAATGAGGTAGGAAAGTGAACCGGGGTAAGGATGAAAAACTGAAGAATACTTAGGTCATATTTATATTACTACTTATATTACCCTCAATATGCTGTTTTTAGAAACAGATTATTTGACTCAATGAGTGATTAGTGAAGAGTGTTTTTTTACCAAACAGATTTTTCAAGTAACTTTCTCTCTGGATCTATTGTTGACCCTGAGTTTTTTTAAGATTAGCTGCAAACTACCCTTCATGGGCTATGAACATATTTTGTGAACACATCTGTAATGAGTTTATTACAAATATGTGTGGGTTGTGTGAGTTTGAAAGTCTTTATTCAGTGAAGGGGTATTACAGGTGTGTGCCATTTGTTAGACTGGACAATGGACAAGACCATAAGCATGTGGCTTATTGAGGTAAGAAGGAAGTGAAAGTGATCCATAGTACCTCAAGAAATAAGGTCAGACCACAGGTGAGGGGAGAAGCAGCTGGGGCTTTGAATTAAATGTATGTGTGCTGATAGAACTGCAATTGCATGAGGAACGTTAACTTTGTGTAACTGGCTTCTTCCTCCTCTATCTCTCTTTTTTTTTCTAGCTTGTAAGCCTGGCTTCTTCAAGGCGTATGCAGGGAACACTAAATGCTTCAAGTGTCCACCACATAGCTCCAGCCATGACCAGGCTGCCACCATCTGTCATTGCGACAAAGGCTTCTACAGGGCTATTAAAGACTCCTCTGCCATGGCTTGTACAAGTAAGTACAATAGTTGCAAAAACCAAACTTTGTCTGACAGCTGACAAATTCTTCTCTGTAATTTATTTTAGTGTGTTTCCACCATCCATCTGCTCTTTTTTATTATAGCAGTATGACTGAGCTAAATTTAAATGTCTCCATAACTTCATGCCTCCATAACCTCATATGTCTGTTCCTCTTAACTATGAAAAAAAAAAACATCTGTTATGATATACCTTATGCATAGATATGAGAAATTCTGATGGTTGTATTTAATGAAATCGACAGCATCCTGGAAAAAAAACTCCAAAAGCTTACCACCCACACGCCTGTACACAGATATTCAGAGACACACTCTCAACTTATGATCACTTTGCCAAATTAGATGTACAGTTGTGAAAAGTGGGGGGAAAACTGTGTTCTAGCCAAGAAATTGACACATAGGCTCTTGGAATTAAGGACTGCAGAATACGGAAAAAGACAACCACCCACACACCTATAGTACCTACAGGCATACACACACACAAACACACATATACTGACGATTCAAGTTATGCTAACTTGTTGCTAAAGGTCATTTAATTGTCAGATTTTGGAGAATATGTGCCAACTTAAGCTTCATCCTCAAGGTTTAGATGAGTGATGTATACTTAATACTGATACTTAAATACAAACCTGAATTTTTATTAGTAAGTAGTATGCTCCAAGTTATTTCTGCTCATTTCAGGGTTTTGTTAAACTAGACACTGTTAGTGGCTCTCCCAACTGGTCTACAGTGTCTGAAATGGCACCAGTGATCATAGATCATATGGTTTGTCCACATATGTATTCAATAGATAATACCTAAACCCCTCTATATGTGTTATGCTATATTTGTAAGATATTTGTTTAACAATACCTGACAAAGTGATCAGTGAGTTATCAGTGAATAATCTCTCTCTAAATGTTTTTCTTCAGGGCCTCCATCAGCTCCCAGGAACCTGGTCTCATTGATAAATGACACAGCTCTCTTCCTGCAGTGGATGCCTCCTAGCGATACAGGAGGCAGGAAGGACATCACTTACAACATCCTGTGCCAACGCTGTGATGGAAGTGACGGCGAGAGTGGCGTGACACAGTGTGAGCCATGTGAGCCTGACCTGCGGTTCATCCCACGACCACTTGGTCTGACTGGTACCTCCGTGGCAATACTAGACTTTGCAATGCACGCCAATTACACCTTCCATGTAGAGGCCATGAATGGCGTCTCTGGGCTGGGTGTGACTGCACGCTCACTGGCAAATGTTACCGTCAATACACACCAAGCCGGTGAGTTGCAGAGTTCTTACCTCCTACACAAATGTAGGACTGACTTATATTGATATGGTTTCTTGACATGGATAAGAAGTGAGTGCTTAAATAGATATTGGATTATTGATTATTCCATCGACAGACAAAAAAAATTATTGATTATTCATTTGAGTCATTTATCAACTAAACTAATTATTTGCCAATTATAGCTTCTCAGATGTGAGCATTTGCGGAGTTTCTATTAAGAACTTTGCATTTTGAACTGTTGGTCGGACAAAAAAGGCAATCTAGAGACTTCACATTGGGCTCCAGGGTCCCATTTTGAGCACCATTTTCTGATTAAGTTAAAAAATATTAACATTAATAATGAGTTGTTAAAAAAAAAAAAGTTGTTAGTTGCAGTCATGAATTTCATAATTACATATATACATTTTAAACCATTTTTCAGGTTTGGAATAGTACATGGTAAGCTACAAAATATTGCAACTCATTCATCATTTTAATCCTGCTGGCATAGGCAAAATGGCCATCTGGAATGGTGGGAATTTTCCCAGTGGACCATTCAGCCTGTGGGATGGCAGGGGGCCAAGTTTACAAACTTACAAAAACTAGCAGGTTGCAAAACTACCAGGAGGTTTTACTTGTTCAGAAGTTCATCTTGCCGCTCTCCAAAAGTGCCTGCCACCCCTAACTATCTCATTCACATGAGCATTAACAAGGTGTTCACCAAAAATACCAAATTGAAACAAAATGTGAACAAATAGTCTACATTCCTTTAGTGCCCTGTCCCTGCATCCCACATCTTCAATTTACCTTTTTTGCATTGGTTGGATTACCTGTGCACTGGTCATGAGGGACTACTTTGGTAATATTACTGTATTGTATTTGATAAATTAAACTATAACTTTGGTGCATAGTGGCTGAGGGCCACCAGTGACTGCAGTTGTTGTTGTTGACAGGGCATCTGCAGTTTATGTATTCCATTTGCTCTCTTTTGCTGGACAGATTGTTGAGGGTTAACATCCAACTAGCCATATTTAGCTGTGAAATGTTAATGAAGATCAAATTTGCATGCTTGTACGCATATAGTGTTGTTATATAATACCTGATTCATAGCTCATGAATACTGTGTTTTGGAGCAGATAAAGATATTTCACGCTACGATTTATTTATTCTGCAGCAAGATGTACCTTTCTCCCTCCTCAGCCTTCATGTCATTTCCCACAGTCCCTGTCTCTCTGTCCATCTAAATGTGTCAATAGGGGAAGCATATTTCTGACCCCTGAATAGCTGACAGAGTCACTGTGATCTGAACCTAGTCCCAATTAGTAGAACTTGGCTGACCTGAGGTCAACTACAGCTAGCAGTCCTCAATGCAGCATTGTCTTGGGCTTGAGATAGGAAAAAATAAGAGACCTGAGTTCAACTACTGAAACCTGAACCTGATATTTTAAGGGCAAGAATATTGATGGAATAATTGATGGAGAAGGTTGAGAAGAAGGAAGGTAAGGAGAGTGGATTAATAAATTATAGTGGGGTGTATGTGCACATTTTCTCCCCTTTCAGCATGAGCAGCAAGCTAGTATTGAGATTAAATTCTGATGAGAATATGAGACAGACACTCATCAGTCATCAGTGGCTCAGATATAAAAATATGGAATTGGGAAGTGGTAAAGCATGGGAAGTACAATGATATACATTTACAACCGTTTTACAAGATATTGTCCACTTTTTCAGTTTTATAGACAAGAAGATGCTATGTTGGCTGAAAGTTTGGTCTACAATTACAGTAATCTTGGAGATGGCCTATTTGTCGGATTACTTGTGCAATACATGTCAGTCTCTGAAAGACGTATGGTCTGGTTAGTAAGTATAATGTTAATTATTATTATTAATGTTCATCATCTTAGTGTAGCGTGTTAGCAAAATCATTTGCTAAATAGTGCTAAATACAAAGTACTGCTGAGGATGATGTGAATGTCACTAGTTTGCAGTTATTCAGAAGTGAACAGAAGTATTGGACAACATAGAATTTTGACCTGAAGATGATGCCAGACTTAGGGGAGTTAGAGAGTTTCCAAAGTCAGTAGGATTAATCTACTGGGGACTGCAAATGCCTGTACCAAATTTCATGGCTATCCATCCAGTAGTTGTAGAAATATTTTAGTCTGGAACAGTGGTGGACTAGCCATTTGGCCAACGCATAAGAAAAGAAAGAGAGAACAGATTATTACTGTGAGCCAGATTCAAATTCTAATTCAAAAACTGTGGCCCATGTGTAAAGTACACAGGTGAAAGGTAGCATCTAGCAGTTGCTGCTTTGTCAAAAGCAGTAAAATGGTTGATCAGAATGATGCAGCACTAATGATGGAGTCCAAGGTTTAAGTGGCAGCAAGGAACCAGACTGTGTAATTTTACATTTGTTTTCAAGTGTTCAGACTGTGCAAATGCTCCTATTGTGTTTGTGAATGGAAGACTTTGAAGTGTAATTCATGAATATTACCATTTTCGTATTTCTGTATTATCATGTTCCACCAACCGCTCTGCAGTTATTGGTTCTCTGTAAGGATTTAGTGTAGTTGTGTTTTTTCAGTTTTTCAGGCAAAATGAAGTGCATGGTTGGTAAGTGAGAAAAAAAAATAATTGTCTTGAATCAGGCTCCTGCTCATTCAAGAAAAGTTAATAACTTTTAACAGTCATTTCCCATGGCGAATCCTCCCCTAGTATACAGTAAAACTGTTGTATTAAAGTATTATTTTTAGAAATAAAATGTTTTGCTGTCACCACCATGGAAGCCAGATGTCAGGTGTGTATGTGTCACTTCATACCCATCTCTCTGGCAAAGGCAGCTAGGCTGATGGGAGGAAGTTGGAATGCAAAATAATCTCTGTAGAGGAGGAGAAGCAGCCTGTGGGGATGTTCCCATTAGGATGTTTAGAGTGGATTAACTTGTCAAACTGCCTTTCCTCAGTAGACATGCTGTATGCACACACAGCCAGACACGCATGCAAACAAGCAGACAAACAAATTCATACATACGACAATTGCACACACATTGCTTCACCCATGTACCACCTACAGCTTTGCATATGCTCTGTTAGTCATTTGCAAGCTCTTCCCTGTGCTCTCTCTTGTGTTTCTCTCTCCCACACACACACAAGTCAAACTGGAGATATCCTTTTGATTGAGTAACAATATATAGATATATAGATAGATATATAGAGGTCCATATATAGATATTTATCCTAGAAAGAGTACAATAACTCTTTTATTCTGTGATTCTTTGATAGAGAATGATCCTGATGTTTTTTGCAGTTATATAACAGTCCTGCATATTCTATGTGGGGGGGGGCAAAACAGCATAGAGAAGTGTTTTGTAGATCTGCACACTGTACACCATTCAACTGTTCGAAAGCAGTTTTTCCATGGCTCATTATATGCAGTTTATTAGACTCAACTGATAACATGAGTCCACAGGTCATTCACAATATCATGCATTTGCTAAAAAAAAATGTTAATGAACAAGTACATGCATGTGACATTTAGTATATATGTTGTACATAGAGGAACATTGTCCTGGAAGCTTCACGATGATGCTGTCTAAAATCTTTTTAAACTACTTTAAAGTGCCATATGTCTGTTGTTGTGAAAGCAAAACATTCTTCAAGTCCTTTAGAGAAATACTATAAAATCTGAAGAGGAGGAACATTCATTCAGTTGAGAGAAATGCTTGTTGTAAAACTGTGTTTGTCTAAACTTATGTTTGGATGGACAGGCTCATTGCCAATTAACGCAGATGCTGCAAGGTGATTCATATAATTGATTGTGATATTATGCCAATGATGGAATAATGACCAATCAAAAGCAGAATTAGCAATTAAATGGATTTTTTTGTGAGATGGAAGGGGAAGATTAATTCTCTGCTGGCTTGCTATCTGTTTGTAACTTGCATATTAATGCCTCATTATGCTAAACCTATTAATCAGAATTACTAATAATCTCTCTTCCCGATTGCCTGTGTGCTTGTCTAACCTTGATGGGTTATAATGCTCAGTTAAGCAAGATGCATGATCACTTTGTCTTTGAACAGAGTGGAGTGTTCGTCGCCTTCGATGATATGATAAACCGGAGTCAGTTTTGTAGCCGTAAGAGGCGAGCAATATCTGTTGAGTCATGGATTGCAGAAAACACATTTGATCATCTTGAATGCCTAGTTGTGCGTACTCGTCTCCACACTTAATTTCACTTTGTAAGGCAGGATGCTGGTTTCCTGCTTGTTGAAGCTGATGAAGGTCAGCTGTTGTCCTAACACCTCTCAAGGCAGTAATGCAGAGCAGAGGGAGCAGGATGATCTCTGTGTTTATGAACTCTGTAGATATTGCTCAGCAGAGCGTTTCTTGCCAAAGATTCCTCCCACAAAGTTCACTGCAGTATTCTGTAAAAAGGCACAGAGAAATCAGTGAAAATTTGAGGAAAAAAAGAGGAAAAATGCGCTCCCACAGCAACCACAAAGATAGACTTGCTCTGTGTTAAAAGAAACTCTTATGTAAGATTTAAAAAAAGGAAAGATTGTAGCAGAGGCTGAATATGTTGGCTAGTGAACCTTTGAAAGTTTGGACTGAAGATTAAACCTGTGAAGTTTACATGTTTTTGTTGGCCGTACACGTATGTGTGGAGCATGGCAGAATCTAAATTACTTGAATCAGTCAAATTCAATCAAATCAAGTCACTCGCAAAATGTGAGATATAATGATGTATTGAACCTTTGCTGAAATAATTGAAATTGAATAGCTGCTGGTTAAAATGGTTAAATCCCTGCAGAGTTGCACTCATTGTTTTTCAGTTCTTTCCAATACTACTGCTCTGCTATTCCACTACTACAGATTTTACCTGTTTTCATCATACTAGAAAATACTGCTTTAAGATCAGAAAAATAAATACTTATTAATAAGTCATCTTGTAATAACTTGTGGCATTATTGGCGGTATTTGACAATAGCACACGTTTACCCAGTGGTCCAAACAGTGCAATAAGTTACATTCATTCATAAGTGTGAATGTAGTTATGTGCTGATGCTCTCGGTCTTTGGAGCTGTTGTAATATACACCGATCATTATTATGGCGGGGAGAGAAGGCTGGCTGGTGTGGACCAATCCAACAGATGAGCTACTGTAGCTCAAATTGCTGAAAAAGTGAATGATGGTTCTGATAGAAAGGTGTCAAAACACAGAGAGCATCGCAATTTCATTCACATTTGCTTTTTATAAATCATCTTCTAGCATATGAATCCGCTTTGAAGAAAAATATTGCAATTTTTTTTCAATTTATTCAGTGTAGTATTCTGTGTAGTATACTGTACCGTAAATGTGTGCGTATGGTACAGTATACATTTTAGTTTGAATAAAAAAAGTAGCATATGAACCTCATGTCGACCTCAAACCGGAAATTTCTGGCCATGTTGACTATTTTTTTTTTTTTTTCTCACAAATTTGGGTGAAACCAAATATGGTTTTGGCTCTGGTATCTTCGTCATCATGATTATTTATTAACAGCAAGTGTCAGGCAAAGTTCTCACATGCTAAATCCACGTGTGAACATCTCCTTCTGTTTTGTGGTGTCCTGATTCAGGAGATTTTCTCTCTTTTACTTTGCTCTTTTCCCCCTTTCCTCCAGTGGATTCTCTTCTGTTTTCATCTCCCTTGCTCTGGGAATAAAGCTGACTTCTATTTATATGCTCAGATGCTGGGGAGATGCAACCTCGTGGGATTTCTTTGCAGCTCTCCCTGTTCACTCTTTCTCCCTCTCTTTTCTTCCCCCTCTGTCCTTTCTTTATCTGTTTGAGCATGTGTAGTTGAGGGATTAGCCTATTTTTAACTAGAGCTTATAGATTCTCCATTATCTTTTGATGTGTGTATTGTGATTAAACTTCAATGACCATAAGTGTTTTCTTTGACCCACTCATTCGTAACAGTAGGTGTCTGACCAGTGGATTGATTTATCCTAAACCTAAAATAGCCTCTTGTATAAGAGTTTAGAGGGTTTTTAGAGAGTTTTCTCACTTTGCAAAAATGTACACAGACACACACACGCACACACACACACACACACACACACACACACACACACACACACACACACACACACACACATGCATGGTGGTAGATACATAACATTATACTGTATGCTGCAGACAGAAATTCCCTCTAGTAATGTGATTCTCACAAACATTCTTATCCCTAAGTGGGTTACGCATATTTATCTGCCTGGTTACACTGAGGCCAACTGGAAAACTTCACCATTACTTATCCGAACATGACATTTAGGGGCACCATTCTTAGATACATTATGTTTAGCACATATAGAGCACACTTATTCATTCATAGTTTAGGGTCTATTTGTGCATTATTTTGAGGATTTCACGCACAGAATCCTTTTATAGTTTTATTTACATGTAAGACTGATAATAAGCCAACATGCTTGTGGTCCTTGTACAATGGTCTTTGGTGATAAACTACAAACTTTGGACCTGATTTCATCTGTGCTATTCTTAGCTGGACTGATATGTATTTTTTGTAGCTGCTCTTCTTCAGGTTATTCAGTATTCGCCTCAGATTTTGTGTGTGCCTTTACTTTACACTTCCATTTATTCAGTGTATTACTGCAGTTGTTTCCCGTCAATACTGTGCACTGAAACTAAAACTATTAGTAGGTTAATGGATTAGTTTATCAACAAAAAATAAATCAGCAATCATTTTGGAAATCATTTAATCTTTTAAGTAATTGTTCAAGCAAAAAAGCTTAATATTTCTATTTTTTCTTTGTTTTATGACATAGTTGTTGTTTGGACTGTTGGTCACAAACACAAGTAATTTGAAGATGTCAACTTTGGCTTCTGTGCTTGGCATTTTTCACCAATGTCAGACATTTTGTAGACTAAACATGTACCGATTAATTGAGAAAATCTGCAAAGTAATCAACAGTGACATTAATTTAGACACAACAATAAAATATATGGAGAGCAAAATCTGAAATGCTTTCAGCTACCTGACATATTTCACCTTGCTGAAGGATATGTTTAAAGGAGCTGTGTGCTTTGTGGTAATGAAGTTAATTCAGGTATGGCACAGATGACATTTGCAAAGCAACTCAGTAGAGTTTGTCCTTGCCTTGCCTGTGTACCACTTGCACTGTAGTCTTCTGTCATATATGGTGTATGTTTTTGTTGGTGTGTCTGCTGTTTGCCATTAATAACTGCAGCAGGCTGCCAGACTGAGAGGCATAAGATATTCCCACATCATCTCCAGGTGCTCTGTACAACTCAGACACCACCTGCCACCAGGATAGAGAGGGCACATGTTACCTGGAATAACATGGCCGACATGGCGGATGTGTGATCAAGTCCAGCGACTGAGCTCCTGTCCATGTATGGTGCTGTAGGTTTGGAATGTGTGTTGATATTTAAATGATTGACACACTTATGATGCTCTGTGTCGCAGACAGGACGTACTTTGAGTCTTAGTTTCCTAAAGAATGCATGTTCAAACAAAGGAGTCTGAGTTTGTGCTTTGTAATATAACTGCATCAGCATCTCTTGCTTCTGGTGTGCACCATTTTTCTCTCTGGCCTTTTTTTTGCTTTAATGCAAGTTGAAATCGTCAAGCTGCTGGACTGTGAACTTTTTGACAGGATGTGAAAATCGCATCTGAACCCCAGTGCGTCTGACTAAATACAGTGACACATCACCTTTCTCAACTGCCCCATCCGGTCTGTGACCTTCTGTGTGTGGTAACTCAATTTTAGACATCAATCTGGGATTGCATTTGTATTCCGACAATGATCCCCCAGACAGCACGCTCGACAACAGAGACTGGATCTATTAGTTTGCCAAATCATATTCTGTTCAAGCGAGGGTTTTATGAATAATTGATGGTAAATATTTGAATCTCCACTAGGTGATTTTGTGTCTCCTCAGCAGCCTTGTGTAAAATATTCCCCGAAATTCAGCAATAATGACAAACATGATAAACAGTCACTGTAGGTCTAGTGGTTTGGTTAACAAAAATGTTTCTCTCAGGCTGCACATCAAACAGGAGCTGGACAGTAAAATGGTCGTTTCTTGGCCCTCCTTTCCCTTTGGGTATTCCTGTGAAACAATTTCTCTTCTAACACCACAGAGTCATTACATTGCTCAAAAGTTGTTTTACTTGAGAGTGTCTACTCTAACCTGCAGAGTATAGTGGAGATGTTAGGTATATAAGTTAGATATATAAGGCATGGACTTTTTGTCAGGCTCTATTTCAAACTTTTTTTTTCCAGTTTGGAGTTCTGAAAGCTTTTGTTCAAAGTTTATATCTTTCTTGTGATGGCTGAAGATTTTTTTGAAATGTGTTTTGCAGACGTGTCTCTGAACTCAGTGGATTCACTTTAGTGTTCACTGCAGTGGCTCAGGCAATAAGTGAGTGGAATCACTCATTTCTTCATTCCCTTGAGCCTCTTGGACAGGTGACATGCATAGTCCTGTTGCAAACTTGCCATTTCTTTTGCTCATGTTTCTCCCATCCTTATACTTCATGTCAAGAGTCACACTTTAGTGCATATACATTTTAGTAAAAAAAAAAACCTATAGTGGAGTCACTACGTCACTACGCTCATCCATATCATGAGCTTGTGGATGTGTGGAAGTTGATACCAGTGAAGGAATTTACCAACAAACTGACATTTTGTGGTTTAAAACCTTGAACTTTCTGGTGTACATAATTTTAAAACCTCCTCCTCAGTCCTTGTTGTCAGAACTGACTCAAAGCCCTGCACTCCTCCACTGCATCCTCAGGTCCTGCTCTGGTGGGTGTAGTCAGGAAAGATTGGGCCTCTCAAAACAGCATCGCCCTCTCCTGGTCACAAGTGGAACAGCCGCCTTCAGACATAGTGGACTATGAAGTCAAATACTATGAGAAGGTAAAGTCTTTTATATACTAAAAAAAGTCAGCATTATTTTTCATCAGCATGTTATGTTCAGTTATTTTAGCATTGAAATACACCACCAATGATACACTGAGAACAATCACTGCTCACAGAGCAATGTGCATTGTTAGCATACGGAAAGCCAAATGCAAGTGCAGAATCATCCATAACGTACTGCTATCTCCACTTTGTTCACCATCTGCTCTGATAGTTAATAAGATAAAAAATGACGTGTTTTGTTTCAAACGTTGTTGTGGTAATGAGTTTATGAAAACACATTTGCCTGCCAAAACTTTCTTCTTTTTCTCATCTCTAGCAATCTGTTTCTGCTTTTCTAGGAGCAAGAGCAGCTGAGCTACTCATCAACACGGACCAAAACCCCCAGCGTGGTGGTAACAGGCCTCACGCCCTCGACTGTCTACGTCTTCCACGTCCGCGCTCGCACTGCTGCTGGCTATACAGCCTACAGCCCCAACTTTGAGTTTGCTACTGCAGCTGAGGGTATGACTGCGGAGGAGTGAGCATGAGGGAATTGTGGCTGTGTTTTGTTTATATTGGCTGTGTTTTAGGGAGGAATGCAATTGATATTCACTCAGTTGATTGGTTTGATTTTTTATTGGTTTTTTTTGTTTTTTTTTAAACAAAAGCACAGGAGAAGAAAGAATTTTAAAGCCAGAGATCAACAACAACTCTATAAAATCACTCGAGACATTTTATGGTCATTATTTGCTATGGATCAGTGAAACTCATCAGTGTTTTCTCAGGCATGAGCCATTTATTTAAATGTTTATAAGCTCTGTAAGTTCCTGATGCACACATAACGCTCTGCTGATCCTAATCCTAAAATATGCAGTAATGCACAGCCTCCTACAAGATACACACTTTCAGTAATAAATATGCTGATGTCCACCTTCACATTCTCATACTCTTATATACCAATGCATCTGACTTAAGTCAATTTCTAGACTTCTACATATGTGCCATCTTCTCTCTCAGCTTATTCAGTCCATACAATGCTCACTCTCACAAAGCTTCATGTCACACAAGACGCAGTGATTTAGACCTTTGTCCTGTTTCTTGACTGTTTAGACCAGGTTGGAATCAACGATGTTCAAAAGTTTTCCTCTTTATCCTAATAAAACGTATAAATGGCACAAAAAATGTAAATGTATAATTTGTTGTTTGCTCACAGGCAAAAGTGCAGAATATTTTAAGATATTAAAATGTGGTTGCATTGTTTATAGATATGTTTTAGATGGGAAAGCTGAGTGAGAATACAGATACTATGAGTGGATGCCTTCTATTGCATTTTGAATAGTGGTGAATGTGGAGAAAGTTTTAATTTAGCAACATAGAAACTGAATATGGTTTTTAATCCATTCATTGTGTTATGTAAATTTGGACAGCATAATATCACAAAGTAGTGTCAATTCTCTGGTTTGAAGTCAGAGAGATGTTAATATTAACAGGTACTGATTGGTATTTCCTCTTTTCCACTTTGCTTTCTCAATTTCCTTAGATCCTGATATCGCTGATCAGGGTCAAGTTCTGGTGGTTGTCACTGCGTCTGTAGGAGGCTTTTCCCTGTTGGTCATCCTTACGCTCTTTCTCCTCATCACAGGCCGGTAAGGCCCCCCAGGTGGTGGCTTAACACATCTGCACAAACAAACACACACACACCTCTGTGCTTCTCTTCTCATAATCTCCAGAGTGACGCTACAACCAGAGGTCTGTTAATGGACTCTCTTTTAGCCACCAAGCAGGCACTCTTATTTTCCAAATGGCTGAACCAATTTTCTGCCTAATTACTCAGCATGTAATGCATGTACCAGCAGTTTGCTCCATTCCATTAACTTCCACAGGTTATCTCAGACTGTTGTCTTCAGTCTGCTTCTGGTTCACAGGGTTTTACCATTAGTGGCACTTATTAATAAACAATGAAAAATGGCCCAGAATCAGTCGATACTTTGTCTGGACTTTTACCTAATTGTGTTATAAGCTGAAGTGATAATTACACAATTTGCAAATTTCATATTTCATTTCGGTCGACTATCTGTACACAACTTGTAACTGAAATTTTGAATACGGGAAATTGGTGAATGTGACAAATTCTCAGAATTCACTTGTGTATGCCACTTAAGAATAAATCTGCTTGTGCATGAGGTCCAATGAGATACACATTTCCAAGGTCATGCCCTGAAGATGTATGTTTAGTCCATATTTCAATGTTAAATCAATAATTATGAATGTATTTTTGGAATGGGCTTTATTTCTTGGAAAATCTCCACTCACAGGAATGCACTTCTGCTATTCTGGCCCTTTTCACCTTCCGTCGCGTACTTCAATCTATATTTTAACAATCCCCGTCCTCATTTTCACCTGAAATATAATTGTACATGTTCAGTATTAGAGGTAATATTACTGCATAGGTGAGCCCACGTCACAGCTATCTGTCAGAAACCTGTCCCTCCATTAAGTTTGCTACAGAGTTGTGGATGAGGTTCATGCCAGGATGCCAAGGATGAGCCACATAGGGTAATGCAGAGCCAGAAAGACTACAGTAAATGAATGAAACTTGCTTTAGCTCATATTTCTCTTTGACCTAGGTACGACTCAGTTTCAATATAATAATGTTTTTCATGGCTTATAAACTATTTTTGTATAAAAAAAATATGTTGAAAAATACTAGCACATTTAAATTCTATGACATTTTCAAAAGGACAACCTTTTTCTGTGTGTTTTTTACATGAATGATGCAAATTGTTCTTTTTTGTGAATACTAGTGTTTGACTACTTTTATTACGATTTTCCCTCACTGTGGAGACTGAGCCTTTAAAGCCTTGAATTTGTGGGACTTTGAATTGGATAAATGTGAGGAAATGAAAGAAAATGGAAAAAGGCGAGAACAAAAATTACTCTACAAGAATGGGTTATAGAAAAGAAGAAAATGGCTGTGTTTTTTTCCAACACAGACGTTTTTGCAAACCAAAAGTTTGGTGATGTGGCTGTACAGGCAAAAGCATATTTAAAAGAGTTTTTGGTGGCGTTTCTGCTATATAGTGTAAATGCATAAATGTGCACTTTTCCACCTTTTGTCATGAGGGCAGTAAAACTGTTTAATGTCATACTTCTTCCCTGGTAATAATGTCAACTTCCACTGTGTTTCTGAGCACAAAACACTGAGAGGGTTATTAGCAGACAGTTAGGCAAAAGGCTGACATGAACAGGAGTGTGATGAAAGTTATTCTCACTCTTTGGCAAACTGCTTCACCTATACAGGTGTCAGGGGTACATTAAAGCCAGGATGAAGTCAGAGGAGAAGAGGAGGACTCGCTTCCACAGTGGACATGGTACTGTATATAATGTTTTTTATTGTGTTTGTGTGTGGGCTTTGACAAAAGTTATACAGAGTATACACAAAAATGGTAACCGTCTCAGATTTTCTAATGTTTTTTTAATACAGTTCACAAGTAAACTTTTATTGTAAATCATTTTTAAGCTCAAATGGCGCAATAGAACAGACTTTCCAACTCAACTCGCGTTCTTGCAAAATACTGCTCAAGGCCCAAAAGGCTTCAAACGGATCATGCGTCATCTATTTAAAAAGCAACATCAGATTAGAGCTAGACCGATAAATCAAGCAGGACAGTATATTGGCCAATTTGAGCTCTTTGCAGATATATCAATATTGGTGTATATGTCAACCAATAAGTAACAAGAATATGCAGTACAGATGTGCCAAATCAGGTTTAAGATCATTCAGAAACAGTGTCTCCTTTACATACACTGGTTTGTCCACCACAGAGCCATAACAAGTTGATTTTTCAACTGTGAAAAGTACTGCTTAGTATGTATCTTGGTCATAATTCTTTAAAAACTAAACCTAAGGGACCCATATCAAGATTGTTTTTTTTAGGTCATGTGTTTATGTAAAAAAATATTACTGTTTCTGCTGATATATTAGTCATCAGTCCCAGTTATACGATACTCCAGTATTAGTTGGGCATACACTCCAGGTAACAAAAGACTGAACTGCAATCAGTTTGTGAAAAATGTTTTCTTGTCCATGTTCTTTCAATACTTTTAGCACACACATATACACACACCTGTGTTGATCAGACTCAGCTCTTGGCATGAATGCAACACATTACAAAACCTTTATTTTACAGATTCTTATGTGTGTGCAGGCTGTTGAAAGTGCATACAACAGACTGGTCCGATTTCAGTGCTAAATCTTTTTTCTTTTCAGCCATCGATCACTCACAGTATTGCATATACCCATTACTGTATTGAGACAAAACTTGGGTAACCACTGTTCCATTTTAAGAATTACAGGATTGACTCAAGTGTGGTGCTACAATTAAAGATAAAAACCAGGCTTTTGATGGCCCACAGAGCATTCAGTTCAGTGAGAGCTGCTGTGGAATACAATCTCAGGCTTGCAGGGGCACAAGTGTGGCTCTTGAGACAAATTTACCATCTCTGAGCTTGATTTGGGGATTTGTGATTGATCCAAGAAGAACCTCAAGGACTGTGCAAAAACATGTTGTGCATCCTGACATACGAAAGCATCCACAGACACACACACGTCTGTGCAACAGAAATGGACACAAGGCGCTGTGTGTATGTGTGCACTACTACTGTTTATGTGTGTATTCATGCTGTGGCTTTTCCACAGGTGTGAAATAAGTTAGATTCGGTTATGCTGCAGAATTATCTAGTCATACTTTTTTGTTATTTTAACAGCACATGACAAAGAATGATAATATTTTTGCAGATGCAAATATGCATTTTGGAACTTTTTCTTAAAATATAATATTTATTTCAATACTTATAATCCTTGCCCACAGACTTTTCTTGTTGTTTGTTCTTTGCTGTTGTCTGCTGTGGAGGTATCACCCAGGCAGGGGATGCCAGCAGGCTCAACAAACTGGTAGAAAAGGTTTGTTCTATTATGGAACTGAGCTTAGACACCCTGGAGACACAGGTAGAAAGTAGACTCCAAAACTGGAATCTATCTCAGACGAAGCCTTCAACCTTCTACAATATGAGCTGACACAGCTATAAAGTACATTTAGTCCCCAGCTCATCTGCTCGAGGTGTGCCATCGGTTGCTTCAACTTATCATTTGTGCCACTCACCATGCACAGTGCTTACTGCAGCAACGTCCCCAACCAGAGAGGAGGATGCTGAAGCTTGGCTGCCTGCAATGTCTTTATACGCTGCTCTGGGGCATTTTCTGAGCTCTTTTTTCTTTTTTGCCCTTTTCCCTTGCCAAAATAACATCTGACAGTATAATAGAAGCAAATATAGGATTAATTATAGCCTCATATAGTTGTAACAAGAATCAACTTCTCTGGCCCAGTCACGACTAAAAGTTTGCATTATATGGTTCCATATATCAGAATTTACTGCAGGGCTGTAGTCCAAAGCTAACATCTTTATGCAAAACTTTAGAATGAATGTTTAATTTTGAATGTTTAATAAATTAAGACATTGGTTCACAAAACACAAAAAAACACGTGAGCATTTAATACATGTTGTAAAGTAAAATGTAAGGCCTTATTTTCTACATAAATCATTTATTTATGTAAAATGTATTAAAAATCATCTTTAAGTTAGAATTATGATCTAAATCTTCTGTGACTAGCTAATAATGCAGGTGTACCATGTTCCCATTATACTGTTAGAAGAGCTTACAGTGCCACCAAGAATCTGTAAATCCACTAGTGTTCACCATGGAAAGTTCTGCAGGTTATCAGCGTGTTTGAGATGGGTATCAGTGTTTGTCGGTGTCTGTTTCTGTATTCGCCCTGTTTCTTTTATCCTGAATAATGCTGCTATGCAACTGTATGTCAGAGTTTCATATTCCAACATAATATACAAAATATTGTAATATTACATACTGTATGTTGTGTTTCTTCTCTTCCAGTCCCATTTTCTGGGATAAAAACCTATGTGGATCCTGACACGTATGAAGACCCCACTCAGGCTGTGGAGGAATTTGCCAAAGAGATAGACCCCTCATACATATGCATCGAGAGGGTGATTGGTGCAGGTAAAAGGATACACAATACTGTACGTACACAAATGTACACAAGCATTAAGTCGTACTATACATGTGATTTCTGTATTGGAACAGCACAGGTGTCACCTGTGTGCAAGATGAATACATAAATTCTAATAAATCATGACTGGAAAGTAGATAGAGGACATTATTTTGTTTGTGCCATTATCCTAATATGGGCATTATTTCTTAAATTCACATTTTGGATTACACAGGCATATTGTAAAAATGTCCCTGTGACACTATACGGTTGTCTAGCATCTGTGATCACATTTTATGTTGAGTAACATTTTTATTCTATAAGAGATGTTAAACCTCATAAAGCTTGTGTTTAAAATGTTTATAGCCACTCTTAGAAAGCTGGTTTTAAAGTAATTTATTGTATTGTACCTTAGAGAAGCAAAGCCAGTGCTACAGACTATGA
This sequence comes from Dicentrarchus labrax, assembly GCF_905237075.1. NCBI lineage: Eukaryota > Metazoa > Chordata > Actinopteri > Moronidae > Dicentrarchus > Dicentrarchus labrax. The sequence goes on along the minus strand of NW_026136719.1, from coordinate 14,002,842 downwards.
GTAATGATGTTCAATGGTTCATTAATTTGAACAGATTGTGTCTGCTATTTAGCTCATGAATACTTGCATCTCATTTGTCAAGTTTCTGTAACACAGGCTCCATCTGGTGGGAGCAGTGTGTACTTACAGATGTTTGAAATGCAATGCAACTGCTGTATAGTGTCACACCGTTTCCACATTTATCTTTTTTTTGTCAACTTCAGGTTTAATTGATTATCCAACTGTCTGACTCAATATTTATTTCACCTGATGTTTTTTTTGTTTTTTTTTTATCAAAAACATACATTTATACTTCACTAAGAACAGGAAACATAATGATCAATTAAATTGGCAGCAGTGATATAGCACTTGGAATAAGTCTTATCCAAGTCAATATATGAGAGATAATAAACCATTTTTTGTGTTGTGTTGTTTTGATAGGGGAATTTGGAGAAGTCTGTAGTGGTCGGTTGCATATACCTGGGAGGATGGACATCGCTGTGGCAATAAAGACACTTAAAGGTGGCTATGTGGAACAACAGAGGCGAGACTTCTTGCGTGAGGCTTCAATCATGGGACAGTTTAACAACCCCAACATCATCAGGCTTGAGGGAGTGGTCACCAAGAGTAAGCTCTATATATGTTTTCATTAATTCTTTCCTTCAGTCTCTTTTCTCTGTTTATTACTCAGATCATGCATTTTACCTTTTCCTTAGGCAGACCAGTAATGATAGTGGTTGAGTACATGGAAAATGGAGCTCTTGATTCCTTCCTCCGGGTGAGAGAGAGACATGTTCACAAATGTGCACCTGTTTCCTGAATAAAAATTGTCTTCCATGCATCATATTTGTCCTCTCTCTTTCTCACAACCACTCCAGACACGTGATGGTCAGTTTACAGTGCTCCAGCTGGTTGGCATGATGCGTGGCATTGCAGTAGGCATGACCTACCTGTCAGATATGGGTTATGTTCACAGAGACCTAGCCGCTCGCAACATCTTGGTGGATGAGAACTTGGTGTGTAAGGTGTCTGATTTTGGTATGTCCAGAATCCTTGAGGATGACAGTGAAGCAGCCTACACTGCTATGGTGAGTTTGGATCCAACCGTTACTGTGGGATATTACAATATGACTGTTGTTGCAGTGAGAAATGTTGAATATCTCTATGTTTTGTGTCAGGGAGGAAAGATACCAATACGCTGGACAGCACCGGAGGCTATTGCTTATGGAAAATTTTCCTCAGCTAGTGATGTTTGGAGCTACGGCATTGTCATGTGGGAAGTGATGTCCTATGGTGAGAGGCCCTATTGGGAGATGTCCAATCAAGATGTAAGCTGCTGGTTACATTAACCACTAAAGCATGATAAACACAATAGCAATACAAATTTGTATTTGTCACTCATATTTAACTTGTTGATGTTCATCTCAGGTCATTTTATCAATTGAAGAAGGCTACCGTCTACCAGCACCAATGGGCTGCCCCGTAACACTGCACCAGTTGATGTTGCACTGCTGGCAGAAGGAGTCCAGCCAGCGCCCACGCTTCAACAATGTGCTCTCTTTCCTGGACAAACTCATAATCAATCCCAGTAGTCTGCTCACTCTAGTGAATGATGTGCAGAGGTAAAGTATCAGTTCATACAGACACTGTGTGAAAGGACCATACTGGTGGCCTTGCATGTTTTAGTCCACTAACCATAAATTATGAAAACTTCCCTTTTCTATCTAAAGAATACTGTACAATTTTATTGTTTTCCCTCCTTACAAACAGCTATTGCTTTCAATTTCAGTAGGGTATGATAATCATATTGCACAGACATAAAGGTCCAGTGTGTAAAATTAAGGATTAATTAGGAGGATCTAGGTATGTTTTCATTAGTGGATAATCACCTGAATATAGGAATCGTTGTGTTTTCATTATCTTAGAATAAGCCACTTTTAACTACAGACCCCATGGTTTGCCATCCATGGGGCCCACCATGTAGAACTACCATGTTTCTACAGTAGCCTAGAACGAACAGCCCAAGCACTGCCCCTAGCCCTTTTGCATTTTTGTGAATTTCGTGGCCGCCATAGTTTTTCCTAGACACTTTACAGCCCGTTCTCATTCCCAGTTCATCAAATACAGAAGCGAGTGATGTTTGGTTAGTTGCAATCTGAAACTTCACCACTAGGTGCCACTAAATCCTTTAAAATTGTTACTGTAGGTAAACCCCACTTGGAATAAAGTGTTCATGGGTTTCAAAATGTTATGTTTATTTGATAGCTGTGTTTACTTTCTATATGTTAAGAATCTTGAAAAATATTATGTGAATGCAGTAAAATATCAAGTGCGGAATGCAAGTTTTTCTATAGCACGCACAACAGCAAGAAGGTAGAGATGTTAAAACCATCCCTGCTCGGTATCACATCACCAGACAATAATAATGCATATTGGTGGGGAAAATGAAATAAAGCTGTAATATTGACTGTTATTGATTGTTCATCCACATGTTCATTTTTATACCATTTTTTAAAAGGGAAGGTAAGCTATGTGTTGGAAAATCATTGCTAATAATGTTGTTCTGAGCCACTGGCATGGTTACTCAAAGAATAATTGCTATTCAGCTCAATGATATGCTAACATGTCTTTTTGTATTCCTTTTCTGTTTCTCATCTCAGTTTCCCTGACTCGCCAGAGGACATGCCAGACTACCCTCTTTTCATCTCTATTGGTGACTGGCTCGACTCCATCAAGATGAGCCAGTATAAGAACAACTTCCTGGCAGCAGGATACACAACACTGGATTCCATTTCAACCATGAGTATAGAGTGAGTGAAGACGAATCACACAGAGAGCAGCTACAGTATCTAAAACCACACCAAAATGAAACAAAGTAGCATCAAAAGAACAGAAAAATTTTAATAAAATCCATTATTAAGATTTGTATAGGAAATATTTGTCCAGGTCATGGTTGGGTCTCCACAAATCAGTAGTATGGTGTAGACCTGCTTTGAAAAGTGTTCTGAGATAACTTCTATTGTGATTTGGCGCTATACAAATAATACTGAACTGAATTGAATCAAATTGAATTGAATTGAAGACTTCTTTTTATTTATTTAATGAGGCTGCAATATTATATGTGCCCTGGTTTATTCACTGTATCATCATGAAGCTGCAGGTACATCAGTCTAATTTTTCAGACATCCTCTGACAGTCTGAAATTAACGATATTACGACTGGTAGTATTACAGTATGCTGCCATGCTAAATATGGTTAAAGTTCATATTAACAAGTTTTCCAAGTGTTCTTGTTGCAGGTGAGTGACGTGAACCTCTTTATTGCATGTTATGGTGTTTGTTTTCTCCCCTTTCAGTGACATCAGGCGTATCGGGATCTGTTTGATTGGTCACCAGAGGAGAATCATAAGCAGCATACAGTCTCTTCGCCTGCAGCTTCACCACATCCAACAGAGTGGTTTTCAAGTGTGAGACCATTGCACAAAGACAGACTGTATGTGCATACTGAGCTGGAAACAAACCAGAGTTCTTTGGCATCGTCATTCAACTAATTGCACAAACACCAGACTGTTGGGTGTAGATGGTACCACACACGGCTCGTGTGAGAGCCGTTGGCTGCTAGACCACATGTGGGTCTGGTTAATACACACTTGTCATCTTATGGATCATTATCAATACAGCCTCCACAACAACCAACCTCTGTCAGCGTTGGCCAAATGCGGTCTCTTTGTTATCTCAGCAAATACTAGCATTCACTTGAATTTAGGACTTCTTTTCTCCAGTGTCTATTCAAGTGTTCACCAATACCTCTTCTCTTTCCAAGTGACAATCCAATGGTTTGTATTGACTTTTAATGGTCTCAAGTCTTGTTACCTCATGACAGAGAGGATGTGAATAGGATAAGGTATGGTATGGTACAGTATGTGATTTGAACAACAACCTTTCCAGCTGGTTAATGTAACAATTCACCAGAAATAAAGATTGACAGAATGGTAAATACAATCATGTTTTATGAACTGAAGACCGCTGAATGTCAAAAGATTTTATAGAAATATACGTTCTATCCTCATGATAATGCAGTATGTCTTGTACAAAAAGTCTTGTGAAAGTTGTAAGTTTTATTCAGTATGTTTGTTCCTTAATAAACAACCCTATTTTAATACTTAGTTTTCTCTCAGACTTTAACCCAGCCAGGCCCAAACATATCTCTTCAAAGCAAGCTGTTAATTGCTCATTCACACTAACACACACACACAGGTATCCATGGATGCATGTGTTCTCTCTCAACCACACGCACATGCATGTGTCCTCTTAATTGTCACTCAAGAGACTGACACGTTTTCTGGACATGAAGAATTGTCAGGTGAGTTTGTCAAACGGGTGATAAATGAAAGTCCTTAAAGAGCCAATGACAATGGCAAAATATGTGGCACATACTTATTGAGTAAAGAGTAAATTAAGTAAAGTTGCATTATACTCATCATAAACATTTTCACACAATAAGCCTAATAAATTCTTTTTTTCCCCATTTGATTTTATCATTAATCTGTTTTGTTTTTCCATTTCATAGACAGATTGACACACATTCATTCTCTTGTGAATGGGGTATTTTCCCGGTGTGCAATTACATTTATACGAATACATTTTATGCATCCCATTACTGTAACAGTGCACAAATCAGGATTATTAAATGGATGTAACCCTTAAATTAATAGTTACTAAAACATGACAACCCCATTGCTTTTGCAAGACCACAGTATCAGACAGGAGTCAGCTTTGTGGGGCCTGTAGGGGGCAGACATGAGTCAGCAGCACACTGGTTTCCCAGCAACAGTGTAAATAACTCAGAGAGTTTTCTGTTAGCTAGCCTGCATGAGACAGTGGAAGAGAAATGAATGAAACGTTGGTTATTTAAGGAGATAGCTTAAGGGGGCGTTAAGTGCATCCTGGAAGCAAGACCCGAAGGTTAAATTACAGGTAAACTCCAACTACACAACAGAATGGTAAAGGATAATACCAGCTAGGGTGTTAGCTGTTAGCGTTAACTGTAAGGCTAAGTTAGGCTTCAGATATGTTCATGCTATTAACGTTATATCTCTGTGTGTGTGTCTGTGTATGTGTGTGTGTGTGTGTGTGTGTTTTGCTGTCTTGTAAAATTGGCGATATGAAGAAGGATAGTCTCACGTTAGATAACCGTCCATGTAAACTTCGGCAAGCTGAAGTAATTATTAGCTCAACGTTAGCTACGTCCGGTTAGCAACAGTAACAAAAAGAGATTAAATAGCGGTTAGCGAATGTTAATTACGTTACAGTCTGGTAAGAGCCCGCTAAGCATGTTGGCTTAAGCTACGGTTAGCGAATAAAAGTCGTCGAGATAATGCTATTTCTTAATAGCTGCAGTGACCCGTTGCTTTGTATTGTGAATGAACAGAAAAGTCTTGTCGTAACGCTAGCTAGCATTAAAATGGGTTAAGGTTTAGTAACCAACGCTAGCGTTAAATGCTCACTTGTCGAGTAGCGTTAAATGCTGAAACTTCTGCCGACGTTTTCTTCATTAGGGTTATTTTAATGCGACATTATAAGTGTCGTGGGAGTTGCTATATTAACAGATGTCTGACATGTACACCAGGTTTTCCTTAAAGCTGTAAAGGTTGTGATACGGACGTAGGTGCATGATCTGTGTTCATTTCTGGTATCGACTGCAGATCACATATAAGGAGCCAGCGCAGACACATCTTTAACCAGAGCAACAAGTCACAATAAATATCTGTGCAGAAGTAGTTACTTTATACTGTATTAGTGATCGACTGATACGGGATTTTCAATGGCCGATTTTTAGAGAGCTTGGCTGCAGATGGCCAGTATCAAAACCAAGAAAATCAATGTATTTTCTATTCTCTTTTATTCTATTCTATAGGGAATTCAGGCATATGTTTACAGCAGGATGCTTGAAAGTTATAGTGCTTGAAACTAACTTTTTGTTCCAACAGCACTAACATTGTTCCATAACAACCACACTGACAAGGCTGCCTGCAAATGTGTCTGAAGATGTGTTTTATTCATCAGCCTTGTGAGCACAGACATCGGCTGATGTTGATTATCTTAAAATGCCAAATAACCGGCTGATTAACCGATCTGTAACTATATGCCTCTCTGGTATCTGCTGATGTAAAACTTCTTGTTGAAACAGTCCGCAATCTGTGCAAGAGAGGCTGTCACTTTCCAACTGCATGTATGGCCTTTTTCTTTTAGGTCAGACAGGCAGCTGATGGTTGCTGGCTAGCCAATGGGGCTGTTTGACAAGTTGGCAGGATGGCTGGGGTTGAAGAAGGAGGTGAATGTGCTGTGTCTTGGTCTGGACAACAGCGGAAAAACCACCATCATCAACCACCTCAAGCCCTCTAATGTGAGTCTAACCAATGACTAATACGAACACACATTCACTTATCTACCAGAATATTGATTACAGCAATTGTGCACATTAATATCCTATAGTACTGCTTTTGTTTTCCTGTAATTATCTACGCACCACCCATGTACAGTTAACTAGCGAGGAATTTAAAACATGTAGATAATCTGTGTTCTCGCTTTATGTTTTTATTTACAACCTACTGCATGTGTCTTTTCAGGCCCAGGCACAAGACATTGTCCCTACCATTGGCTTCAGCATAGAGAAGTTCAAGACATCCAGGTAGCTGTTGGACATTTTATTTTAAAAAAATGTTATGTCATCTTCTCATAATTGCATATTTCAGTCTTAAGTTAATTTATATAATTTTGGAGCAAGTCTGGTGTATTATACTGTGTTTTTGTCAATATATGTATATATATACACAAGTTTTCTCTCTTCTCTTCTTGTAGTCTTTCCTTCACAGTGTTTGACATGTCTGGTCAAGGCAGATACAGAAACCTTTGGGAACACTACTACAAGTGAGTGTGCCAGCACTACCAAAAACACCAGTCCCATTTGCTGTTTAGATACATATTAATCCCTGTTGTCTCTTTGTATTCCTCAGGGAAGGCCAGGCTATCATTTTTGTCATTGATAGTGCAGACAAACTGAGGATGGTAGTAGCCAAAGAAGAACTGGACACATTATTAAACCATCCTGGTACGTTCACGTACATTTTACATGATTCTTGAGCTTGGGTTTGAATCCCTGCCCCTGTTAACTGTGTCTCTTTTGTTTTGCCAGTAACACACATTTTATGAAGCTGTTCTTTTGTCCAAGTTGTCTTGCTTTCACAATCTTGTTTCTCGTTAGTAGAACGTAATGACATTAAGAATTTATAATGATAACTTTGCAACGTCATCCCTGTCTCTCTCACTACAGATATTAAACACAGGAGGATCCCCATCCTGTTCTTTGCTAACAAGATGGATGTCAGAGATTCTCTGTCTTCAGTCAAGGTCTCACAGCTGCTCTGTTTGGAGAACATCAAAGACAAACCCTGGCACATCTGGTATGAACATACATGCACACTTATTTACTTACTGTACCTAGTATGCCTGTATGCTAACGCAATTGAGGAAGCAGTGGTGTAGTTATCACAGACAAATTGGAATCTTCTGTGAAATAACGCCGTAGTATTTAACCTGCACCTCTACCATTGGAGGCACCAGAACACAGCTGTTTAGTCTCAACAACCAGGATGTGTCAATGACTATGTTTACATGCATGTAGTAAACAAGTCACTTATCATATCATGATGAATGTTTTTGTCATATTTAGGTGCAGGTATATCTTTACGATTTCTTCTGACAAAGTAGGGACTTTATGGTACAGTTTTCTAAATATGATTTGTTGATTTGTTCCAGTGCCACCGATGCTCTGAAAGGAGAAGGTTTGCAGGAGGGAGTCGACTGGTTGCAAGGTATGAAGAGAGTTCATATAAGTGAGAGTGTGTTGGCGTGCTGAGCTCATACTGCAGTGACTACTGTCATTTCGTTCACTATTAAGTTAAGAATACATATATATCATAACACCCTTTGTCTACATTTCATATGGTCATTAAAAAAAAAAAACACTTCTCATGAGAAACATTGCTTTATTTTTAATCCACATTTTAACCAATGACAAACATTTTCCCAGTTAATCCTACAAATGTGGAGAATTTTAACATTTCTTTGTTTTTCTTTGCATCACAATATTTCATCAAATATGTTTGTTTTATTGCATATCTGTGTATGACTGGAACATACACAGCACATAGCTTTTTATTAACCTGCAAGGTTTAGTCTGTTCTACTTCATCAACATCATCTTATTTTCTTTTTATTATGTTTAATGCTCTCATTCAAATCCTTCCATAGATCAAATTATGCAGTGAGTACTGGGTGTTTTGTGTTGTGTTATTTATTGTGGTACTATGTAGTTGTAGAGGATTTTTTTTTTTTAAACTCCCCCAGTTTTTCCTTACCATGTTTACTGTATTATGGTGACTTTGACTGTGATCCATGGTGTTATTCTGAACAAGCAGTACAGTATGTGTACTCCTATACTCTCCTCATATCTCCTATAACTTCTATAACTCCTCATATCCAAAACTTTGTTTCTTCAACTTAATCACCTACTGTCATTTGGCTTCCTGATGCATCTACTGGATCAAGGGTGCCCCAATAAGGCTGGTGCTGATATCTGATATCAAAGCTTTAAATACTCAATCAGAAGTCTATCCCTTGAGTGTCAAATGCTCAAGTTTCAAGGCTTGAAGTGTCTCTCAGTAGTGGTGTGTTTGGATTCACAGTATTTACGATGGATACAAAATATCCATAGAAACTTCTCTACCTGCTCCTGCTGCGTAATCTATTTCTCCACTGTTGATCCACATGCTCAGTATGCTGGTTCCCACTGTTATGAGATGTCATACCTGAATGACACTGTTTTTTACGTTACTTATATAGGTATATATTGCTGATTGATTGCATTTATATTTTTTCAGATCAAATCAAAACAATGAGAACGTGAGGGCATGAGGATGGACACGCCAGAAGCAGCAGCATCCATGGAAATCTTTTCTGAAAGATGGGTTGACCCTGTTTTCAGAAGTACCATGGGATGGTAATGTTTTTAATGTGGTATTTTGATGGTTCTTGGCTGGCGTGGTTCACTCAGAATTGATACATTATTTGATTATCTGGTACCAGTAATAACAGTGCAGTGAGAAACATACAAATAGGCAACATTGTCACATTCATTTGGGGCAAATTCTTACTTTTCCATAAAAGCATTATGAGTTTAAACTGATAAGTTGTCTCAAAATGGGCAGTAAAATGCCAAAAATATGGAACATAACAATATTATCCCTCCAATTCCTCAATATATTTGTGTAACAGGCTCACAGGGATCATGATACTATAACTACACTTATATGTGCTACTGTCATTGGTGCTGTTTTTATTTTAGGAAGCATGAATACCAGTTCTAGAACGGACATGTTGTTAGGTGGTGTGTTATTTTGTATGTTTCAGCCCGTATTAGACACTGTCTGACAAATGATATGTGCCAGCTTCCCTGAAGAGAACAGCTGACACCACATTATACCAATGATGTCAACTCAATGTATTTTGTCCTTTGTGTACTGGCTCACAATTACCAATGTTATTGTGTGGTCCTATGCACTATGCTCATGTTTCAGCCACTGGCTAAATGCTCTCATCTGCAGTTTTATCACAGTCTCTGCGATCTGTGTGCAATGGGCTAATACATACAAACCAACCTGTAAGGAAGGTCCTTTAGAAATGGTTTCCACCTCTGAAATATGCCAAACGCTCTTTTTTTTTTTTCCTCATGGGTCTCAGGGCCTCTGTAGATACATTATTATTTGTGTTTGAAGCATCACAACAGTTCAGTTAACTATTGTTTACTTCTTCAGCTGAGGGAAATTTTCTGGTATTTGTCAAACAAATACCAGAAAGTGTTCATGCATCACAGTGCACATTGCCTTTCTCAAACTTGCATATAGGGCCATCTCATTGTCACATTAAAAGCAAAAGTTACAGTGTCTTTACTGCAGCTAATACTTCATGCAGCTCTGCTCATGTTTAATTGATGTTGCTCCTTTTTGAGTAGCTGTGAAAATATGTTTTGCGTATTGAAGATTAAATGTTTTCTAGGACCCAGTAGATTTTTGTTGTACATATTGTTACTTGTGGCTAATTGTTTATATGTATTTAACTTAGCGTGACAAGGTAAAATGATAGTCATGAAGTGAATGTCAAGTTAATTAGCCAAAATTTGCTTAAAAATCCAAACTTCAAATACTATTTTTCAACTAGCGTTTTTACCTTTGCCTTATTTCATTGCTCAAAGAAAAGAAATGTAATCAAACAAAATGCTTCTTACAATTTACTCATGGTACTTCAGTGATTCAAAGGCAGACAACTGAAAAAAGACATCTGCACAAAAGTTTTTAATGCCAGCCTTTGATCCTGTTGTTTAGCCACTGGCTGAAAGCTTACATTAAAAACCACTTCTGTACAGATCAGAGTGTATGGTTGCTTTTTAGGTTCTGCTAAGCTCAATCACCTCAACAAAGCTTTATAGCTAGTGGGAGGTGTTTCACTGTTTTTGAGTAGCTTCAAGGCAAAAAGGAATAACATACAGAAATGTGAGATAAAATATTTAGAATAATCTTGTTTATATTTGTCTTTAAATGTCTCATCTGTAAACTTTACTACAAAACTGCTACTACAAAAACTACAAAAACACCTTGTAACGCTCCAAAAATGAAATATTTTCCCCCAAATAACACAATATTTTTATAATGGTTGTCCTTACAGTCCGGTTCACTTTCAGGACTGTGCTATACAGAAAACCTCGTCATGTAATGTTTTGAAAAGGATTTTGTTCATGGTTTGAAATATTAACTGTAGAATGTATAACCCGTGGGTATGAGGTTGATAGGACAAAATAATTCCTGTCAGTTTTTTGTGAATGTAGTTCTTTAAGTTGTGAATGATTGAAAAGTCATGTTCAAAATTCAACATAGACCAACCGAAGAAAACTTCACAGATACCTTTCATGTAGAGCAAGGTTTTATGAATCTTTCAAATGATCAAATAGTTGATTATTTTTGCTTAAATACAAGAAATGTGAGCTGAAAATATTTGTTATTGTTGCTATCAGGCGGTTTCAAATTTTTACATCCTGAAAGTTGTGAATGACTGTTCTGTAGTGTTTTTGTTGCAAGGATACGTTTCCAGTGAAATCTGGTCTGTTTCACCTTCAGTCCACTCATATTTATCTATTTTTTATACTACCACTGGGGGACACCCAAGTCCAAAATATTCACATCCTGCTCATAGTGGCTTTAAGGACACTACATTGATTTTGTAATATACTGTCTATTTTTAACTGTAAGACATTTCAGAGTGGTGATTTACTTCATATACTCCAGACATCTATTTCAAAGCAAAGACCCTCTGAGCACAGGTTCACTTTAGCATCAGAGACGTTATAGACTCTTCAAACTATATCAACAAACGAGCTGTGTGTATTTTGTTTATTATATTGTATGTGGTAATTTTCAAAGAATAAATGCTATGGAAAATGAATATTGTTTCATGATTTACAGCACTCCGGCTTCGGAGTATGTTATCTGTGGATCCTCTCTCTCTCTGTGTCTCTCACTCACTCTCACTCTCTCTCACTAACATCTTGAGCTCTGCCAGCAACAGCTGCTCATTAAACCTGGAGTCCTTGGGCCCTGAACAATTTATTTGGTTGAACATAAACATTTGTTTATACAAGTTATAAGTTTTCCTCTTATGATGCTGTGCAGGACGCTAGTTCATTTTTGTACTGATGATTGTTTTGTATCCATATGTTGATATAATGACCTGATTGAGGAGCATGTGTTTGTGGATCATATCATCAAACCACAAACTTGTACACACTTAGATTCAGTGTTTGGCCTGTATAAGTGCCAAGGTCATGTGCCAGCCATCTGTCAAACATGCAGTTAGGAACCTTTCCAGCTGTCTTCCGGATGTTTCCGATTTACGCTTTGGTAGTACAAAGTCACTTCTGAGATGTCAAACAAAGTCCAGTTCAAGTCAACGTTATTCAAATAAATTAAATTCTTAAATTGTCTTTATTTGTAATTCTATGTTTGGTAGATTGGTTGAAACCTTTGACTGTAGGTTAAAACGAACACATTGAAATAACAAAACAAAAAAAGATATTATATGTTAATATCTTATATGTTAAGTTACAGTCCCATCAATTGGTACAGTTAAGATTAAGCAATGTAAACCTTCAGCTAGATACAGCAGAGATAAATAGATGAGCCCCTATCCATGGTGCTGAAACCCTCCAGAACGGGGCGCTGTGTGCGTTTCCCCGTTAAAACAGGCTTGTCACCCTTTCTTTTGATGAGTAAACACCTCAGCCATCTTTTGCAAATACGTTTTCCGTTACACTGTTTGTGCGTGTGTCTCATTCTTTGTGCGTGCGTGTGTGTGCGTGCCAAGGATTTTTTTTTTAAGTGGTCAGACTGTATCATTAAATCTCTCCTCTGCTCTTCAGGATCCATCCTAATTGGATGCCTGTCATTTTTGACAAGAGTAGCCCCGATTAAAGGACTTCTGGCAGAAGAGGCCATTAAGTAGACACAGTTCATTGATATATACCGTGAAGGGAAAGTGGCAGACACAGTGTACTTAAATAATTTCTAATTGTGTGTAAAAAGGTGTGAAGTGAGGGCGAATTGCTGTAAAAAAAATAAAAAATAAAAAAAAGAATAAGAAGAAAGAAAAAGAAAACTGATGAGAATTAAATTTAAGCAGTTATTTTTTTTAAACAAATGAATCTCCACAGTTTTCTCCTGTACAAAGTAAAGAGGGCACCAGCAGGGTGGTCTCTCATCCTCCTTAGTCGCTCCACAAAAACGGTTTCTGTGGAGCAAAGTTAATTGCGGTTGTAAGGTAAAATGCCGGCTGGGCAGACAGTGACAGCGGATAAAAGGCCACAAGAAGTATGGCTGCGCAATTAGGCGGCTGTTACGCACTGACTCTGAAGGAGCAGGAGCCACGTGAAGAGTAAAACTCTCCACAAATTCTTGATTATTTAAAGTGAAAAATGCAACTTTGGTATTAAAATTCATGTCATGCTATTCAGTGGTTTAAAAAAAAAAAAAAGGAAAGTAAGACGGCCATCCATCCTCTTTACGGAGTACAGGAATCTCTCCCAGCCTCCTCCAGTCAGATCAGCCAGGACACTGTGACGTGTTTCCATGCAAGGTGCTCATTAAGAGGGACGTTTGGTTTCTCTGACGCGTGTATCAGTCCTCTGACGGCACCTGCCCCCTTATAAGCCCCAGTAAATCACCCGGGAGACCTCCACCAACGTTTCATTTAACTGGGGGGACGAGGCTCTTAATAAACCGCCCGACTGCTCTGCTCGCCGTTCTCTGCCTCAGGTGCCCCAGCACATGACTCTAAGAGACACTTGAGGTAAGTTTTGCGTCGTGTTTTTCAAGCTTTTTTTTTTAACTGTTTAGGTTCGTTTATCAAATAGTATTCTAAAAGATGATATCGTATTCATTTGAGTGGAGATCTTTAGGTGACAGTTCATTATTAACGATATGATGTGGATAAGGCAGTCCTATATTTTGCTGTGCGTAATTTGGATTTTACGCGCATGTGTCCGGATAAAAGGACGAAAGGAGAGATAGAAAATAGAAAAAAGGTTTGATCAGATACCACTGTCACAAAATAGAACATCAACCGTGATTACTTTTTAAACCTTACTCAGATTTGTTTGATTTATTTTACATTTGTCTCAGTTGAACTATGCATACATTTATGAATGTCTTTGCCTAAAGGAATACAAAAATAGAGCTTCCAGGTTTCTTTTCAACAAATTTTCACTTTACTTCTTACGATCATGTAGAGTAAGGTAGAATAGCCACAATAATCTGTTCTGAGTTGAAAGTCATATTTCAAAAGGAGACATTTTTCAGGGTCATCAAAGCGCGTGAAATTATTAAATAGATTTCTTTGGGACTGTTATTATATTTTTCTATTACAACAAGGCGACGCTTGTTTGGTCAGTTGAAACTCTTATCCAACTAAGGCACCAAAATGTCCCAGTCTTGGCACATTTCTGTTGTTAGTCCAACTAACGCGGAAAACTAAAAGCCAAATGATTGTTTTTGAACTGTACGGAATATCTGATCCTCTCTTCTCCGTGCGCAAAACAGGTCTCCATGCCCTCCCGTTCCTAGCGGAAGACTGGTGCGACAATGACCATCCATATAGAGGGGCTTGTGGCTATCGCGATCTTCTATCTACTGATCCTGTTCGTGGGCATCTGGGCGGCATGGAAGAACAAACACTCCGGGGAGGCGGAGGGCACCGACCGCAGCGAAACCATCATGGTCGGAGGGAGAGACATTGGATTATTTGTCGGTGGATTTACCATGACAGGTGAAGTTTGTATTTATGTACTCAGTAACATTTGGTTTTAGTAGCTATGGTTTGTTTTAACATATTTAATCTTTTCTTCTTTCCTCAAGAATCAGCTTTTGGTGTTAGGCAATTCATAAAAAAATGTTCTAATGTTGTATGATATTTGATGTTTCAGTTGTTTTCCTTTTAGAAATATTTGCCAAACATTCACTTTACCAGCTTTCAGATGAATTCTTTGACTCAAAATGGACTTGGCAAAGTGACATATATCATGGGTTTTCCTCATGGAAGAATAAGAGTTACAGTATAGATTGTTTGAATTTCTATTTATTTTAACATAAAACACCCCTCTTTAATCATTTCAAAAATCTTTTTCCCTAGAGGTCACATTTATGTGTGTGTGTGTGTGTGTGTGTGTGTGTGTGTGTGTGTGTGTGTGTGTGTGTGTGTGTGTTTGTGTGTGTTTGTGTGTGTTTGTGTGTGTGATTTTCAGCGACCTGGGTTGGAGGAGGTTACATCAATGGCACAGCTGAATATGTGTATTTACCGGATTATGGGTTAGCTTGGGCACAAGCTCCCTTTGGATATGCCCTCAGTCTTGTTGTGGGTGAGTGGTGCTATGTGTATTTCATGTTCAAAACAATGTAAAATACTGGTGTGATATTGCTTGTAAGCAGGACCATAACAGGGTGTTTTGACCACATACCTGATTGAAATGATTGAGTTGAGTGCTAATGAAACCTTCATCAGGGTCCTTGTTAAGTTTTATGCCTGTTTGTTTAGCTTCTTTTTATGGTGTGTTTTTTTTTTTAATGGTTTTGTCAATTTGAAACTAATCTATGTTAAGAAACAGTGCAATATTAAACCCTAAATACGTATAAATGTACACTTGAGGACCACAAAAGGCGGTTTAGTCTAGATTTAGGGGCCTTCTCTGTCCTGATGGTGGTTGCTTCACTGCTCAGCCTGTAATGTGTCCACTCATTGTCTCAGGTGGTCTTTTTTTCGCTAAGCCCATGCGCTCACGAGGTTACGTCACCATGTTGGACCCGTTTCAGCAGATGTATGGGAAACGCATGGGTGGCCTCCTCTTCATACCTGCACTCATGGGTGAGATCTTCTGGTCTGCCGCCATCTTATCCGCCCTTGGTAAGTTCATGTTTCTGTCTACAACTAAATAAACTATTCTTGTGGGCTATACATTCAAAGTGTGTTTGAGTTTTTGTCTATAGGATGATGCGGTGGCCATAATATCCTTTCATCTGTTTGTTCATGACCTTAGGCGCTACTCTGAGTGTCATTGTGGACATCAACATTAAGATGTCAGTGGTTATCTCAGCACTCATTGCAATCTTTTACACCCTGGTTGGAGGACTTTACTCTGTGGCCTACACTGATGTTGTGCAGCTCTTCTGTATCTTTATTGGCCTGGTAGGTTCATGTTGAGCACAAGTCAAAAGTAGATAATAGCAACTATTTTAATTAGTTACCATTCTTGAGTAGATTTACTGTGTTTGTCCAACCAAATGTACTTTGACCTTGATTTAAAATATGCCAAATCACTTTTAACAATATTATGCAAGTACAGGGCACAAAGTGAAATGAAACGACACAGCAAATATTAATTTGTGACAAATTGTCTGGAAATTATAGAAATAAACTAAGGTGGGATAATTAAAGAGCTAAAGTTTATTACTGTATTTCTGTCTGTCTACAGTGGATCAGTGTCCCCTTTGCTTTGACCAACCCTGCGGTGACAGACATTACTGTTACTGCAGTGAAGCATGTGTACCAGTCGCCCTGGAAAGGCAGCATCAACAGGAAGGACACCTGGGTCTGGATCGACAACTTCTGCCTCCTGGTACAGTAACCACAAGCTATTCATCTCTCACTTAAGCAGAATTTAGTCTACTGAGAACTCACACTGGAAAAAGGTCATATTATTTGTGATTAGCTAAACGTTACCATGCTGAGACTGTTTGTTAAATTGTCAGAAAACTCATCAGTGACAGTCAAATCATTTAGTTTGACAGCCTTTTAAATATGACATTTTTGACTCTGGCAACCTGTGCTGTAAATTTTTCTTTATTGTTTTGCATTTTGATGCAACTGTTGAACCTTATGGCAAGGAGTTTCATGCAGTCTGACATATCAGCAGTAAATCTTTCTGCAAAAATGTTGGTTCCTTATCAGAAGCGAGGGTCTAAGGATACAGGATGTCATATGCTCTATAGATTGTAAAGATTATACATTTGAGGCAACTATATATATTTACTATATGTGACTTTGGGCCATATAAATAAAATTAACTTGACTATCTTGTATGAATGTTACTCTGGTCTCTAACTGCAGATGCTTGGAGGAATACCCTGGCAGGTGTATTTCCAGAGAGTCCTCTCCGCTTCCTCGGCTACCTACGCCCAGGTCCTCTCTTTCCTGGCTGCGTTCGGGTGCCTCGTAATGGCTGTGCCCTCCGTTCTCATCGGGGCCATCGGGGCCTCCACAGGTTAGAGAGCTAATACATGAGCTTGCATATGCACAGTCTGTCTGTGTGTATTTGTTTTGGGGGAGGGGGTGGAGGCCCTGGATGGGTCCATGTTGCCCTTAGATCTGAGAGAGCCTGGTAAATAGCAGCTGGTTCACCTCATCCATAATGAAGCAGCAATCCATTTAATAACCACGCTGCTTGTGTAAATATTACATTAGAGGGAGGCAAGGGAGCAAATTAGAGGTCTGATCTCCAGATTTTTAGTCGTCAAATTCCTTGGTGAACATCAGAATACACAACTTTGTTTTTTCTTGTTTTAACATAAACATGAACTGTTACAAAACTAAAGTGACAAAAATCAAATACAATTCTATCTTGCTTATTCCCATCACCAGTAAAATCTTTGAGTTTCCGACTTTTGCAAAACTGATTTAATGAACTGTGGGGGAAAAAACAAAGACACTACACAAAAAAGAAAGGTTGCAATGCTATCATATTTCATTTGTCATTGTTGTTATGTTTAACGAAATTTTGAAGTCCTACTGCGTACCATATATGAAGTAAGCTGTGGCCTAATACATGTATACTGGGCATATTGGATGTGTCATTTTAAATCTTCATTAAATCTTTCCCTTACTCAGACTGGAACCAGACAAGTTATGGTGCCATTCCTCCTAAAGAGAGGGAGCAAGCAGACATGATTCTGCCCATCGTGCTCCAACACCTTTGCCCGCCATTCGTCTCTTTTTTCGGCCTGGGTGCGGTGTCTGCAGCTGTCATGTCATCTGCAGACTCTTCCATCCTTTCAGCAAGCTCCATGTTTGCGAGAAACATCTACCAGCTCGCCTTCAGACAGTCGGTAAGTACTTGTGTGACAGTTTATACAAAATCAATGTCTTTTTTAGGGTTTTTTTTGGGCTGTTCTGCATATGTCACAATCCCTTTTCTGCTCCTCAGGCGTCTGACCGTGAGATTGTGTGGGTGATGCGCATCACTATCTTTGTATTCGGCGGCCTTGCTACGTTGATGGCACTGGTAACCGGGACAGTTTATGGCCTCTGGTACCTGAGCTCAGACCTGGTCTACGTTATCATCTTTCCCCAGCTGCTCAGTGTGCTCTTTGTCAAAGGTACCAACACTTACGGCTCGGTGGCTGCTTACCTGTTCGGCATGGTACTGCGTATAGGTGGAGGTGAGCCCTACCTGCAGCTGCCTCCTTTCATCTACTACCCAGGCTGGATCATTGAGCAGAGGATGCACCACATAACTGGAGAAATGGAGGATGTTGTCATCCAGAAGTTCCCCTTCAAGACCGTCTCTATGATCGCCTCCTTTCTGGGTAACGTTGCTTTTTCCTACCTGGCAAAGTACCTGTTTGAGAGTGGCAAGATTTCACACAAATACGACTTCCTCGACGCTGTTGTGTCCAAGCATAGCGGAGAGATTATGGATAAGACAACGCTTGTAACTCGAGGCAACAATATCGGGCTGTCGGAGATATCGGCTGTCAAACCACGGCTGAGCGTGACCTTGGCGGCCGCCTTCACACGCCGTAACACGCTCCAAGCGGAAACCGTTGAGGAGGAGGAGGACTCCAGCCCTGACTCCTCTCACCATGATGAAAAATGACAAACTCAGGATGTGTTTGAACAAACCAAAAAAACATGCAACTGATCTGCCAGAGAACTGGTTACTCTGTCAGATACTCCAAAAAGAAGTAACAACTAAGAGAGAACAAGCAAACATCCTCTCTTGGGACTACAAATTACCACATCCCGCTTGTGGTGATTGGATAACAGCCTGTCGGGATATATAGTGTAGCAGCTTGCTGATTGTCCAGACATGTAGTTGAAGTACATCAAACACACATACACTCATATAGTACTTATAGATAGTTGGGTGTACTGTATTCATCCTTTTTTAAACTTGTTTGGAGATATACTAAAAGAAAAAAGAGACTCCTTATTTGATTAATTTTGTTTTTTTATCACTAATGAAAAAGCAGACCGTTATCCAACTGCAGATAAGTGGAGATGAGAGATGCTGTGTGAAGTGGTGACATATTTGATCAGAAATATGAAAAGGAATGTTGAACAGATAACAGGTACTTTACAAGAAGTGACTGACAGCACAAAAGTAGTTTGGAAGGAGGGTATTTATTCACCAATGTATGTACCAATTAGATAAAAGCAATAACATATACATATACACACCTGAAGAGATATTATTATAAAAATCTGATTGTGAGAGACGGAAACAAGGAAATATGGAAAACAGGATATTTTATAGCTTCAATATGTCATATCAAGCCAGTAACTTTATGTAACCTAATTTACATTTGTAGCACTGTTTCTGATTTATAAATCAAATAGTCATAAAATGTGAAATACATCTCACATATTAACCAACACCCAGCTGATTTTGTTTGATACCGTTTTTGAAAGGCAATCATGTCTCTCGTGTATATTATTAATTATTCCTGATAAACACATCATGACTGTGATTTAAGAAAGAAACAATCCATGTATCATGCTCAGTAGAAAATATACAAGCAGTAGTTATGGTAGTAGACTTGAAGCATTAGCTAATATCCTCTTTAATGTCAGTTTTAATCATATGAATCAGTGTAAATTAGTGTTTAAAAGTTATCTTGTATTTTAATTGCCTTAATGAAGCTCATAAAAAGAGATACTTGTAATTTCCACAGTTGTGACTGGTCACTCTGCTGTGAACAAAGACTTGAAGATGAATGTAACCCCTACAAAAAGATAGAATTATATTAAGTAGTGTACTTTGATGTTTTTGTTTGTGATTTTGCAAAGTCAAACAGTAACTGTTGCAGAAAAATGTGGGGGCAGGTTCTGATTTTTTCAGATCTGTTCTTTATTTTGTTGTTAACAGCAGTGTGCAGATTATTTTCTCTGTGTTGTGTATGTTTGTAAAAATATGGAGAAAAATTATATATAGATAACAAATAATGCTGGTTAAAATTTATTCATATAAGATGGAAAGGATGCTGTCTAAATGTTTATTTATTTTTGATGTCATAAAAGATGAAACAATAAAAAAAGAACAAATTATTTCAGGAAAATATATAAATTCTACTTTTGTAAGACGATATTTTTTTGTTTTTTTTTGTTTTCTGATTCTTGTTAAAAATCCTCTTTAAGAATAATCCGGCTTTACTTAAATTACTGTTTTAAATTTCAAAATTTCCACTAAATTACATTTTAGTATGCAAAATTTTTTTTTTTAGCTTATTGGTCATTATGCTAAAACAGCAGTGCTTCCCAACCTTTATGGTAGAACCAAGCTATGTTGACTTAGGATGTCATGTTGCGTGGGTTCAACCAAAAAGTAATTCTTCAATGCCAGATTGTTGCAGCAGAAGCCTGAAATGAACTAGTATTTTACAGAAAGAAAGTGGAAAGATAAAGATATTTCTTTGCAGAAATATGTTGTTTTTCTGCTTTCCTATCCTGTTGATCAATTTCTGACCCCACAGATTTATCTTACCCTTTGGAGGATCTTGGTTTTATAGGAATACTAGATCTTATTTGAATGTTTTCTAAGTTTTCTTTCCTGTGTGTAATTTTAAGCTCAAAGGGGGCATCTCAGACTCACTTTTCAAGACCTTCATCTGCCTATACCGTATATATATATATATATATATATATATATTTTTTTTTTTTTTTTTTAAAAACATCTTTCTTTCGAAAAAGGCTTACACTGCACCGGCTCTTTCTTGTCTGTCAGGCCCTTCAGCTAGCTAGATGGTAGACTGAGAAAAAGAACATGTCCGAAAACGTGACTGAATTTACAATCGCTTGGCTTGCATCTTTGTCCCCCCTCCATGGCCACAGTGAAAGACAGCATCTTAAAATAGCTTTTCCTCTCTGGTTATTTACATTACCTTAAGTGCTGTGCTCTCTCGTCTGGGACTCTGGGAGGAGCCACCCGGGGGTGGGTGGGGTTGTTGGCGGTCAGGCAGGGAAGATGGACTTGGGTGGGGTTTAGAGGGGGTGTAGCTAACTGGCGCCCAATGCCATAAAATCCACCAACCCTTCCTTTGCAAGGAATGACGCAGGTGCCCCACCCATCCACTGCACCTCCTCCCTCCACTGCTGGCGTCCTTTTTGATGTCCTTGAGAACTAAGACCAATCCCATAAAAAGAACAAGAGGGTGGAGAAAGAGAGAGAGTGTCCCATCTCCATTCATAGAAAGTACCTCAGAGAGCACTCATGATAATTAACAATTATGAAGGAAAACTGTCGCTTGTCCAAAAGTCAATCCATTTATTTACGGCTTTAACGTATGAGGAGGAGATTGTTGGGGGAGCATTTGGATGTAAACCAAAGCATAGTCATTCATTCATAACTGCTGGATATATTTAGAACGTCCTATGATGTCTTTCTGGGAGTCACTGATATTTGGCCATGCAAATTATAACTGCTTATTATTTTTACCCATAAGTGCTCTGAATTTCTTTTCCATTTATTAAAAAAACCTCGACCCTTAAAAAAAAAAAAAAAAACCCTTCCAAATCTCTTATACTCTCATTCTTACTTTCCTTCTTAGTTTGGAGGAAAACTCTTTGAGTGTCTAATTAGATCCCAAAAGGAGAACCAGCCAGACTTTAAGCTCTGGCTGACGGACAAAAAAAGGTTTTAAAATGAAATTTAAATTTTTTTTCCTTCCCTATATTTTATCTTCCTACAGCTGTCCGGCTTATTTCCCCATACCAACCTTAAGAGATAAAAGGTAATTCTGGGAATCAAGATCCCACCAGAGCACCTTTTCTCAATGTGGACATGAGGTGATGAGATTACAGAGAGCAGACGGTGCATTCAGATAGACATCTATAATGTGCTGGAGTCAGGAATAAGAGGAGAGGACTCAAGGTGACTGTCGAGGTCCAGCCCTGTCAAACATCATTTGTGATAAGGAATGTTGTTTTTTTGAATAGCCTAAGCACTGATATTGTTACTTAACTGGAGTTTTACAGATGGTGATTTACCTGTCAGGAACCATCTGATGAAAGACACTATTGAACTGCATTAAGAGAATTATAGGATCCCATATTTTTGGAGTTTGGCTCATATGAGCAAATAAAAATAAAAACACCTCTCAACTTCTGCTGTCTTGAATCTGTTTATGCAGACATTTCAGGTCAAAAGTTGTATCCAACTTCCCACTCCATTTTCTGTATATGTGCACTGGAGGCTTCGTGTTTTTACATCACACTTGTGTAAGTTACATACTGGACCACAACTGACTTCCAGACTAGTTGTCATTAAAAACATCCTCATATGTGCAGGCCTTAAACTGAAATTTAAGTTGACCACAGAGAAACTTCTATAACACCCAAGTGAAGTAATAATATGCAGAACACATTTTTAAGTGTAGTGGAGCTTTAATATTTCTTATTGTTATCCCAGAAAAGGAAAAGCATGTGATTTGAACATAATGTAGAACATGAGATATGGTTTCTGGATCGCTTCTCCAGATAGTGTGACTCAGGGCAGCTCATATCTCATCTGAGGCTGAAGCACCAGAATCACATCAGCAGGCCACTGTTTATGTTCTTAAGTAATGTCCCCTGTAATTTAATTGCCAGGCAGCTAATTGAAATATCGGAAGAGGGTTGGAGAAGGGGAAAAGAAAAAGAAGTGATTTAGGTTTGAGAAGATGACATGTGAGAGTGTGTGTATGGCATATCAACATAAGTATTGAGGAAAAAGAAAAGAAGTTTTTGCCGTATTGCTGTTTTGTACATATCTACACACACATGCACACACACCATAGGATAATGTCATGTCTAATTGTTTCCCATATATCTCTCCATCTCTTCCATTAGTCCCTCCAAGCAGCTGAGGAGCATCTTTAGCAAAATGAATGGAGCGGCTGCTCTAATTGAATCAGCCATGAGAACCTAATTATAGAACCAGCTTTGTTCCACTCGGGCCAGCTGCAGGTAGACCGTCTGGGGCTCACCGCAGGAATGAGGCGACTGCTCTGCTATCAGCAAACCCCCTGATTCTTAATGAGTCAGAGCTATGAATCAGCTTCACTGATATGGAATTAGAGCTGTGAGTCTAATAGTTACTCAGATCCTCCAAGACTAGATTTTACAAGTGGTGGAGCGCCGTCAGCTCCAGTGGATCAATGAGAATCTAATTGTGCCATTGGACCTGCATGTATGGAGAGTCTGCGGCGCAGAGATTGAGAATGAAACAGAAAAAGCTGTTGCTTTTGAAATTGAAGTGCACAAACGACAGTCATGCCATGTTCTTTTTCTTTGGATGGTTGAATTTTTGGTTTTAGTTGAATATAATCTTTTTATTACACAATTCATTTCTGTTTGTTGATTCGGCTCAGTTTTCATAGAAGACATTCAATGTGCAAATTTCTGTCAGAATGTTGAGTGGCATCTTGAGTGTCTGCTACTAATTTGTGGTTAAATGTTACATGCTTTCCAGTCACACACTACTATTATTATTGTACTGTAGCTTACTGAATAATAGGTGATTAAACTTACAAGTTAAAAAAATATTAGATGTTTGATGTCTTCAATTCATCATTCACAATCCATTTGTACCATCAGCTGTTGGGGTTCTCAACAAACTATAGGTCATCTTCCATCCCTGTCTATGTCACAGTAAATTTTTTCACTTTTTAAAAAAATAAATTTAATTTAATTTTATATATATATATATATATATATATAGTGTACATGTGTATTTATGCTTTTATTTATTCATCATTTCATGTTTTTATGTGTTTTTGTGCAAATGTGTATGTGTTGGCTACCTGTTTTCAGTTTCAATTTCAACCCAAACTTTGTGGTTGATACAGAACAGAAAGTGATGCTGTCAGAATAATCACTGTGGATTTGCGGTGAAGACTCCACTATGTCTATATTTAGAGTAAAACAACATATTTAATGATTAGAATAATAAAAAATATTTCCAAAAGTCATTCTTACTACATTTTTGTATAAGCAATGGCAGTTTTGGTATGAGATGTGTGAGATTTAAAGGCCAAATGTGTGTTAATGTGTGAGTTTTTAAAGTCGAAAGTCTGTTGTAAAAATTGAGCTAAAACTATAAAACAACTGTAAAATACTAATGCAACAGTAGAATCTGTATTTCTCTATATTCTGTCTTGACTGTGTCTTTATTCATATGAGGGCTGCACTGTCATACAAGCATGTTCCCCTCAGCTTGTCTCTTTTCTAAAGACAGGAAGGATGCTAGATGGACAGTCAATTTTTTCATTCCATAGAAAGTCAGTGGGGGGAATAATGTAGCGACCACACACACACACACATACAAAAGCACGCATTAGCCCCAGGGGACCTGTTCACTCTCCAAATGAAGACGTTGAGGGAGGGAGGGTGGATGGGACCCGTGAGAACCATTCACATACACACACAAGCACACACAAGGGTCCTGGTGGCTGTGATGGGTGGGGGTGGGTAAAGCAAAGACACAGAAGTAAAAAAGTGAAATTTCTGATGAAGATGCTCTTTGTTATGTTTTATAATTTTATTTTTTAGATGAGAGAGCCATTAAGAAATGTTTTTATTTCAAGGCCCAAGACATTGGATACTGTGTTAAATTTGACATAATGTAATTCTGGTTATGATTGGTTACTACAGCATTGCATTGAATTGACTGCAGGAGGTGCAGCATTGCGGGACAGTGATGGTGAAGCACAAGAGAAAAAACAAAGGACAAAGACGGGAAGAAAATGTTAGGAGGGTCGTCTTCATACCTCTTAGCTCATCACGACGCACAAGGCTCCAGCCCCGCCCTGTCTTATGTGTGTGTGTGTGTGTGTGTGTGTGTGTGTGTGTGTGTGTTTGAGTGTCTTTAGTATCAATGCCCCAGCTGAGTCTGAGCCAGAGGATCCATTAGAGCTGATTGAGGAGCACAAGGGTGCCGACGTAACCCTGGAGAAGGTGACGAGAACGTTCACACACATGCACACACACACACACACACACACACACACACACACACACACACACACACGCACGCGCGCGGTCAAGTCACGTAAAGCATGAGTAAAACTAAAGACACACACACACACACACACACACACACATTCTCATTCTTTAACAATGGGGTAGGGATGAATTTGCAGTTGAACCACAATAAGGAAGTAAAAAGGCCTTCGAGGAGTTAAGCATAAGAACTGCACAACATATCAACAAAAATTTATAAATGGAAGCATCATTTTTCTGTCCAAACACTCCTTCTCTCTTTTTCACAGCAGACATTTTGTCTTGTCACAGCACACACACACAGGTGTTAATAACATTAACGATGGCATTGTTTTGTTCAAGTATCCCAGTAAATCAAGACAGTGTGACAGTGAGCCAACATGCACACTACCTGGACCCTGAAACCAAGCGGCTAAATGGAATTCAACCGTTATTAATTTTATTATTTACACCTGCATTTTTACTACTAACCCCTAATGCAACATTCACGGTAACTGGTGAATTACTGTTGGGCTAACTGTTGTGTATTTTACTCTTTTTAGTTTACCCCTTGTGGAGTATACACTACATGTATGTTTAGTACACTGTGTTGTACGTCCTATGGGGACTAAAGGTTGACCTTTCACTGTTGATACTTTGTTTCTTCCTGACATGAGGGACAATGTAACAATTTTACAGCAAGCACACTTTTGTGAATTCAGTTTCCTTTTTACTGTACTAATTTATTTTTTACAATAGCTTTGGTCTAACTCTTGCTTATGGAAGCTAATCTTTATTTTTTTTTGCTATCACCATTATTGAATTTGTAGTCCAATAATATTTTATAATACTGTTGCAATGAATGGTCAAAAATGGATGTGCAAGCCTCCACAGACAAGACTCTATACTACAGTTCTAGCATAGTGGCACAAGAAGTCAAAGTGTGTCTTGGAGACAGAGAGAAAGAGTAAGGACAAGTGTTTCTGTGTTGACAGAGAAGAAGAAAAGGTTTCTGCCTCTCGTCTCTGTCTCTGTGTTAGACAGGAGCAGGGAGAGGATCACTGGAGAGGAGCTGGGTAAGGGCGAGAGAGGGAAGAAAACACATGGATGATAGGCCGGGTGCTGGAGAAAGCACAGAGACAGTGTTGCGAAGGTCACTCTCCAGTACACTGCAGAGTGACAGTGTTTGGCTGGGTGTCACATCAGAGAGTTGCCTTATGTCACAAGCAGGAGGTCACATGATTGACATGATGACGTAATGCAGCACTGCACACACATACACACACACACATGCGGAAAAAAAACATGTTACAACAATCCAACAGCACTTAAAAACACAATGAGCCTTTTCAACCATCCTTGACTTGTATTTGGAGGGCTGCTCAATGTTTTCCTATTCTATCTCAGTATTACAATTCTATAAACATACACAAGTAGAATGTAAAAAAAGATACTGTGTAATACCTATCTATCTATCTATCTATCTATCTATCTATCTATCTATCTATCTATCTATCTATCTATCTATCTATCTATCTATCTATCTATCTATCTATCTATCTATCTTATGACCACTAGGTGGAGCCAGGTGGACTGAAAAAATGTCTTCTAAAAAGACATTTGTGTTGTAATTTCTAAAATTGTATCTAAATATAAACTTCAATGAACTTTAAATGTACCTACAGTAACCTTGTGGATTCTGATCATGCCATCAGTCTGTCTCAGTCTCAGTCAGTGGGTTGTCCCTAATTGTAAATCATAGTAAAACAATAGTAAGTCCTGGTGTCCTCTACAGAAGACCAATGGTGGAAAGTAACTAAGTACTATACTAACAATACATAGGTATTGTATTCTAATTTTACTTAAGGAAAATCTGAATAATTCCTTCACTACAGCAAACCTGTTTTTAGGTGAACAAAAAGATTTCACTACCCCTAAAAACCTCCCCAAACTAAGACGTTAACCG
Source organism: Dicentrarchus labrax (assembly GCF_905237075.1). Lineage (NCBI taxonomy): Eukaryota > Metazoa > Chordata > Actinopteri > Moronidae > Dicentrarchus > Dicentrarchus labrax. The sequence goes on along the minus strand of NW_026136719.1, from coordinate 13,976,011 downwards.
GAATTAAACAGCAATTTAAATTCACAAAACCAATAATCACAAAGTAATATACTTGTATTTCCTCTCTCTCTAAACAACCAAAACACATTTTTGTAAACCAAAATTAAAGGTCTAACCACCACTTGTGTTACATCAACATAAAGTCTATGTAGTACAGATGTATTCTGTCAGGATCATCAACACTCAACACAACAGAATGTATTGTATCAGAAACATGAACTGATGGGTCTCAGATGGGAACATATGATGAGTAAATGAGCTGCCATATATCTTAACCTTCATGTTCTCTAGGGAATGGCTGGAAAGCTAAATGTTACAACTTCTTTGGCCAATTATCTTCTGCCAGACTGTGAGAAAAGTGGTAACATTTAACAGCGATGACACAGACAAGAGGTCAAGACTGGACAGAGGACGCCAGTTAAGGTGTGGTGTGCAGAGAGACACTTGATCACCATACTGAATCATTAATTCGCTTTCAACAATTTATTTCGTAACCTGTAATTGGTGACCAGATAAGACACATTAGAGCTTATAACTACAGTAACCATCTTCATTACAGCAATGCAAGAACAACAACCTGCTTCTTCACTCATTGCCCACTAGATGTCACTCTAATGCAAAGATTGTCTCTAGTAGGAAAGATTGGATGATACGTTTACGTGTATTCTTTAAAACAAGAACTTCAAGTGTCAAGAAAGCAGCAAAGTTTTTTGTTCTTTCAGTTGCAAAAGCTGGACATGCTGTCATAACTACCAATAACCATCATAATGTCTAATATGGTGGAGATGGTGGTTTAATTAATTTATCATCCACTCAACATCATTTCTGCAGGCAGTGGCTGTATCTCTAAATGTTTCTGTTCGCTCAAAGCTAGTTTGTTTCTAAGCAATATCATAGCAAGTGTTGTTTTCCATAAGTCAGATGGATCTTGATCAGCATTCCCTCTTACAAACTAATTTAAAACTAATGTTTTTTATGCATCAAACAAAACGCAGCATCTGCGATAACAGACCAATTACATCTCACTCACATTATGAGTGATAATACCAGTGGTTCTCCTGAGCAGAAGTACTGGTGTGTACTAGACTAAAATATGAATACAGCTTACACTGCAGTTCAAGACTAGATCAAAGAGCTCTGTGGTGTTAAGCTGAAATCGATCCTGGGTTAAGACTTATGTGGGTTTGAGGAAAAGTGAGGCCTCTTTTCAAGGGATTTTGGAGACACAGATCAATCAGACCAGCTTTATCTTAGGTTTTTGGTACATCATTTCCACTAAACTTTGCCTGTTATTGTTTTTTTCAGTGCGGGGGTGTACACAGAAAGACCCCAGGCACAATTGTAAGCTACTACATCCCCTCTCAGTTGTACAGGAAAATTGTGGGTTCACTGGTGGAATCCCAGTTATTGCATTTCATATTGGAAATGCTGAGCCCGTGCCAAGGTGATGTTTTTAACCAATCATTCATGTCAAACACAGTGCAACTTTGCCTTATATGCAGAGTTCTAAAATGTGGGGTTTCCAGAGGATAAGTTTGATTTCTGGGGGCCGCAGAAGAAAAAATGCTCCACGGCAAATAATGTAAAGCCCCTGCCCCCCTGAACTTTGGCACGCAGCCTAATGGCTTGGTTCCATTAATAAAACCACAGCTATTCCACATTGCAGCAACACTTTGACACCCAGTTCATAACAGCATCAATCATTTATAATGCATTAAAAAGTCTTATAATAACAGCCATAGGACATACTTACCCCAAGGTACATTTAGTAGCTGTACGGGAGCTTTTGATCATATCACACACTCTTTCTTTTTGCCCAGTTGTCATGAAATTGGAAATGTTTAGTTTCTTTATTTTTTCTGAGCACAACTTAGAAGTTCTTGAAGAGTTCCTAAAAAGATCTGACGGTGAAAGTGATGTTACCAAGGTCAAGAAGTGTGTGTGCAAAGGATGCTTGTGATTGATCCTAAGTATCATAACTGTTTATAATCACTACACCATGTGACAGGTTATATAATGTGTTATTAACATACCAGTGCTCTATGTAAACATAATGAATGGAGAGTTGTTATGGTTGCTATCTACTTCCTCATAAGTCTGTCTGCTTCCAGTAAGTACTAATAATAATAATTCATATTAAATTAATATCATCTGAACATACTGTATCAAAGTTTGTACATGTACATGTAGGCTACATGAAAATGTAACATCATGAGCTTTTTTACTGTTAAGAATCATGCTGCAGAAAGACACAAACATCCTGTTACAGATATCAGCACATCCTGACTTCACTTGACAAAGTCATAAAGACATTACAATTAGCACTAAAAACCTGGATTATCCATTATGGGCTCAAAGCAAAATCTTTACCTCTTGTCACTGGAAATGAGTTACAACTATACCTATAACTACTAGATAACTATAAGCATTTGTAGAATTTGACCTTGGCTGATATGTGCAAAGTGAACACGCAAGCAGTGGCAGAATAAGTATTATACTGCACAATAAAATAACTCAATTATAAGTAAAGGTCTTGCATTTATAATGTTACAAAAAGGACAAGCAATAAAGCAGAATGTTAAAGTGCTATTATGAATGATGTGCTACAGCATTTTAGCTATGTAAGGTGGGGTTCATAACGGCTTTATTTACTGTTGGTAGTTGAAACAGTAATAGTGCATCACATTTTATAAGCGGTGCACATAAAAAGTAACTTTAGCTGTCAAAAAATATGTAAAAAAACGTATTCTCAATTATGTAAGTCAGCCATCGTAAAATGGAAGCACTATTTTGTTTTTGTACTTGTTTTCTTGTGATAATGGGTTATTTATTTTCAAGTTAATATTTAGGCTAGGTTGCTGATATAAGGCCAGGCTTATCATGATGGGAATTTTTAAAGCAGGAAGTTGATGCTTACAGGGAGCCCTTGAATGCAGCATTGTGTTATCTCAGAGCTTCCCCGTGAACAGTTAATGTCTCTGTTGGCCGTCCTTTTCCTTCTCCTCCCACACAGCCAAACCAATACAAACATTTCTGTACAGTGAGGAGATTCTCCAACTACCCGTCCTTGTTAGGGCACCAACAGGAACACTATAGAGAGAGATGGCACAAACCGACAGCCAAAGTTCAACTTTCCCTGAGATAGTGGAGTTAAACGTGGGTGGGCAGGTGTATGTGACCCGACTTGAAACTCTCACCGCGGTCCCCAACTCACTCTTGTGGAGCAAGTTCACTCAGAGCTCCCCGGGCGACCTGCCAAAAGACAGCAAGGGCCGCTTCTTCTTCGACCGAGACGGCTTTCTGTTCCGCTACATTTTGGATTACTTACGGGACTCCGAGCTTTTCCTGCCCGAGTTTTTCAAAGAGAGGAGGAGGCTGCAGAAAGAAGCGGACTTCTTCCAGCTGCCGGAACTGTCGAGGCGGCTGGCAGCGGCCAGTAAAGAAAGCTCGTACGCGGAGGACAGCGGGGAGCCGGAGGAGGCTGAGGTCACCAGCCCGGTCACCTCCTCGTCGGACCGGACCCTGCGCTCTCCCGGGGCCGACGCCGGCTACATCACCATCGGATACAGAGGCAGCTACACCATCGGGAGAGACATCCAGGCGGACGCTAAATTCCGCAGGGTTGCCAGAATAACTGTCTGCAGCAAGATTTCTCTGGCTAAAGAAGTTTTTGGAGAAACCCTGAACGAGAGCCGCGACCCGGACCGACCGCCTGACAAATACACCGCCAGGTATTACCTCAAGTATAACTTTCTGGAGCAGGCGTTTGACCGGCTGGCCGAGGTTGGTTTCCACATGGTAGCCTGCAACTCCACCGGGACGTGCTCGTACAGTGGCAACGACCCAGGGGAAGACAAACTGTGGACCAGTTACACCGAGTATGTTTTCTGCAGGTGAACGAGGCTGAACAGTGCAAGGGGTGCATTCAGGCTCACGACTTGTTTCAACTAAAAATCATCAGTTCCAATAGTTCTTACTTTGATTTACATCCCAAACTGGCAGTTTCAGCATTGTGTAGTTTCTTGTGTTTTTGTCACTCACTCTGCTCTGTGGGTTCAGTGGGAGCAGCAACAGAGTTGAACTTTTCTGCCATTTTTCTCCTCTGTTTGTGCAACAGGCGGATTCACTTATACATCTAATTGGTCAGACCAAATTACTCACTGGGTCCATATCTGGGTTATTTTTATTTCCTGTAACCTTTATGGCTTTCACAGGACTGAAAGACTAAACACTGTTTTGTTCTGAAGTAAGTGGCAGAAATGTTAAGAGCTGGTTTAATTTGGTCCTCATTATTTTGGAGTGTGCTTGCATTGTCATGTTACTGTAGAAAGGCTTTTGATATTCTGAACACATTAATAAGGAAATATGTAAATTTATAGCCTGGTGTTTGGTCTATTATTTCCTAATAACTGCCAAGTGTTTAATGAGGGGTGTGGTGGATAAGGAAGACAGTAAGCCTGGTCTTTGATATGATATTTTTTATTATTTTCATTTTTCTGTAATTCCATTATATCGACCACACATACAGTATCACTGCTTTCAAGATTACACTTAGGGACATTTCCCAATGCTTTATTGTTATGAGCCATGTATTAGCTGTTGTCATTGTTTTCTCTTTAGATATAAAGCTACCGCAAATAAAGTGTGACGTTGTAACACTATCCACCTCATCGTCCCCTTGAGTTCACTGTGAAAACTATTTAAGATCCTTTTTTTTCAAATACACTGATGCTTCTTTTCACAGTCATTTTCTTCTCAGGTCACCAGTGTCCGTGTCCGTGTGATTTCTCTATGAATTTGCCAAAAAGAGAAATTCAGTCATCTTATCTGGCCTCTTCTATAGAAAATTTAATTTAGGCTTTTTATTTGTTATTGTAGGAGCAGATTTCCCTCATGAGTTAAGTCACACTGACCTCACTTATGAATACGTTTACAATCCACCCGCCCCTACTGAATGAGCAATGACCTCAGACTATAATGTCACCAAAATGGTTTGATGAGAATCTGACCTGAATTAAGTCACATCATATTGTTTTTAACATTACATTTTAACATTTATCACATAAATTCAGACGTCACTGAATCAAAAGGAGAAAGAAAGATGGTGTTATTAATAACTTTGTTACAGTCAAATTGCAGCACAAACCTAACTAAATTATATCAGACACAATCTGTTATCGAGTGTGTTGTCTAGTTAAGGCTAACATCTGTTATGCTACAGAAGGCTATGAAATACACACAGTTGTCTTAATTCAGAACTCCATTGTAAAATTGATTATTTCTGCATGCTAAAAATAATTTACACCAACTTGCTCCTCTCAATTTTCCTCACAGAGGTTTATCATATAGTTAAATAATTCTGAACCTTATCAGTTTTTACTACCATTTCAGATGAATTACATTTCCTTTTACCTTAGGAGAAGATTTTATCTCCAGTTTGAGCTAAAATTAAAATAAATGCCAATAAATTGTAGCCAAAAACAACTTGGTTGCCGATCTGGCAGAACATAGCAGAGTGTCTCTGCAATACAGAAGAGCTCTGTTATCTCCCCTGAGCAGGATGGGAAGGAGGAGGAGGGGGGATTTCTCTTTGGCTGACAAGTACAGTAATCAAATGTCTGTTCCCTTGTGGGATCCTGGGGCAAAAATCCAAGCTATCCCAGGATCAAGTCTAATACAAAAAAGGCTTTGTGTGGGTGGTGTTAGAGTGTACTTGAATACAAATGTGTAGAAGGAAAAAATGAATCACTTTCCTGATGTCCAGGAGCACTGAAGCTATGTGGGTTATGTTCCCCATGACTCTATGCAAACATAGTGATATGAAGACATACACACACACACACACACACGTGTATGCACCCCTACAACCCATCCTCCTACACACACTTCTGCTACCAAGGAGCTTTAAAAGCTTCAAAGATAGACATGTCTGCACAAGAGACCTCATATCTGCTGTCAGCTGATGCTGCCATCTGGACAGGAAAAAGGAAGGATCGACCACAACTCTTCCTCTAGTGTGATCTCCAGAAACAGGACGTAGTGCTCGCTGTCCTCACCAACAAAAAGCACACACATTTGTGTGATCTTACTTTGTATGTACATAAGGGAAAAAATGGGTGAATGCTTTAAATTGCCCTGAGAGGGGAGGATGCCTTCCAGTACCTTACACATTCTATTTGGAGAGCTTGTGAAACGATAGGACAAATGGTGGTCAAAAGATGCATAAAACACATCATTAAATTTAAATGTCTTTTTTGGTTCCTCTTAGGCAATCATGAGTTTCTCTGTCAAGCAGCTATTTCTAATACAGACCTTGTTGTGTGTGTCCCTGGTGATAAAACACCTCCAAAACACATTTTACTGGATGTATGCTATTTTTTTCTATAAGAAAACTCTGTCAGGCCAAAAGCTGAAAACTCACACACGCAATCACACATATAAATGAACACACAGAGCGCAGGAGGGAGACAGATAAAGAGAGCCAAATTAGCCAATTTGCAGAGTTGGAGATAACACAGACGTGCTGCTTTCTTCATATCAGCCTCTATGTGCTAAATCTTTCACATTTTCTCTCACAGTGTCTGCCTCTAGCTTACTGCAACCTACATGTCTTTAATAGTGCATAATTTGTATTTATTCTATCTCCAGCTCTTCTGATACAGACACATCACACTGTTTACAGAAAGAACAACGCATGAATAATTAATCCTAGATGGGTTTCTCTTTGTTTAGATCAGGTGTTGGAGCAGAAAATAAAATGTGATGGCCCATAGCTAAATGTAGAAAAAAATCTCCATTGTCCATTTCCATGTTATCTGAAATTTCCCATTTACAGTAGAGCCCCTTCACAGTAATGACAGCAGTGGCTGTTCTCTTTGCATGTATCAATACTGAGTACTGCAAGAATACTTGAGTTATTTCTTAAAAAGGCCAATTTTTCATGCTTGTGCTTCCCAATTAAGCTCAACATTCTGACAGATTGAACACTATCAAAAGGATGGACTGCCTCATAAAAGTCATTAAAATATATGAGCATGTGTTTTTCCACATGATGTTTTCAGAATGGTGAAACTATTTTGCTTGGCTCCCTTGTTATCATCATACAAACATTAGTAGTACCATAGCCACAATGAAGCTTAGTCTAATAGAGAACCAGGTAAACATTTCACAATCCTTAAGTCACCTTCAGTCTACCTAAAACAGCAATATTTCTTTATTAATTAAACAAGGATTTTACTCAACATGGAATGCTCCAAGCTGTCTTCATTTGCAGAGTAGGTATATTTTATTTATGTATGACAGTGTAGTAAATCAGTCTGGGTCACAAATGCAAACATCCAACCAAAAAGGTGTCCTTTAAATTAATAGATCAACAATTTGGGAAATGCACTTATTGCCTTTCTCTAATAGAGAGCTAGATGAGAAGAAGAGTGGTATTACTCTTCTTCTCTACAAAACAATAAGCTGTTCCTTTAAGGACACAATCAGTAAAAACAACAACAACCTCAACATCCCTGTTGGTTAAATTGATTGATTGGTATTCAATTTTTAACTCAAACTCATCATTTTCAATCAAAGTCAAATATTTGTTGTCAAAAATTACGGATTGACCCTTTAAGTATCTGTTTAGTTTCTGGTGAAATGTGCAAATACCAGAACAAACCAGAGCTCTTTAGTTGAGCTTGACAAAACAATGCTAACTCAAGGTCCATTTACTCCCTTGTTCTGGATCTTTTGATCATATGACATGGTTCCATGATTCTGAGCACCTTCTCATTCATGTTTCCTTAAAAAATGAAAACAAAAATGAACTTGAAAACTGACATTTCATTCTTGACAAAGTTGACAAAACAATAACATCTCAAAGTCCACTTACTCGCTTGTTCTGGAGCTTTTACATAGCTCTTTAATTTCCTCAGTTAACTTGATATTGTTAGAGCAAACACTTCACTGTTTTAATAAACCCTGAGAAGTTGTGCAGCCATTAACTCCTAATGTGGAGTACACACATTGTAACAGACCATCACAGGCATACATCACTGCTAACTCAGGCTGTTAGTGTTTGCTAACCACCTGAACCCATAATTAGCCCCATTTAAGTGTTTGTGTTACCAAGCAGTGAAACCATTAAGGGTCCATGTATCATTAACAGCTCTCAGAATTGTGTTCAGCAAAAAAAAAGAAATGTCCTTATGTGTATTTTTGTCTGAATATGATGCATTAGTGACCTTTACTGTTTCTCCAAACTCCACCTGCACTTTCACAAGAAAACAAACACCCTTCCCCAGAGCGGCAGTGTGGCAGAGTCTCTAAAACACTTTAAAACCACAATCCATCATTTGAAAGCCTGTCTTTGTGATTGAATTGTGACACTCTGATCCATAGCAATTTGATGTAGATATCTTTTATTGTGAAACATCATTCAGTTTTACATTCTGACAGTGTTCTTATGGTCATAATGGATTGCAGCTCTATTTACTTTATTTCCTCTTCAGTTACAAGAAGTGATACATTAGCAGGACAGTAAATTCTGGAGTTAATGTTTTACTGTGCGTGTGTGTGTGTGTGTGTGTGTGTGTGTGTGTGTGTGTGTGTGTGTGTGTGTGTGTGTGTGTGTGTGTGTGTGTGTGTGTGTCCAAGTCCACAAACTTCAATCACTACGCTGGAGAAAAGGTAAGAAGCAGGAAATGAAAAGCAATAATAAAGCCAGAACTCTTCTCCCACTGTAAGGCTGTGTTAAGGCCAGCCTCAAATAAGCGTGTTTCATCTTGTACAAGTGAAATCCCAGAAATAAGAAGAGATACAGACCTACTGACAACAAGCTCATGTTCTTTTATATCTTGTTTCTTGTGGCTAAGAGCACAGCAATGCAACACAAAATGAAAAAAAATCAGCTCATGCTTTCAATGATGGCAGTATCACACACCTACAGCCTAGTTTTATTTAAATGGACTGACTCACTCACACTAGATGCAGCAGCATTACATCTATGTGATGTTCTTAATTGGTCTGGCTCTTGCACACAATTTCTTTGCTTTTAAAATGCTTCAGAGTCTCATGTCATGCTATCAGCCAAAAGGAGGACATGGTATAGCTACAGACAGACAGATAAAAATCTATCTGTGATCCTCCAATGGCCATGTTATCGGTCTCCTACAAGGACTCAACCTCAGTGCTTCTGACCATAAAGCTCTCTCCCTGTCTGCTCTGTGTAGCTTTGTTGGATAGAGGGAGGGTGTAAATGTCGCCAGTCTCAGCTGAGCTGCTCTCAGCGCGCAGCGGCAGGCCGGAGATTGGTGCAACTCCCAGTGACAGAGCTGAGCCTTGCACTGTGCCGGTAAACTAAAAGGTAAAAGGCTGCCAGCATCAATCAGCTGCAGGGAACAGAGAGAAAGAGAGGAAGCATCCTCCTCCCCTGCTGTGCCTGCAGCAGGCTTCCTTTCACAAGAAGTGCAACTCCCCCCTCCCTCTCAGGGCTGTCTGAAAGGGCAAGATGTGGAGGAAGCTGATTCAAAGATGGTCTGTGAGATTGTTACTAAGGTCACTTTAATTTGAGCTGTAATGAATAAGAAGATACTGCATTATTTTGTCCTTTGTGCGATGGTTCAACAAAACAGCATTTCCTGTCAGAAACTGACACCTTTCTTTGCATTTGCAGCTAGTCTGGTTTTCATACATTTCAAGATTGTTCCCCTTAACATAACATACAAAAAAGCATTGCATACACATGCAATTTGGATCCAAATAAAATGGCCTTTATTCAGACATGCTAGCAGCAAGGCTCAAGGGATGGCAATGTCAGTCTGCCAGTTGGTTGTTTGGACAGTCCATCACTTTGGTCCAGACTGAAATATCTCAACAGCAATGTCCCCCTCAAGATAAATTGTAATGACATTTCCATCAACGTCATCTGTAGCATTGTCGGCCATATACTGTGGCATTCATTTTTACTTTTGTATATATTGTCATATATTGTATTAAAGGGTACACTTAGACTCATATTATATTTCTATTTCCATTTTTATTTTTACTTATATGTATATACATATATACATTTATATTTTATATATATTATCTTAGACATTGTAATACAATTCTTATTTCTATTCTTTAACATTGTGTGAGCACCTTGAGCAACTGTAACAAATACATTTCCCATCCAAGGATCAATAAAGTATTTCTGATTCTGATACTTTGTGTTTAGTGCAAAGTAGTTCATGTTTGCATGCTAACACACAAAACTAAGATGGTAAACATAACACAGGATAAACATCAGCAGGGCATTGTAGCATGGTGACGTTTGTCTCAAAGAACCACTGTGCCCCAGAGAGCTGCTATTATGGCTATAGACACTAGTCACATTAGAAATCTCTTTCAAGTAATGTGTGCATTTCCAGAGCCCTTGTATGAACAACTGTTGAGTCAGTGTTGGTGAGTGTGATTAACTGCCTTTTAAGAAAGGTTCAAGTTCCTCTCATCATGGCCTGAAAACATCACATTTAGTCATGATCACAGTTTAAATGAGGATTGTTAAAACAGATTCCAGGTTGTCCTCCTGCCTGTTTGTCTGTTGAGCTGGACGTTTTCTGTCACTCTGCCTGTCTGTTTGGGCTCTGGACAATGTTACAGCAGCGATGTTCCACTGAGAAGACACTCACCAGATATCTGCAAGGCACAGCCACGCCCCTTTCTTCCTCGCTGCTTCCTGTTTCAACTAGATAAACAGTCCAGATAGTGCAGTGGTAGCAGATGATTGACAAGTAGACAGAGGGTTAGTGCCACACTTGTAACTTGAAACTATTTCCTCTTGTCATCATGCTTTCCTGTTTGACACATTAAGGTTTATGGAGTCTGTCTTTCAGCATTTTCATGTTGAGCTGTTTGACAGACCCTCCAACTTTATTGTTAGAAAAAACATATATGAATAGTTATGAAACAGTTAGTAAATATCAAAAAGAACAGAACAGAGGATGGACAAGGACAAATCCAGGAGTCATTCAACTTTTAACTACTGAGTTTTTTATTAAAACCTGTCTGAAGCAAACAGGAAAAAACAGTTTTAAAATAATATCAATAACAGCTTCACGGCATCCCAGAATTTCTCCCATGGAAAAAAAAAAATCTTGAGGTTTCTATACACAAAGGAAGACATGAGTCTTAAAAATTCTCAAGACTCTTTGACAAAGACCAGGGTCATGATTTTCCACTTGGCTACTCTGGGGTCATGTCTTAAACAAGAAAAACAGCCACAGTAGCAAATGTCTCATGGTAACTTATACCCTTTTACACATGTCAGTTTGACGGATTAAAAAAACTTCCGTCTTGTAGCTGCCAACAGCTGTCCACTTGTTTGTTTTTAGCACCTAGACACAAAGATGTCTGAGTGCAACCTTTCATTAAGCCTCACAGATTAGGTTTTGCTCATTTCTAAAATAAATGCCCCAAACAGCAATAAAGCATTAAATCTCTGGTAAGCAAAGGAACCAAAAGTTCATATTTTGTTGCACAAGCGTGTAAAGTATTAGTAAGAGGAATGTTTACTGCTCTGTAAACGTCATCCACACCGTCACTCTGGTTAATCTTTCAACTCTCAAGATAAATTTGAAGTAAATAATGTTTCTACACATGCAGTCCGTCCATTCTGTTTGACCCTCCACTGTTTCCGGCTTACTGTACTCGTGGTATTTAAATGGGTCAGGCTGGAGTCACAAGAGTCAGCCGAAACAGATGGAGGACGTCAGAAAGTGAAAAATGTCTCTATTTGCGCCTTTAGGGAACTGAACTCTCCTTTCCAAAAGACCAGGCCACAGAAAACTGAAAGAACATTTCCATCCATCAGGCCAAGAGCACTGGATGACCAATGTTAAACATCTCAGTTTCACTGTCTTGGTCCATATGGAGCTTAGTGCTCCAAGAACCAATGATTTCTCCAAAATAATAAAACAACACACACACACACACACACACACACACACACACACACACACACACACACACACACACACACACACACACACACACACACACACACACACACACACACACACACACACACACACACACACACACCTATTTTTAATGCTTCCTTTTCTCACCTATCTGAACTAAAAGGTGGCATAAAGACAAAAAGTGACAGTTTATAACTGTCAGAGGGAAGTGTGCCAGTGCGGTCTGTGAGCTGTTGCAGACATGATTGACACACAACTACCTCATATGAATGAAATACTGCTTTAAATCCTGCTCCAACACTGTTAAATCACACATAGGCATACCTCAAGATTGAAAGGTAACACAAAATTCAGAACCAACCTTTTACAAACGTTCACATATTTACTTTTACTTTTGTTCTAATCACAGCAAGCTACCACAGACAAACCACTTCTTTCATATGGGATGTCAAAGCCTGAATCTACCATTTTAAGGCATGGCACTTCCCCATTGAAAGGCCAGACCCTGTTCCCTTTTGTTGGCTTAACCTTGCTTCACAGTTCACCAAAATAACAAAACATTTTCTTGCTTACCATTACACAATAGGAGGTAAATGGAATTGTATTTGTGCCATGCAAGCAGTTAAAAAAAAACTTTAATTTGAAGAAAAGAAGAAAATTCCTTTTTACAAGCTATTCATGGGAGTTGTTATAGTTTGTATAAATAAAATGAAAATGAAAGAATACTCTGCAGTGGCAACTAGTGTTTAAAAACATTTAGACATTTTGAAAAGCAGAAAGAGTTCCTTTATACAAAGGAGGAAAAACAAATACTGTGGCTTGCAGCACACCGCTTCAGTGGTTTATAAAAACAGATTTGATTTTCACTAACCTTTGCCAAAAATGTATTTTAAAGCAGCTAGATCTGGACTATGTTCACAAGAAATAACAAGAATTACAAGACTATCTCATGATAAAACACTGTTTGTTTGCCCAATCACTAGATCACTATAGTCAAGTCTGGATAAAAGAAAGTGGAATCCTCTTAAATATATATGCAAGTTCTCAAGAATTTTAACAAATAAGCCTGGTGCTATGGTTTGGTGTTACACATACGAAACAGGATCATTTACCACTAGATTCAAATTTAAAAAGTAAATTTTTAAAATCACCAAATATATATTTACTGATTTAGGTAACAGGTTTACTTGCAGTTCCTTGCCCATATGACCCAATACACAAGAGCAACAAACATAGATTTCAGTCAAATTTTATTTCTGAGAAATGTTGATGCATTACACAGATAAAATGTTGATGCATTACACAACAGATCAGCAGATTCACTAAAGGTTACACTCTTTCACAGATCAGGGCAGGCATAAGATTTGACATTTAAATAAGTATTTATTCTTTGTCCAGTTTCTTGACAGCATAAAACACCTAATTTGAAATGTGCTGCATCTTTGCAGTTACTGTTATTTCTTGTTTATTAATTAGATCCCTGTTAGTAGATGCCATTGTAGTCAGCCAAAGTCATATTAATACACACCTACATGTTTTGCAAGTACTATAGTTTCAATGTCATAAAATTTGACTGGTCAAATAGTGTGACCTCAAATAATTTACGTATATTCAACAATATGACACTGAAATGTCTGTTTTACTATGAGACCAATGATGCCACCATGTGGTACACAAATGAATAAACCCTCATAGATAATGTTCACTTTATTTTCAAAAACATTTAAATTTTGCCCATTTTCACGCAAGAAATACCTGCATTTTCCCAAAGTGCACTTGGTGAGATTACAATAGAACAGAAAGTGCAACAGTACAAGTTGAAATGTGCCTCCATACATGGGCTACATTAACAAGAAATATATATCTTTAATGCACTATTGAGCAAATATCAAATATAGCACAAGGATATGACAAATAGCAACACTAACATTAAAATAAAAGAATTAATCAAATACTAATAATTCCCATGATTACTTATTTTATATATTAAATCTAAATTTTCTTAGAAACACATTTGCAGACTAGAGGACAGACAAACAAAGTACTATATTAACCATATTTGATTTTTAAGAAACAGCCATTAAGAGTCTACTTTGCCTAGCTTGTCAAAATTTTACATCACATAATAGAGTTTATAGTTTTACCAGCAATTATTGTCGGACACAAAAGTCATGGCTTGGCTGCGTGGACGATGTTTCCACTGTGTTCTCATCGTTTTATTCAACAGCAATCCCCACTGATTCAGCTGCTTACTCTATAATCTGGAGTACAACGTTTTCGTCACATGGCGGGGGCAACAGCGGCTGAAATTTTAATAAACATTAATGATAGTTAGATTTTTACTTGACAAGTAAATACAATGCACGTTTGGTTTTAGTGTTGCTCATAGCAGGGACATTGGCCATTGAAGAGCAATCATATTGATTTAGAAAGAGATAAAAACAACAATCTTGGAAGGCTAGTGACATTTGGAACCGAAACTGAGGTTTGACATGTTTTTTGAGACATGTTGAGGTCATTGTCTCACAAAAAAACAATACTCACACTTGAGTTGGAAATAGCAGGGCTCACAGTAGGGTTTCCTGTTTCGGATTCGAACCTGGACTCCAATCTCAGTTCCTCCGAGATGTCGGTGGCAGCCCACACACTGAGAGGAGGAAGATGTGAAAAACGAATTGAGGAAACCCAGCTGACCTTGTAACGTGGGCCTTTTGTGTCTAAATCATTTCACCAGATTGTCTGCCACCCAAGCACAGAACAACTAAGCTTTGTTTTAGCATAAAAACACATACAATATATAAATACTCTATTAGTGCTATGTGTGTCTCTAACTCACATGGAACAGAGTTCCAGAAGTGAATTGACTTTTACATCTACATGCTAAATAACCTAGGTCAACTAAACCTGGGGGTCCTCTGCCAGTGAGAACTTCACAATAAGCATCTAAAAGCGAAGCATGACTCAACCAGTCATATGCAGAAAACTAGAAGCTGTGAGAGAAATAGCACACAGGACTACCACACCAGACATGACAACCAGGCCAGATGCCTTACACAGACTAGGAAACAGACTGTATAGGAAAGGTAGAAGCACAGAAAGGTGGCAATGCTCCTGCTAGCAGGTGCCTATAAAAAGGCAATATGAGACTCCTGCTGACCTTAATAAAGGTATGGTCACAGTCTTCAGTCTAATTAAATTTTCCCACAATGAGCACAAATAAAGGGTGTATGCTGCAGAATGACTGTAGGTGTAAGCAGTCTCTAGTCGAGTTTCCATACAAATGTAGAGCAGATTTTAAACAAAATTTCAAGAAAATATAAAGAGAAAATGCAAATTAATACGCGTCTCCATTGACTACTGTGATGCGATTATTAGGAGTAGGTTCATCAAGATAAACAGCTAGTGGTGCTAATTTTCCAGTTGGGTGCCTTTAAACCACTGCAGAAGCAGAGGGAAGAACGACATGACGTAATTAAAAGAGTGCCATGTAGAAAATGTGATGGAAATATTGCCAATTTGTGTCATGTATTTATCTATTATTGTGTATGTGCATATATTATACACACACACACACACACATTTATTTTTGCTTTAATTATATTTAAAAATTGCACTTTGGTCTACACCTGTCATTTTGAAATTCCATAAACAAATTTGACAGCCTTTACTATTCATTTTATGTCCACACTTTGATGTTTTCATCTGCAGTCATTTATTTTCTCTCCAGTGCAGCGGAAGCTTGAATGACAAATAAGTCACATGTCATAATTTATTTACCGTTTCCATTGCATGTTGTTTTTAACTCAATGCACCATCTTTTCCACCTCAGTTAAGGCAATATTTGATTTATTTTCACATTTTTATGCACAAAATGAAAATGTGCGTCAAATCAGGTGCGAGGAAACACACTAAATGAGAGAGATAGTGTGTTTTTTTTAAATAATAACTTTTTCATTTCCAATAGAATGCATCGCTGTTTCTATTGGCAAACCATGTGAACTCACGGATCAAAGTTCAACAAAGGTGAACCCTGACCTGTGAGACTGCCGGACCAAAACATGAACCGCTTCCATAGAAGTGAATGAGAGACAGTAATTATTTGCAGGGATTGGAGCTACTGTGACCGCACCTTAACCTGGTCATGACCTCTCACCTGGAAACAGGCGAGGTGGAAGCAGAGACTAAGGGCCTCTATGACCATGGCTGCCCCACTACCCAGGACACGCTCACACACACAGCAAGTCCTCCTGCCACTGATCATCCTGGGGCAGCACATGTTAACAGTGAGAGGCCAAAATGTATGAGAAGACATAAAAAACAAAAACAACACACCACAAGATGCACGGGAAACTGGGTCTATATTGACCTGAATTACATACCTGCCATGCTGAGAGGGATCCATGCATGTATTTCTCTGGGATAACATTGCTCCAGTGCTGTAGCGGGAGAAGGAATTCCGACTCGGAGCACAGTAACCTGCAGCAGAGTGTGGACGAGGGTAACTGAACGTAGCGGTCGAGAGTAAGGACTGACGCAAAGTGTCCAGGTTGTCCAGAGACTCAACCCTGCAGAGAAGAGAGGTAATGTCATAAGAAAACAGCTGCCCAATGAGCAGTGGAGTCCCATGTGGTATAAATACTGGACACCCACCTCTTCAGAGGAACCCCAACATAGATGGGTTCCTTGTAAAAGCCGCTGCTGCGCTGACGTATCCAGCTGTTGTCGGTCAGAAGCTGAGTCCTTTTCTTCATCTCCTCCAAAATCTGCTGCCTTTCTTTCTCAACCTTAGACACAGACTGTCCTTTTCTTTTCCTTTCATCACCTGGACCAATCAAAGTTTGGGGGGGGTTAGCCCAGAATGTCAACAGAACAGATGGAAATATTACGACTGAAGGGTAGACTAACCTCTTGTCTGTTTGTAGGGACCAGCTAATGCTGGCGTAGACAAGGATTTTGCCCTATGGTAGGAGAAAGCAGATTTATATAAAATTGCCTTCTTTAATAAGGATTTATTTAGTAGGGAAAAAAAGGGGTTTTAGGGACTAGTTGTAAATAATAGTGACCTAACAAAAACGGCCAATAATCTTGCTTCACATTACGTATTTTCACACACATACAATAATGTGCTATGTTTGCTGACAAACATACAACACTAGCGCCTTTATGCCCAAAGCTAAATAGTAAGAACTATTTTACAGTAAGGAGGCCCAAGTCTTACTGACTGTTTGAAAATAAGAAACTGAGTTAGTCTTGTTCTGACCTGTGAGCAGGAGACAGCTGAGCAAAGCCACAGGAGTCCTCAGCCCTGAGGTACAGCACGAAAAGCATGGAAGCCCAGCAAAAGCAACAGGAAGCAGAACAGATTCAGCAACAACAGCAGTGTAGAAAAAATAAAATAAAACTCATGACAGGCCAAAAATCGCTAAATAGAATTTCTTGAACCTCGCTTTTAATAGTAAGCACAATGAGCGCACATACATATGGCACACTGTAAAAAGGAGAAAAAAAAGTTTATTTACCAGGCTCGTTCAGTAATATTGTTATTCTGCACTCTCTGTGCATTACTTTGAGGTCTTGATCCTGCTTCTTTCAGCTCATCTCTGTCAGGGATCCGCTCTGCTTCTCTGGTTTTGTTGGTCAATCCATTCACATGGAGCTGGGCGCTGGCACGGCTCTCACCACCAGTGGTCATCTCAAAGGTGTTCTCCTTCAAATGCATGAAAACAAAGAAATTACATTCTATACAAAATATCTAAAAGCACAGAATTTTCCTGTCAGCACTCTCATTGTATGGTCTCATTCTTAAAGTGGTCTACTATCATCACAATGTTGAGGAAAACATAGAATCAAATAAAAAGTACTGTTAATGCACACACTTACATACATGCTTTTTTCCTATGGTGACTAAGTAGAGAAAAATCTAACTATCATTTTTCATGATCATTTAATTACAACTAAAACGCTTGAAAAAGGCTCCAAGGACCGCACAACATTACCCCTGACTTCCTGCATAACTCCCCCATTGCATCTTGCTGTGCCCTCCGCCACTCTGCCTCCAGCCTCTCATGATCCCGTTGGTATTGCTCCTGAAAAACAGACACAGACAGACACACAGACACACAGACACACAGACACAGACACAGACACAGACAGACAGACAGACAGACAGACAGACAGACAGACAGACAGACACACAATTACAGTTTAGATGATGATTAAGGTTAAGGTGTTAACCTCCTTGGTGGTGTGTAGTTCTATGTTGAAGAAAAGAATCTTCACCTGTAGGAGGCGCTCCTGCTCTTCCTGCCACTTCTCCTGACGCCTTCGATCCTCCTCACGGTCCCAGGACCAGCTGCATGAGGAGGGGCTGAGGGATGGCACCTGCAGCTGGTGATGCACAAACAGACTCAAACATGATCACAGTGCAGCACACAACCTCTTTCAACACACACACTTAATGTTTGAACATGCATACAACACCCTTTGATCAAGTGGTAACTTACGTCAGATATTGCAGATTCTGACCCTCCTGTGTAAGAAAAATAACAAGTCAGAGAAGAAAACAGCATACAATAGCTCCCAAAGATAGTTAGGATGTGTGTAATATCATAGTGTAGTTCACACATACAGCAAAAAGGCTGGGGACACATTAGATGACTCTTAACCGAGGATCAGACAGAAATACTCATAATACACTTTACTTTGTTTATCCTAGTGACCCCTGGCAATCTTTTGATGCACTGACTCCAGAGCTAGAGATCAAGACAAAAATACGATGCTGGACAAAATGAAAGCAACTATAATTTTGCTCTTTGTAGAGCTTTGCCTGCATCACTGGCTCAAATATCTGGTCATAACTTTCAAAAGGTTACCACCTCACCTTTGATAGATACACATGTCTGTGTAGATGAGAGTAGTTAAGATTAAATCTGCAGACCTCTCTTTGCCAGCCAGCAGCATGTCTGTATGTAAATCAGCACAATAATCTGCTAATGTATCCCCAGCCTAGAGATAAGCAAGCAAAAACTTAAAGAGAGTTGAGCACAGAGTTAAGCATGCCACTGTTTTGTTTTTGTTTTTTTAAATGTGAATTCACATGTTGTATGACAACTCTGCTTTCTTCATCTGTTGATGATGTTCTGCAACTGATTGCGTCTTGCTCAGAGTACAGTTAAGAAAACACTACACACAGAGGAAACATTTACCACACAAGTAAACCCATGAGCTGAATCCTGCAGAGCCTGAAGAGAGAAGCCATTGTAGTGGGACAAACATCAGATTCATTAACATACCACAAAGAATTGCATTACAAATCAGCCATTGTGCAAAAGAATGAGAGAGTGACCAATTAAAAACGACAACCCATTAACACAACAAACTATGAGATACTATGTCAGAAAAAAAAGCACTGGTTGCACAGAACACACACTAGTATACAGTATATCATAGACATGATCAGTGCTGTCAGCTCTGTGGTTGCTGGGTAAAGTTGTGTCAAGACAAGCCCTGTTTTGTGTCCGTTTGCAAAAAACACACAAATAGCTTTTTGACTGATGAATTTAGAGAAAAAGCTAAATCTTTAGTAGTTGTTATAGTTAGTATGTGCTTAGATTATGCTATGATTAAAATACACCCTGTTAAAGTACTACATTCATGTTATTATGGTAATATTAAAATTAAAGTTCTCATGTAATCACTGTGCATTATCTGATTCTTTTTAATCACTGTAGCAGTCCCTTCCCTTTATAAAAGCACACTGAAAATGTGCAGGGATTTTTTCTGCCCAACAATTAACCAAGCCAAGCACCAGCCACCAAAGCTGCTACACAAGAGGTCCAGCCTCAAACTAAAATTTTACCTGTCTGTCGGAAAAATTCTGCCCTCCTTTTCTGATTATTCCGAATAATATTATTATAATCTACATGAAGAGGAAGGATGGATAAGGTGAGACATTACATACTATATCTGAGGAGTTATTATCACGGGAGATGTTTGTCATGTTTTGAGTTGTATTGCTTTTGCAGACTTTATGCCCATCATTACCTTTACTTCTGGCTGTCCTGTGGTTGTCAGCAAGCTCTCCAAGCATGACTTTACCTTGTATAACCTGGGCAGGTGAGAGAACACCAAGATTCACCTGATGAGCACCACTAATTAAGCTGCGCTATTAGAAGAGCTTTTCAGATCCAATTTTTGAATTCAAGCGATAACTGTCTAAAACATTGCTCACATTGTCCGGCTGCCCATCTAATTTGGACACTTTTCTGACTGTGGTTTCTGTAGAGGCACCACTGTTGGCATGGTGATCAAGGCAACCTGTCAGAACGGGCGCTGCAGCAGTCAGATTGAGGGTCATCGTGCTCTGGCCTGGCTGGTTGTGATGACTCCCCTCACTGCTGCTCCAATCTAATGAAAACAACCAGCCATCAAAACTAAGACCACACTATAAACCAATCTTTGTGACCCACTGGTTAGAAGTTAGAGGTTAAATTATCACAAATCATAACAGGAGGCTGAAACAAGTCTTTTTTTTAGGGCATTATCTTACCCTTGTTGCCATAGCGCCGAATGTCCATGGTCAGACTGCCGGTTTGCAGGGAAGATGTCATTTTATCCTTCCACTGGGTGTAGTTCATGTGTGCCAGCGCAACTCCATTAACAGCCACAATCTCATCGTCCACACACAGCTGGCAAAGCGCTGCTGGACTGCCTGAGGAGGGAGGGAGGGAGCGAGACAGGTGTCAGGAAAATGAAGAAAGATGAGAACGAGGACAGGAAAACATAAAAAAGCATCCGAAATAATATGTTTAGCACCAACTGAAAAACAAGCTGCAGTATTGAGGACAAGGTTTCTGCTCCAAGTTCAAAAGTAGGCCAGTAAGCCAAAACTACATAGCGGTGAGTAAGTGACACCTGCTCTCACATCCAATTAAATATTCATGGTTGAGTTTTAAATCTCTGGCTACATTTTGTAGGCTGTTTTTTATGCATGTACAGTAAATGTACTGTTCATCTAATCCATTATAATAATCTGTTTGGGTTACCAAAATCTATTAAAGACATTTATCTTTTTTTTTTAGCATAAAAGTGACTTATTTGCCCATTTCCAGCCACATGAGAATCTGCTTGTCTTAGTTCTAATCAAATTTCCTCAGTAACATCATTTGTTTGTGCTTCGGTAGTGACAATTAGTTTATGCTCTGTCGGTACTGACATCTGTCAGTGTCTTACTGACTGTTTCAATGTGCAGGATGTTAGAACAAATTTCCTAATCTACACAGTATTTTCCAAGCAAAGACTTAATTCCCATTGCTGTGTCAACCTGACAAAAAAATGACAAAGCAAAACAATACAAATCAAAAATACACAGCTACTCATGGAAGAGTACACATCAAATAAACAAATTCAACCCCAGTTTCTTCATAGCCAATATACTTAAATGAAATATGTTGAATATAAACCTTTTCCTCTCTTTTATCCCTCACCAACTGAAACTTCAACAAATACTTTGCACCCCTCAGTTGTTATATTATATACATAAAACTAGGTTTAAGTATTAAAGGTAACTTTTTCTTAATGTAATCAATGCTTGCCATAAATGGGATTTAAGTGAGCTGAAATGTCAGCAACCCAGAGTTGAATATAGCACTTACCAGGTTTAATAAATTTGATTCTCGCCCCTGTGGAGTCCCAATGAATCTGGAAACCAAAGTCTGGTCTACTGTTGGGTTTAAGTGTAAGGCTCACTCTCATGTCACTGTGATCCACCTGAAACACACACACACACACACACACACACACACACACACACACACACACACACACACACACACACACACACACACACACACACACACACACACACACACACACACACACACACACACACACACACACACACACACACACACACACACACACACACACACACACACACACACACACACACACACACACACACACACACACACACACACACACACACAAAAGTGACACCCTGTGATCCAATGTCCTCTGCTTCCTGGTGGAAACTAAATACTACAGTGGCCTGCTACAAAGATATAGTAAGGGATACCAAGGGACCACTTTATTATGTACAATGCAGTGCAATCATCACAGCAGCCCTGTAACAACTGTCATGTGAAGTTTATAATGTTCAAGTTTTGGTATTCAATACTTTAATTAGTGGTGGTACGGCATTATATTTACAGAACACCTCATAGATAGCGTCACAAACTGAACATTATCAGCTTCAAAGAGATACGCTGGTAACTCAGTATATTAGGCATGTAATAGGAAGTTTAGGGCTAATGCAGTTTAAAGGCCCTGCACACCCACACAGGTGTTCCCACTTACTCTGCTGATTAAATTAAATTACGTAGTGCTTAGGTTGAAGTTGGCCGGAGCCATGCAAAGTCACCGAAGTCAATGCACCGATAGCAAAGCTATAAAAAGGAGTCGTCTCAACTTGTCATGGCAGGAAAAGCACAGGCGAAACATGGCCGTGAGCTTGCATGCACAAAACACCAGGACCCTGGAACTAGCTTACCTAAATGGAATACAATTGTTTTTAATGTTATCAATTACACCTGTGTTTTCTTGCTATAACGAGGCAAAATGTCTGCAGTGAAAAAGTTTGGGTGAGGGAAGACCCTCAAAGAATATGAACTTTTACATTGTATCTACTAACCACTTTATTTTTCAAGGTTTGCTATTCCCCAATATGTATGTTTTAGTCTACACAAATAATAAGCTATTTTATTAAGAACAATCATTAATTATGTCGCAATACAAAATGGCCATTTTTCTATATCCATCAACACTGACTAGCGCGATCTCCTCTGCACGCCGATCATGACATCTCAGACAGTGAAATCCAAGAGCGGTGTTCATTAATTTGCCGGTTTGATTTTAATAAGTCACCTATCAAGTCACAATAAATATCAGCAGATAGTGACCATTGCCTGATCACTGCAAGTAAAATAGCTTAAAAATACTTATTTGGTTCTTGGGTGTTCTTCTAAGCCAACTTTGGCCCATTTCATTTGTCTATTGACCAAAGGGCACCGTCACTGACCAATAGGTGAAACTGATTTGATAATCCCCAATTAGAGTACAGTTTGATACAACATAATGAAATCCTAGACCTAAATATTATAACGTTTCAAAGATACATCAATCAAGTACATCAATATATACACAGTACAAATGCTATGTGCTGAAAGATAATACACCATACCTTTGGGTGATCAATACTGGAATTAGGTGGGAGACTTGAGCTTTTGTTGTGGTGCGCCTGCAGGTTGGAATAAGGTTGCCGTAGTAGCTGGGCTTGGGTATGGGACTGATGGTGATAGCCGTTGGTCTGGGTGAAAAGAGTGGCACCTTTCACCTCTTCCCGCTGTTCTGTACCATTCTGCTTTGGTTCTGCCTGATTAGCTTTCTGCTGTCTGACTGAAGCCTGGTACTGACCCTTTAGATGTGCGGTCGCAGTCTGTCTTTTGAGCGAAGATTCGGTGGGTGTAGAAAGAGATTCCTCTTTCTCACTTTTCAATAGCAGACCCTGGTTGTCGTCTACCTGGAGATAAACAAAAATGTGCCCAGGAGGTTAGTACATTCGATTGCTCCATTTATTCTGCAGCATTCAAATGTGACTGTACTGATAGTTGGATGTCGACACCACACAGAAAATAAAATTGTGTAATCTTGTAGTGAGTTGACAGTGTTCACAATGGTGTAGCAGCATTATTTATGAGGATGACGATCCAAGAAAACAAAAAGGTAACACACACTCACACACTCATTACATTAACAAGTTTGAGGCTGACTATAAACGTCTATATGCACCCTCCTCAGTACTAAACTCACACATTGTAACCATGACTATGTAAAATAAAATTAGCAGGTGGCAGGCTCTATGCTACCATGCGGCTAAACTCCAATACATTCAAAGTGCAACAGTGCTATAGCTGTGATAACCACTGAACTCACATTGAACAGTCTCGGCAGAGAGGACACCCTGGACTGCTTGGTGCCAAAGGGTCTGGCTGTGATTGCAGAAGAGAGACGGGATGAGCCCTCGGACCTCCGGTAACCACGAGGAAGGCTGGCTGAGCCGGACCACGACCCAGTTCTGGACAAGTACTTGTAGACGCCTGCAGGCTGCTGTCCTCTGCCTTGCTCCACAGCTGGTTCCCAAGATGTCTTCTGTTTTTCTTCCTGGGACTTGTGGTTCTGGTGGTCAACTCCTGGCAGATTAACTGAATCAGGACAAAAGGTTGAAACTTTTGGATCAGCGCAGAATGGAAATTCCTTGTGACTTGACATAGATGCAGTAGGATCCCTGGTGCTGGTTGACTTTGTGGTCTTGTTTGGCTGTATAGTTGTTACCAAAGTTGAGATTTGGTTTGTAAAAACATGTTCTGGCTGGGCCAGTTTAGATGTTGGCTCAAAAGGAGCTGGGCTGCCCTTGGCTTTCACTTGGGTCTGGGAGCTGAAGGGGCAGTCCAGAGAAGGTGTAGTGACTCCTGCTCCATCTGAAGCCAGGGAAGCAAAGTGGGTCTCTTCTCCCAAGATGTTCCCATCTGAGGCAGGCATGGCTCCAACTGATGATCCCTGAGAAGAAAGAAATCCACACTGCCTAAAGATCTGCCATGTAACAGAGTAAATCCATTATACACCTTGCTTTGCACAACTGCACCTTAATCTGAGGAACTTTTCCTGTTATCATTCATACAGGCATTTCCATCAAGTATATACTAAAGAAAACTATGTCCATTAAGGTAATCAAGGTAAAACAGAACAGACGGTACAAGAATTTACCTGAGTGTGGGCTGACTTATGGGGGCAAAGTGGAGCTGTAGAGCTGAAAGGTGCCTCAATAGCGTAAGTGCGGGCCAGCAGAGCTCGAGTACGTGGCCGGAGATCAGAGCTCGATGATTTTGATGGAGAGGAGGTGGAGTAAGGACGGGGGCAGAGCTGTGCCTGCGTGGTGACGGTTGGTCTCTGGGGGAATTGGCATGTAAGGGAAGAGGAGCCAATGTAATAAAGGAAGCAGAAAAGATGGAGGGGGGGGGGGGGGGTATCCTATTACATGAGTTCACTGTGGCATACTAAACAGTTATCACGCTAGGTCAGCAGCTTTTCATATAGACTTTAAAATTCTTGGTAGCAACAGGGTTTGGAAGTGTAAGCTTTTATTCATTATATCCATTACATTTGGAGCAGGAGTGTACCTCTTTAGCAGTCCGCTTGCTTCTTTTTTCTCAAAGTTAGACCCATTGATCATCTGGTTAATGACATGCTCTCTGTCTTGAGACTTCCTGCGGAGGTCAGACTTGGTGCTCCTGCGACGATTCTTCCACTTTGTTAAATCCTGAGACAAGTGCATAGCCCAGTAACACTGTTGCAGGTGTGCATATTCTTTGGCTCAAAAAACTTTTTCAAAGAGCTTTCAAGAGTTATTTTAACTTAAGGACTGCTGTTAAACTCTGAAAGTCCAAGTTAACAGGGAAATAACAGTGTAACTCAAAAGCTCTGTAACAAGTACTAAATGGACCTTACAGTAAGATTATTTTGTCAACTTTTTTGTTGTAAGACTTTATACTTACATCCTGCCACTGAGCTTCAGTGTCCTTGGCAGCAACGCTACACTTGCGTTTGTTCTCTTGATTCCACTCTCTTGTAATGCCAGTGTCCTGGCCCACATCATAAACAGGGTTCCCATCAGAAACTTTACGCACAGGGTATACCATCGGGATGTCACTGAGTGATTTGCTCCTAGTTCATACAGACAAAGAGGCAGGATATGGAAATAAATAACAGACATACAGAGCAAACACATATGGCATTTAAAACACTGCAGTTGCATGAAAGTGTCACACCATGTAGCAGAAAAAGCATGATGAACAGTAGTACTGAAAAGCAGTGCACGCAAACATGCCATCTTACACTGACAATTCATTTCTGTATGTGCTCAATGCCACACATACACACAGAGTACATGACAAGCCAGTAAGCCACAGTATTAACAGCTGCTACACGGCACATTCTGCATCCAAACAACAGAATCCTTAGCCAAGTGTGAGCAGGAGAGTAGCATGCAAGTTAAGTAACGCAGCATTACAAATGGCAACAGATGTTGCTGTCTGGATAACACAAAAACCATGACTTGTAACAAGTAATAGCACTGCTGTGGGCAACAGAAGATGTCAGATGTGACATTCAAATAACTTACAGCAGCATTTAGCAGGTGGTATATCAAAACAGTGACATAATTTGATGAGAGGAACCAAGACTGATTACAAACAATCCTGTAGTTTTTCATTAATTCTACTGTCAAGTCTCTGCCCAGAAAATTAATAGTGGGCGGTTTACCAAGTGCTCCATCTTCATGAAAAGGCAAATTATGTTTGCAGCATAATTTCCTTTGTAGGTAAGCTAAATAAAAATAAAAGCACACCCAGAAGAAGCAGGAACAAAGCAGCTATGGGCAGGGCAGCCTCAGACATCTTTGCTCCAGTTTCATGCCCAAACCTTTGTGACTTACCAAATCCAGCCAGGATTGACCTGAACTGGTCTCTCAGCTTTGACTTGGATTTGATATGCTCTACAGAACCAAAGAAACAGACACGAAGACCGGTGAATGCCATTATGCATCTAAATATAAAGCAATGTTATTTACAGATACAACACATATGGCTTCAGTACCACAGCTCTAATACAAACCTGCCACACACACACACACACACACACACACACACACACACACACACACACACACACACACACACACACACACACACACACACACACACACACACACACACACACACACACACACACACACACACACACACACACACACACACACACACACACACACACACACACACACACACACACACACACACACACACACACACACACACACACACACAAAGAAGATCTTGGTAGAACAAGTGTTTAATACATAAATTCACATGTTGCACAATATTTTAGACAGATTATTGACCCACTAAAGCCATATTCACACAGAAAGTAAACTGAAAAACATTAGTGCTGGCACAAAAGGTGTTATAAATAACATGATTCTGTTATGGCTATCGAAGTATGACACAACGCCCGAGTCATCTGTTTCACCATTATGAACTAATGAGTCACTCAGCATGGTGCTGTTAAAAAGTCCTCACATCATCAGCATTATAAAAAAAAGGAACAAGCATGAACAGTACAAATTCAAAGCACATTTAATTTTCCTGTCAACTTCATAAAACACCTATTTAATAAAGAGCTATAATTTGCATCTTTACAAAATTATGTTGTTTGCTGATGGAGATTTGCAAATGCAAAAGTAACAGGTGCACTTGGTACTTGATGAGATAAAAAAACAAAAAAAAAACACTGTTAGAGCTTGTGTCAACAGGTTTTAAAAGCTTGCATGGTTTGTGTGTTTAGGACTATGTCTGTGCGTTGGGTATGAATCTTCAGGACAGGAGTGAATGTGCAGGCTTGGAGAGAGTTTCTTGGAGATGCTTTTCAGGCTCTCCAGGTGTGGAAGAGAGGTTCTGTACAGTAGCTGATGTCACAAGCCAGGAAATGAAGTCAAAGTCAAACTCTTCCACAGCAGAACCCAAAGCTCTGTGGCTACAGTCAAGATAGGGAACAGAAGATGCATGAAATGAGTACAAGATTATTTTACAGTAGACTTGTAAAAAATAACAAAGGAGAATACATAGGATAAAACTTTGCATAACGGTTTAGCAGACATGCCATTTTTTTTGCAAACTAGCCCTTGCTGTTTCTCTGTGCCTAGCAAACTAGCTTTTAGTTTGCTGGCGTACTTAAGCTGGATTTATAAACTTCTACCACACGCTAAAGCCTAAAAACCCTAATCAACAGTGCCAGAGCAAGGTTTTGTTTAGCACCACACAGAAAAAGTTAGATTTCAGTTCAGCCTGTCAGCCATGTAATGTCTTTGCTTCTTTAAAGTTACCAAGATTACTTGCTGTTCAAGCAATGCATTAACAACTTAGCACATTAAGCATACAGCAGCAGTAGAAAACTGCAGCTTCAGCTTTGCCTTGTATTAGTTTTGAGAAAATCTTAAAAGCTTTCACACTTGCACTATCAGCACTGCCTTGCATCATAGAGCAGTAAAAATACAGACCTTAAGCCTTGAATTTTACGATACCAGGGTCTTCTTTGGGAGCCAAGGTAGATTGTGCGCACACGAATCTCCTCTTCAGGTGTCCAATATCGGGGTAAGAAGCGGTCATAGGTAGGGTTGGTAGATGTTTGATGAAGGCTCTGCTGCACTCGCCGGAAATACAAGTCATCTAGGACAGGGTCTGCCTCAGTATATTCATCTTCTGAGTCTTCCTCACACAGAGCTTGCAGGAAAAACTCTTCATCGAAGGCACACTCAGAAGGAGACACAGCAAGGTGGGGTTGAGGAGAGAGGGGGGCATCTTCAATGCTGCAGCAAAGAGTGGTACACCCACATCTGCATTTATTCGCAGCTGATGGTGATGATCACACAGACATCGCTTTGGATGAAATAGTTACACCAAGTATCTCAGAAATGATCTGACAGCACAAAGCCGCTCCAAAATGTTAAAAGGCAGGAGTGTGACTGATGATTAATGCATGAAGGCATATTCACAGTTTTTGAGGATAAGGGTTAGACAGTGTTTTTCCATTTCCAAGCACTGCAGCAGTAGGTATTGTGATAAAGTTATAATGACAGAGCCGAGCAGATCACCGACATCCACAGTTCACACACAAGCTCAATACTGAATTGACTAGTAGGATGAAAATAGAGCTTTCTGCCAACACCTTGGCCTGCCGCATCAAATATTGTATACTGTAGATAAAGAGTCTCAACTGCAATTTAATATAAGAAACTCCAGACTGCCTGAAAGCACATCAGCCCTTAACAGATTTGAAAATTGGGAAATTTGCTACAAAATGAGTTTCATTTACAAACAATCCATTTTATTATACTAGTGATGGATATTATTGAGCACAGTTCTACTCATCACAGCATTTGCCACATACAGTAAAGTATTAGGATAACTAATACTGTATGTTACTGTTAGTATTACACAGACTGGGGGTCAGGAATGAAATTATCTTTCTTCTTAAATGAAGTTGTTCATGTATATATATATACTATTCAAATACAAATAAAAAAAAAGGAAAATGTTTAACTGACTGAGAAATTGAACATTAAAGCAAATTAAAATAACAGCAGCTATGATAGGTAAATTAGTAGCGCATTTTCAGTACCTGGCGAGTGGACTAGTACAGCCCCTTCCATTCTGCTCCAGGTCAGGTTTTCTCCGTAGGAGTGACGGTGGGATATAACCCTTGTTTTGAGTTGAGGGCTGGGTGGTCTCCATCTTGAACACCTGCTCAGCTTCTGCGTCACTTCCACAACCTTGCAATCGCACAAACATGGAAAATGAGCAACAGAAAAGATCAAAGTTTTAAGAACAATGAGGGGGAACATACGCTGCAATCAACTAACAAGAAAAGTGAGTGGACCAAGAATGCATTACAGGTAAACGAAAGAGAAGGTCTCAATATCAGATCGTAACAGAAGAACCTTTAGTGGATGACTGAGTCTTCACACAGCCAAGCCTCTACCAAGTACTGTGCCATGTATTTTATCCTCTCCCATCACACACACTTTTATCAGCACAGTGTGGAACTTGCCACAATCTATCACTGACGTGCACTGAGAACAAGCACATCAGAGTGCAGACAAATGACAGACTGAGTCAGAAGATCAGCTTGAAAAATGTTGTTGATCCCAAAACAAAAATAGGTTCATCAAGTGCAATAACATGGTTGCATACTAAATTGTTAACTGATAAATACATCTGTTTTGGCATGTTCTTTTGCAGATCATCTATCTAATCCATCTGTGGCGAGGAAGTGATGTCTTCCACTCTAGCAAAAGCTGCAACAGCAGTTTGTATGGAACCAGTATCAGCAGGGTTAGCTTGCACAGAGAACAGAGCTTTAAGAGCAGAAACAAGAAGCATCAGAAACCTGCAACTCTACCGGCATTGAAATAGAGTTCAAAGCAAAGACAAAAAAGGTGTCAGTATTGGCCTGTGTTTTCTTACCAATTCATTTCAGAAAATTGTAGTGCATAACTTTTAAAGTCACTATATTTTACACCCAAACTAAAAGGGATTCACACTTCAGGTGGAGTGGCACAAAAAAATTGACTGGAAGGAGGTTGTATGGAGAAAGCACAGGTAAACGTACCTTCATTGTTTGGGTGGAGGGCTCTAGAATCCAGTGAGTCGATGCTGTCCACAGAGTGCTCCATCTTGTAGCTCGGTATTACACGCAGACATTCCTCCCTCTCTGGGTACAAGGACTCTTTGTACCCGCTGTCTTTCACAAACACATTACTGCCCTCATCCAAAGCCTGGATTTAGAAGGCAGGGTTAATGTAGATAACAAATACATAAAAAGGAGTAGAACTGTGTTAAAAGCCTGGAAAAGCTGCTTACCTTGGACAAAGCCAACCCTAACAACCCTTCAAAAGCCTTAAAGTTAAGCTGAGGACCACTGTAGAAGGGGTCCAGGTGAGCCTTGCGACCCAACCAGTAGATTGTGATCAGAACCTGAGAAAGAGTGAACAAAGTACATGTATGGGGTACACAAATCAGACCACACACATATGCCTACACGTTTAGCAGCCCTAGCATCTTTTTCCCTGCCCCCCATCTAGGGGTGGCCAAGTCACAACATAAAAAGCCCACCTAGATCTAACTCATCTTCTCCAATTCAAAAACTCAAACCCAAGAGACTGACTTCTGATGTTCAATATCTTACTTGTAGAGTGAACAGTTTTGCAGACTAGGAAGCAGGATTGGCCCCAGGGTGGCCAAGGCAGACAAAAAACAGTGTTTACTGATGTAGTAAAAAGACTAAGTACAATGCTGTAGACTGCTACACAGATGCTGTTCAAGGGACAATATGTATACAGTAGATTTGTGCATTAAGGTGTCAATAGCCACACAAACAGCTCTGTAAGGGTGTACTTAGGCATGATTATGTTATACAGGTATAATATTAATCATCCTAGTTTAGTGTGCCAGCATAATAATAGTTGCGATTTAGCTCTGGACAAATTACAATTTTGACCTGATGATGGTGCTAGATGAAAAGTCATGATATTACAATTCATCCTGAGGGTGACATAAATGCATGTACCAATTTTCATTATTAAATCAATCTCAAAATCAAATATCAAATCTTAATCACTCAATACCAAAAATGTGTAGTGCTGGAGGAAAGGTCAGTAGAAGACCAAACACATGGGGATTGATTATCTGCTGGTGCAAAAGAAAGAAAATGAAAGCTTTTAGGATTCATCCTCTAGGGACAATGAACATCTGTATTAAATTTCATGGCAATCCATCCAACTGTTTGAAATATTTCAGTCTTGACAAAAGAAATTGCCATAGCAATATTGATGGCAATGCAACTAGCATGGCAAAAAAACACAACTAGGGAAATTACTTTACTTTCTATAAACGCAGAATATGACATGCTATCCTCAAAGCATCACCCACAAGAAATACTGGTGATGCGAGGCACGTGGCCTCCGTGAGACAGCTGAAAACACTGGTACTGAATACTGTTGACAGTCAGACACACTCCTGACAACCATTAGTAAAGACAGTGAGTAAAGGCCTGTGAAATATGTCTCTTCCTGGCATTTAATGTTTTATTATTTCAGCAAGCAAAGCGTTTTGGACACGATTTATTTCTCATTTGCCTTGAGGCGAGGGATTTTTTTTTTTTGACAGACTGCCTTTCTCCCTGGCAGAGCAGCTGCCTGTGCTGCAAAGGGATATCCACAAGACTACGTGTCAGAATTTCTCCATCTCTATCTTAACAAAGTCATCATAGAGCGGTCAGCAGATTGAAAAAAAATCCATGAAGGGCCTTCAGAGATGATTGAATTGACTAAATGTTTTATAGTACAATGCTAGTTAGATGAAAAGGATGAGAATTTTGAGTTGTACTAAATGTGTCTGTATGGATTACCCATTATGCTCGTTCAGTGTCTGTAGCGGGTACCTTAGCAGTCAATAAGCTTGCACTGAATACAGAAATGATCTTCTAGTTCTAGCAATCAATGTCATTGTAAGACAGAAAATTATATAATTTACTTTACTTTTTAATTTTTCAGCACAAATGATGTACAAATACCTTCTAAAATGTGCAGTTTTTCAAAAATAGGCATATATGTTGGATATTTAGGTCTGTTTGAGCCATTAGCACTAGTTTTCCCTAATTTGCATAACCTAAGAGTAAGCAAGCGTTGAGGTCTTATGTCAATCTTAAGCACAGGAACAGGATGTGCTCATTATTCTCTAATAGCTTGCCACCTATCTCATGCCAAGGAAATCATTACACTGCATACAATAGGCCACCACAGGTTAATCCTATTTAGTGGTAATATTTGCCATACATGATTTTATTTATAGGACATTATTTATCATCAGGTCCTGTCAACGATGGCCCTAATTTCCCATCAGTGTTGGCTCATGCTTTATATTTTAGGAATAAATAAAAAAAGGAAGAGGATGTTGGATATTAAAGATTTGTAACCAGACCCAACTATAATGAACAATATACATATAAATGTCCCTTCAAATAAAGAAACAAATTCTTACTTAATGTGAACGTAATCCTCTTTTGTTTAAGATCCAATAGCAGATGTTAAAATTAACCCACATTACATCACTACTCCATGTAAAAACAGTGAGATATTTGTGCATCTGGTTGCTCTGACCATGCTGAAAGCAAATTGACCCTAATTGGTTAATTCAAAGAGAAATGCTACACCCATTTCACAGAAAGAGTGCTCTGACAAACAGCCTCATTACTGAGTCCAAGTTGTCAGCTATTGTGTGATTCAAATGAGGCTTCCCAGATAACCAAACATCCTCCTAAGCTTCTAAACATGTAAAATACCAGCAGTGCATGCAAGCGTGTACATACAGCACTCACATGTTCCATTAGTGCAGTTGGGAGGGACGATTTTATAGATAGTTTGAGGCATAGTAATACAAGACTACATTTTGGCACAGACTAGGAGGTTTAAAGGTCCAGTCTGTAACACCTACAAACATCTATTGGCCGAAATGGAATATAATATTCATCTGTATGTTTTCAATAGTGCAGAATCACTTGAAAATAGGAATCCTTTCATTACCTTAGAATGAGCAGTTGAACAGTTGGGAGCTGTCTTTAGTTAGTTGTAGGGCTGTAACGGTTCTGATACCGAGATCGAAAACGCGACACAAAAGTCCATGGTCTTGTGTCACGGATCCAAGAGACAGAACCGCGACTCACTCGCTCCCTGGACTGTTGAGCTCTCGAAGGGCTTGACAGTGTAACTGCAGCGGTGGCGGCGGCCCGTGGGGCGGTAGCGGTGTACGCCTATATCGTATTTGTATTGACAGTAAAGTTATTCTAGGTCATTTTCCACCTTATTTTAGTGTTTATTTACTGCTCCCTTTCTCTTCTCCCCACACTCGCACACAGCACACACACATAGCCTGGACCTCTGGTCACTCACGGCAAACACGCCCGCTTGCTCCGCCTCGTTCTGTCTCTCTCTCCCTGTGTGTGTCTCTAATGACTTTCTCCATCAGCAGTACGTTTCATAAACTCACCCGTGATTCAGTTTTCAAGAAAACCGCGGTATGAACCGAACCGTGGCTCAAAAATCGAGGTCTGAACCGAACTGTGGATTTGGTGACCCGTAGTTAGTTGCAATGTGCAACTTCACCACTAGATCCCACTAAATCCTACACACTAGTCCTTTAATGCCAGAATATTGTGATCAGGGCCAAACTCATATAAGCAAAACAACACCCTTGATCATCATCACTCAGTGACTTGATGCTGGTGGTAATCGTTTACCACTGACTATCTCCCATGTAGATAAATTCAGTTTTAGGGGTCCTTTTCCACGTGAAGTGGAGCAGGACAGACAAGTTTTTAAAACTCATTGGCCAAGGGAGGGAATCAGGAAAATATATGAATGATGTAAAAAAACTAATTAGTGGATAAATGGAACAGTTATCCTGCTCAAACTTACATTTTTGAGTCTTCTGTTGCCTTCATCTCGCCTAAAATAAGGAAAGACAGAAATGAGTGATGTTCCTTATACTGTAATCTATAGTATGACTGCATGCACTGTACTAAACACTAAAATGCAATGACTTGCAAACAGAGGCTACAGTGACATCTCAAGCCATCTAATTTGCAATGCTCTATTAATCAGCTACTTATCAGAATTTATAGAGGAAACAGGCTATAAACTCGTCTAAAGCAGCAGATTGTCAGGCAAAGCTCATACCTTTATTAATGCAAAATAGCTGTGAGATACATGCACAAACTATAAACCTTTTTCACAAGTTGAACTTCATACGTACAATATGTGCTTCTCTGTGCTGGCGTGAGCACCTTTAGCTTTTGGACAGTTGTAAACGTGCACCTAACCTGACATGACACTGCTTCTTAAAGACAACTGTACCTGAGTGTTGCACGAGTGGACAGGTCCTGCAGGTCTCCTGGATGAAACAGCTGTGACACGTTCAGTCCCAGTTTCCCACAGGCTTTCAGGAATACACTCACATTATCCTGGGGATTCAAATTACAGAGACTAAATGAGCCACTTCAAAATAGAAGAGAATGCAGAGAACTGGCACAGTGTCAGAAGAGGTTGTTGATGATGTTGTTTGGGATCAGATATTGGTTAATGGAGGGTTAAGTCAGAGCTAAAATTCAATTTAAAGCTCCACTGTGTAGGATTTAGTGGCATCTAGTGATGTAGTTGCAGATCACAGAAAGTGTAAGAAATGTGCGAGAAACGTGAACGTCCCTATCTAGAGCCAGTGTTTGGTTTGTCCCTTCTGGGCTATTGTAGAAACATGGCGGTTTACAATGACAGCTCCTATGGTAACAAAAACACAACGATTCTTATTTTCAGGTGATTATACATTAATGAAAACATAGTTATGCATTATATTCAATTTGGGCCAATAGCTCCTCCTAAACAAAGGGCCTTTAAATGTAACGTGTAATGTAAACTTACAATTAATTTTATGAAGACTTACTGCCCAGTGTTATTTTCATTAAGATTTTCATTAAACATTAGATTAACTATGAATAAATGAACATTTGTTCAAATAACTTTTCAACATGATGCTCGTTTTTACTGCATTTATTACCACAAAAAAGGTAATTATTCTCCTCATCTTTAGGGGGTGACCTTAGTTGAAATTACATATGTTAGCAGCGAATTATATCAGCAATAGCCAATAAGTATTGGTTGTGGGAGGTTGATTAAACGTAGCCGTTGTCTGGAAACATTGAACTCTGCTAGGAATGGCCTGTAACATCATGCTCCGTTAAAGACGTTTAACTGACTTTAAAAACACCAGTCGGCGCTTTATAGCTCAGTTAACAACTAGCTCAGCAGCAGTAGTCAAAATCTTAGCTAAGCAACTATTTTATTGTTTGTCATTTTTTTTTAAGATTAGGGAGCAATTTTAGGTTCTCTCACTTTAGGGAGGGTTAGTCAGATAATGCTTTGGCATTCTCTAATGGCAAATAGACAAACTGCTGCTGCTGCTGGATGAGAGTCTGAACTGAACACAAAATGCATGTACTGTTTTTAGTGTTATAATCTATACTGATCAATTTTTATTTTATCCTTTATCTATGTTTTCTACTTGCCATGCAAATATAAGTTTACCAAAAATAAAAAGAAAGATAAATATTTACTTTGATTAGTTACCCATGTCAATTAATGAGTTCAAAAGTACCACAAACAATTCTGTACTTAACATATTTAAATAATTGCTTGAAGGGTGAACAAATCTAAAGTCAATACAGACACACCTGTGTTATACTTTTGTATATCTTAGCTGTAATGTATTCCATTTGTGGTTAATAAGTTAAAACATGCAAAACCACCAGTATGGTCCTTAAGGCTGTCAAAGTAACTGCTGCATCTGCACACCCCACCATCACCACCATCACTCTGGCATCCACGTTGGGCTCTGTCTATTTATTGGCCCCTGATGGGAGGTTGCAATTGATCTTTCCCTGTCCTTGCTTAGGGCATTTCTGGCAATTATACTTGTGTGAAGCCATTGAAACACAGCCTGAAGCCAAAATAAAAATCTGCATTTACATTTATGCCCAATAAAAAAATAAAAAAATAAAAACACATTACATATTCAGCTATTGGGCTGTCGCCCTGAAATGCAGTTTCAAGATCATTCTGTTGTGGCAAGACTGTCTCTCAGTGCCTTTAACAGGAAACCACACAATGTGTCAAAACTTCCTGGCTAACAGGTGCCTTCTTATTTTCTTCTGCACTTGTTTTATACATAGTAAACAGACAATTACACATTACAATTGTCTACATGGCTCAGATCTTTACAGAGATCTTCTACATTGTTTGACACCCAAGGGTAAAGAATACACTGCCTGCAGCACACAGGCAGGCTACCTGTTACACACACACACACACACACACACACACACACACACAAAATAAGAAATGTAAAACACTCACAAGGCCAGCAATGGGAGTAGAAAGCCTGTTTAATCTCTTAATGATGCCAGGTTTCAACTGATTGATCAAGCTAAAAGTGAAAACAAAAAACAACAACAAACAGTTTATGAATATTCCAGCTTTATGCAGCACATATTTCAGAACCAATATCGTATTGGGTCCCACTCCACAAAATTTGCTAAATAGAATAGGACTTAATAATCCTGATTTAACTTTTAATAAAGAGATACATTTAAAATGAGAAATGCAACAAAATAAAAAGGTTCACCTCACTTGTAAAACAGTTTGACTGTCTTAGATGTAGAACCAAGTGCTTTAAGCTAAGTTCCATAACTATGCTTCTGCGCTAACCTACTAGCCTAGATGTGTTGCCCAAATGCCTTTCATTTGTTGGCCTCATTGTTCTTTTGTGGCTACAAGCTGAGTCAGCAGTTATTTAAAAATGTGTTTTGGAAGAAAATGGCGAGGCTGTAGAAACAGAAAGAAAATCTCATCTGATGGTCTGTATTGCATTTAATTACATTTATTTACCTTAACTTATAAGCATGTTTAGAGATACTAAAGAACCTCCAGAGGGCAGCAATTTGCAAATTGTGCAAATTGGTTCAGTGCTCCTGCTGAAGCTAAGCTAGCAAATTAGCCTAACTACACTCTCATAGGTTTGCATGGTAATTTAGCTTGAATTTAAATCGTGAAATCGAGTATCAGTACTCACTCGCAAAGCAGGACTCCGTTCTCTAAGGCAGCACGGAAGTTGTTGCAACCAAATGATTTTCCAGTCACTTCCTGAGAAAAAAAACAAACAAAACTGTTCAGATTACATCCATTGAACATGTGATTTATTTATTTTGTGTTGTCTGTATTTTAAAGTTGAGAATCTATGTTTTCCAATTTTCCAAGAGTGTCGCTTTCGAAAATTTGACCAAGAAAGTCTCCAACAGTTGGATCCGAATAGCGTTTTCACAATTTTTTCCCCACTCAGGATATAACAACTGATATTGGCTAACAAATTATTAGCTAATATCTATTTGCATATTGGTGCTTGTGTATGTCAGTCGATCTTTAAGTAAAGTAAGTAAATAATCTAAACTCAAAACATGGTTTTATCGCACTGCCACCGCTGATTTTATCAAATTTTTATTCTATTTAGGAGTTTGGAAATTGTAATTATTATTTTTTTTGTACCTTGATTCTTTTATTGCTGTGTTTTTAGTTTCTATGCTATGTTTTATTTGTTCTTTGCTTTTTATGTGAAGAATTTTGTAACTTCGCTGTACTGGAGAAAAGACTTAAAAGTACTTTAATTCAACTGTTTGGTTCAACTGTTGAAGAATGAGCTGGACCGTTATACACTCCTGGTAAAAGACACATAAAGCTGTTCAGTGGCAGTGAAAAAAAACAACTATGGTAGAAATAAGGAATACAAGGCCCTGAAGTTCATTAAAATAATTCCACCATGCAAGCATTTCCCTTTGTTGTAGTTGTCCTCAACAGTAAAACAAAGGTTAAATAAATTAAGTAAGCTGGGTACTATTAAGATTTAGCCCAAACACCTGAAAAATCCGCCAACTGCTGCACAAAAACGAGGCCTAAAATATCTCGACATACAAATAATCTACAGAGAAAAACAATGGGCCATAAAAAAAACATATGTGGACAAGCATTCCTAAAACAAATTAAAACTATGCTTTCGTTCAAATCAAAGAATACAACATAACCTAAATGATTTTACATGGCAGAAGGAAGCACAAGGCAATGGGGGTTTGTAATGAGGACATAAAAATGGGGCTATTAAGGTTCGGCTCCATAACTAACAGAGGGCCCCAAAAGGCTATTCTTCTCACTAATTAGTACCCCCAGGAATCCACAATCACAATTCGTTTGTGGTAGGACTGGGCACCAAGCATGGAGCTTCCAAGTGGAATCAGACAAACAATGTAGTGCCAGCTTAACACAATAAAACACAATCATGTGGTCAAGATACTAGTCTGTTCTAGAGCACCAAAACTTTAATTGGTCATTTCAATAAACAATTGCCCCTATGAAACCACAGATTCAATTGATTTCAACCATATGGTCTTAAGTGTGACAGAGAGCTTTACCCAATCCAAAAAGCATCAAACAAGGCAATTATCTTAAATAAAGACATAACTACTAAATCTACGTGATCCAGGTCATGAAGCCAATAGAATGGGAAAAAAATAGAGCTGAGATGATTAGTAGATTAATCAGTTAAACAGGCAAGTATTCATTTATACATATTTAAAGCAAAATTCTCCAAACATTTTCTAGGTCCAGCTTCTCAAATGTGAGGATATGTCACACATGAAGGTAAACTGAATATCTTCGGATTTTAGACTATTGATCGGATAAAACAAGATATCTGTCACCTTGGGCTAAGGGAAAATATTTTTCACTGTTTTATGATATTTATAGGCAAAATGACTAATCAAAAAATTAACTGGCAGATTAATTGGTAATGGAGATGATACTAAGTTTAACGCAAAGTCAAATTTAAGATAAAATGCACTACATTTAAAGGGGATAATTTCCTCTTGTTAAGGAGATGAGAATCACTGATCTAATACAGAAGAACACCTGCTTAAAAATTGGACCATGCTGTTCCCATTTCTCCCAAAACTAAATAACCTGTTTACATAATGTAGAAGAGGCCGATCCATTCTTATTTCTCATCCAGTCCAGTGGCATTGAGCAAACATTTACATGTAATTGCTGCTGGTACTGCTGCTAATGATAAACAGCAACATATTTCTGGACACTTAAATATATGGAAGCTTATTATCCTGCAATCTGTAACACCAAATATTGTTGTTTGGCGCAAGGAAAGAGCTTATGACACCATTTACCATTTCCTTAAAAAGCAGCATGCTTTGCTTCCCTCTAACACACACATACACACAGATCACTGTTCATCCATGCTTTCATCTGTCAGTGCAGGGAAATAGACGGGTAAAATTGGCACAGGCTCACTGCCAAGAGAGCTCTGCACAGAATTCTCATAATGATCCACTCAGACACAATTGACATTAATGGTCCCATTTTAGAGTTGGTCAACATTCAGTGCCCACAGTCTACAAGTTGTGTTCACTGGTTATGATTTAAGGATTACAACTTCTACAATGTTTGGACATAAGCAGCCTATAACAACCTAGACAATACATTGCTCTAAAACCACATCCTCAACAACGTGCATGGGAAAACCTTCCACTGTGTGCCTATCACATTAACCGCAATAAGTGTGCAAAGGGCTCTTACGAACTACTCAAAACAAGCCACATAAGCAAATCTAACCCAACAAGTACATCACATCTCAGTGGAAAGACACTAATGAGCAAACCTCATAGGCATGCTACTGCACAAATTATTCATCTCTCTTTTCTTTTAAACATTACTTAATTATCTGCCTTCCTTCCATGTGCATTTCCCTCTGAAGCTCTGTGACTCCTGCAGTCAAATCATTTTTTATCTGCACAAACCACAGAAGATTGTTGCACAGGGCTCTCTGTGTCAGGAGGCAAACATTTTAGTCTTATCAAGGCCTGTTTTGCATTTGAACTCAAAGATAATGTAAAGGTGCCTCACTTTAGGTTTATGAGTGTTATGTTCACCAACTGTTTCTAGTCAGAGAGACAAACATTTTCAAGAGATCTTTCACGGCTGAAATGACTGACACTGACTAATATAGAACATTTCCTGTCCCCAGAAAGGGGGTTAAATGACTGACTGGCAAACAAATCTTCACAGTTGCTTGCAGAGGAAGACGTCTCTGAAGCACATAAAGTAGAAAAAGAGATGAAATGAACCATGTACCTCAATCCAGCGTTGAGCCTCGGTGAATGCGTCTGCACAGCTGACACTGGTCTGCTGGCGCCACTCCATCTTCTGTCTTCAGAACAGGCAAAAAAAAAAAAGGCTCAAAACTAATGGAGGAGCAAAAAAAGGTAAGTTTAAGTTACACTAATTAATTATGGAGTATGAAAGACACGCACCACCACCAAGCAAATCAAATAAACTCAATTAAAGGCAACAAGCAGGTGGGGAAACTGATGCGCTGTGCTAGAAATAAAAAGCCTGGGGCAGCTTGTTCAGTTACCTGGTGCTGTGTGCAGCCGCTCGCCGGTGAAACTTCTCCACTAATTGACATCCAGTTTATCACCGGACACTCAGCACTTCTCCGCCCACTGTAAAACTACAAGCAAAGTTTCTGAAGTGAAGTGAAACCGAGTGGAACAGAGGGAAGATATGCAGTCTCATCGATCGACCCTCTGGTGGCCTGCTGGTGTATTACAC
>NW_026136719.1:13137621-13330121 GCF_905237075.1 Dicentrarchus labrax | reverse complement strand
TGATCAGCAGCACAGCCTCTTTGTTGAACCAGGTGTCTTTGGTCGACAGCGCGGACAGTCGCGATGTATTTAAAACACATTTACAGACAAACAGTGACTAACGTCGGCTATTAATCAGAAAACATAACTACCGTCAGCTAAGTAAACAGATAGCTAGGTCAGCTAACAGTATGATATCTGAAACTGCAGCACACTTTAGCCTCCAGTTTTCGTCTCCTGCTCAACACTTTTAGCTTCAGCTATACAGGCTAGTCCATTCTTCACTAACCTACTTACAGATTTTAACGAGTTCAATTATTGTATTTTGAGACAATAAACCAAAACGTAAAAGCGACATAGTTAGCGTTGATATAACAGATCCATATTACTGCTGGCTTTCTTTACCCATGTTAGCTAGCTAGCACAACAAAATGGCTTTTCTCAGACAGTTCAGTTGGACAGGTGCATCTTGGGTGAAAAGCGGCCGAGTTGCGTTCAGAGACAGTCTGGACTTTTACGGTTTTGTTGTTGTTGTTGTTGTTGTTGTTGTTGAAGATTAGTGGACGGATATTGTGTTTCTGTTTTTTATTACTCTATTTATATTTACAAATCTTAGTCAAAAGGATCGCTTTAGAGAAAAAGCAATGTGAAAATATAGTAAAAAAAAAGCGACAAATAAAATAAAATGCTGTTATATCAGTAACGTTGTAGAGTAAAGACACAACAGATTAATGTAAACATCTTTTTCACTGCAGTCATAACAAGAAAAGCACAGGTGGAATTAATAACATTTATAATGTCTTAGTTTGTCCCAGTAAGCTATTCCAGTGAGCAGCACACACAATACCAAGTATATTGAAGTATGCAGCCATCATTAATTTAATTGTTATTGAATACATTTGTGCTTTTAATGCTATGACATGTCAAAATGTCTGCAAGGAAAAAGAGTCTATTAAGGAACTATTACTATTAATACTTAAACAGCACATCATCCACCTTACAGCTGATATTTGATTTTGATTTTGATTTTTTGTTGTTAGGATTTGAACAATTTTGAGAATCACATTTTCCTTTAACAATGTGCAAAGCAACAAAGAGAAACTGGAAACAGCGTTGTTATAAGTAAGTAACACATTTAAAAAAAAAAAAAAAAAACTCAGTTTGAAACGTGTTGAGAAATCGTCTTCATCAACGTCCCTCTTCACTACGGTCTTGAACGCACCCCTGTATCACCTGCAACCCACCAGAGTTCAGTGCAAATGGGCGGCGTTTTACCCGGGACAACTTACACCTAACGCTGCCTTTCAACCAATATTATCCGCTTGTCAGTGAGGCGCCGGCCCGAGCCCCATGGCTGTATTAATGTTCGACCGTCAGTGTACGTCGGGGCCGCTGTACTGGGCGTGTTAAGGCTCGCCTGTCGGTGGTGATACGGCCCGCCGTCCTGAGCGCTGTCAGCTGCGGTAGGTATCCCTGCTAACGCCGACAGCTCCAGGAGGAACCAGGGAGGGGAGGACGGTGGGGGAAGCTTGGTTATTTTTCTTCGGACAGGCCATCCTGTGGTTGTCGTATCTTAACAGCGCAGCTTGTTTTTTGACACATTATCAATAAAAGCCCTTCTGGAGGCTCTGTGGAAGTCCAGCTAGCTGTAGCGTTTGTTAGCTTGCTAGCATTGAGTTCACTGGAGAACCGTCTGTTTGAGCTAACGCTAGCTGCTTAGCTTAATCAATTTGAAAGAGCCGACCAGGACTTCCTTAACTTACACGCTTACTCTACATTAGCTGACTAACAAAAAAAGTCCACTTCCAGACAGAAAGTGTTCACCAGTGGATTTTATTTTGCTCTCGTCTTCGTCTGTGGATTTGGAAACCTTAAGCTAGCTGGCGCTAACGTCATTAGCTGTTCCCACTTGAGCGACGCTACATGATCATACATATGTTTCCCAAATGTGTTAAAAAGTAACCCTAATCGGACTTGAATGACTATATGATTATGTAAGAGTATAAACTTAGCTTCTGGACATTACACAGGAAGCTGTGAATTACACGATGGTTGGGAAGGAGTTGCCATAATAGCACTATTTCTATTTACTGTTAAGGAAAATGAGCACAATTTACATATTGTAAGTTATCTGTACGAGGCTGAGCCTGAAGGAGTACTTTTATTCAAGTGCGACACACTTCAAAGTTCCCAGCCCAAATGTAGGTGTACAAGACACTACTTGCATGATGAAACTAGGGCCAAAACACACGTACACTATATATGCATGTGTGTTAGAACAAATAAAACATAAAGTTAGTAAACATACAACCCTTTAATATGTTGATTGCTGGTCAGTAGTTAAGCTGAGTCATATGTCTGCTATGTAAACATGTAATATAATCTGCAGTTGACATCAGTCATGATAAACAGACTATCCTGTTTGACATTTTTTTAAGGAAATGTTTAACTAAAACCTGATAGAAGGCCCAGAATATGCTGCTAACACGGCCTTTCATTTGGTCAATTTGACAATTAATTGTTTGAGCTATAAAATGTCAGAAAATTGCTATGAATGTTTGCAACTGTTTCCCAGTGTCCAGGGTGATGTGTTGCCCAATCAACACCCCAAAACCTTAATATATTGGGATGTCTGGCATTTTTTAGGCTTGCACTTTTGTGTGTCATTCTTCAGAGGTAAATCCGTTAGAAAGAAGCTAAAGTCTGAACTGCTTAAAAGCAGAATAGACCCAGAGCTTGTTGCAAATAAACGACACGCCCTTATATTCTGTTAATGAATAGTCATATTGCCAGTGGATAAATAATGTATCAGAAGAAAATGTTTTGCAGCGTAGTGTCGTATTGATTGTTGTCATTTGTCTGCAGTTTTGTTGATGCCTGTCTGTTTTGTATCATCTAGTGTAGATGCCTTGGCTGAGATGAGTGTGAAGGCTTTTGAGCTAGTCCCCGCTGTGGAGCGAGATCTCCTCATGGGCGACAAGGCTCGCATCAACATTGAATGCATTGAATGCTGTGGAAAGCACTTGTACATGGGTACCAATGACTGCTTCATCCACCACTTCCTGCTGGACGAGGTCACTTCCTCCAAAGGTAAACTGAGTTACTCAGTTCAGAAGCTGCTGCACAAATATCTGGGCCTCAAGAAACCGGTCGCTGAGCTGCGTGCTGCCTCCGCTTTGGAGCGCCTGATAGTGCTTTGCGATGGAATAGTGTTCCTCGTTGACATGGTGACACTGGAGACTGTCCCCTCGGCGGCAGGAGGCGGAGCCAAGATCAGAGGTGTAACGGCGTTCTGCATTAATGAGAACCCGGTGAACGGGGATCCGTTCTGTGTGGAAATGGGTGTGCTCTCCTCCAAGCGGCGGACAGTGCAGATTTACATGGTGTATGAGGACAGAGTGCAGCTAGTCAAGGAGGTGACCACCCCTGAGCAGCCCTGTGCCGTCAGTCTTGATGGCTACTTCTTGTGCCTGGCCCTCGCTACGCAGTACATGATTCTGAACTACAACACAGGAGCCT
Organism: Dicentrarchus labrax; assembly: GCF_905237075.1. Taxonomy (NCBI): domain Eukaryota; kingdom Metazoa; phylum Chordata; class Actinopteri; family Moronidae; genus Dicentrarchus; species Dicentrarchus labrax. The sequence continues at coordinate 13,326,623 of NW_026136719.1, read as the reverse complement.
CCCAAGACCTCTTCCCTTACAACAGTGAGGAGAGGAGACCTATTGTTAAGAGAATCGGCAGGGAGGAGTTCCTTTTAGCAGGACCCGGTGGTCTAGGTAAGTCAGGACCAAAACAGGTTTTTAGAAAGTCATTACAAACCATTGAATTCAGTTCCCTCAAAAAGGTATTAGGAGCCATTGAAAAGTCTTCAGTTAACTTCTTAACTTCACCCACTTATTTGGGTGCATGACATGTTATTGATTCATTATATTTGTAGGAATTATTGTTATACAGTTGACAACAATGAAAAGGCAATGGCAGTTTTTCATGAATTTATTTTTATTACTTTTAATTGATTGTTACTGTTGTTGTTTTTTAAATGAATGTACAGTATTTATTATGTAGTATATGAATTGTCAAAACAGATTAACCTACATACATTTCATAGCCTTTTTTCTACTAGTCTTTACGTTTTTGAAGTATTTCTCAATTTAAGACCATTTTTGAATGACATCTTCCTGTCTATCTTCAAAATTGTCTCTCCACATCCCCCTCCAGGAATGTTTGCCAATGCTGAAGGAGTATCTCAGCGGGCTCCAGTCAACTGGTCAGAGAGCGTGATTGGTGCTGCTGTGTGTTTTCCGTACGTGGTGGCTTTGGATGAGAGCTTCATCACCATCCACAGCATGTTGGACCAACAGCTGAAACAGACACTTTCATTCAGGGATGGACACATTCTGCAAGACTTTGAAGGTATCCCTACATATTTCTTTCTTTTCAGACTATATCGTCATATCAAACCACCTATTAACCACAACAATCAGAAGAAGGAGTGATTATCTAATTGATGCCCATGCACCCACCCAGCCATTACTCTTGTGTGTTGTAACAGGCTTAATTGTCACAGAGGTCAGCAGTCTCCTTTAATAATAAAAGTGACCAAACTTGAGGTATTTTGTCAGACTTTGTGCAGCTCCGTCTGAAGCCACACAAGGCTTTATACATGTTTTTCACATATCTAGTAGTACTCCCCAAGACTTGTAAACTTTAATGTGTCCATCTCATATAGATTATAGAAAATTGAGGGAAATCATGTCTTGTGCTTCCTTGGTGTACACACTTTTGAAATTGAATTGGAAAACAGGCCTGGGTTAACCAAGGATGGAGAGACTGGATTGAGAAACAAAACCTTTCAGCAGAAAGTAGCTGAAAGCTGCGTAGAGCTGAACACTGGCGTCTTGATTCTTAATGAGATCTGAAGCACTGGCAACCTTTTCATAATACAGAGAGTCTTTCAGTTCAGTGTTGGAATGAAGAATATTATATAACAGAGCTTTAAAAAATAAGCATCTAAAATGATGTCGCTCTGGACAGGTGCACAATGGAGACTTCAAGTGCCACACGCATTCTTGATGCTCAGAAAAGAAAGCAAGCTCTGAGCTAAAACGGGAAACTCTGGAAAGGATTTGATTACTGACTATTATCTTATCTTATGTCTCTTTCCAGAGCTAAATATGTTTTAAAGGATATTCTGTAAAACACTAGATTAAAAAACTAATCTAGTCTGTTGGTCGTGCTTAAACAAGACACTACAGGTATTTGTGACAGTCCAGAAACTGTTTGTTTAAGTTCTGACTTGTGAGCGTTGTGTGTGTTTTAGGAAAGGTCATTCTGGCTTCCACTAAGGCAGTGTATGTCCTGGTACCCCTGCCACTGGAGAGACAGATCCAGGATTTACTGGCCAGTCACAGAGTGGAGGAGGCACTCATCCTCACAGAAGGAGCACAGAGAAATATTCCCAAAGACAAGTTCCAGGTAACAGACATTGTAATGTTTTGACGTTTTGTGTGTGAGTTATGGGGCATGCAATGATACTGGTATGACCAATTAACAATGATAATATAACTTTAACTGGGCTCTTTTAATGGAAACTATTCTTCTGTGCTGAATCACATTATCTAAACTAAAAAAAAAAACACTTTCTCATCTACTGTCACTTTCTGCATGTACAGATTTTGCACAAAAGAATCCTCCAGCAGGCAGGTTTCATACAGTTTGGCCAACTTCAGTTTCAAGAAGCAAAAGAACACTTCAGGTAAGAGTTGGGTCAGTGTGAATTTTACAACTTCTTGTTAAACTGTTCTGTTTTGTAATATGATTAAACTGTCTGTGGCAAGCAAGAATCATTCAGGCCCAAGGTTTTCCTTTAAAAAGCCTGACATTGCCTCATTTATATATTTTGTAGTTATTAATATCACAGTAGAAGAGTGATTATATTTCCATTTAACCACTATTACTCCCTGCTATTGACCCTCAAATACCAACACATATTAAGCTGTGGTTGTTCAAGAGTTGAAATCAATTCACTGTTGAAATAAATTGTTACATCTTGAACAGCAATGTGCTGAGCTACTTGATCAAAACTGCTAGCCCATAAGTACTCCTAACTGATTCTGCACTAACTTCTTTTATCACTTAGCAATTACTTTACAACGTAATGATTTTATAGACGCCTCGGCCAAGGAGGTTACGTTTTCAATTTGTTTTTGTTGTGAATCTGGATCTACTTCAGGAGTTTTTAGATTTTTTTCTAATTTGTGTCTCATTTTTGCATACTAATGCACACTTGCTTTCTGGCTATAGGTTCTTGATCCATTCCCTCACTCGTGAGCTGTTATTTATGTGACTCTACCTTTCTATTGGCAGGAAGGGTCAGCTGGATGTGCGGGAGCTGATATCTCTCTACCCATTGCTGCTGCCAGCTTCCTCCTCATTCACACGCTGCCATCCTCCTCTCCATGAGTTTGCAGATCTCAACCACCTGGCACAGGGTGACCAGGAAAAAGTGCTGCGATGCAAGAAATTCCTTATCAGTTATTTGGGAGAGGTAAATGGAGTAAAAACTGATTTAACAGAATTTTGCAGTGACTTCACTTCACTCACAAGTTGTCATAATACGTGTTACATGATGTTTTTTCTTCAACCTGACACACAGGTACGAAGCACAGAGGTGGCCAATGGCTGTAGAGAGGATGTGGACACTGCACTGTTAAAGCTATATGCTGAGCAGGATCATGACAGCCTTCTAGACCTGCTAGCTTCAGACAATGCCTGCCTACTGGCAGACAGCGTCCCATGGCTGGAGAAATATCAAAAGTGTGTATACTCTTATTTTTTTTGAATATTTATCACACATGGAAATTGCTGTATTTTAACACACACATACATTTTATAGTCTCAAGAGCCTTCACGTCTGTAGAAGAGCTGTTATTGAAATGGACACACAAATACAATTAACCTGAAACAGCATCCACACATTCTGAAAGTGTGACTGCACTCTGGACTTAAATGTAATCTTTTAAAGTTTGTTTCACTGCTTGATAAAGAATAATGGTAAATTGTTCTCAATTTGTCACAGTGCTTAAAACTTTGGTAATTAGCAGAAAAGTTAACATTCTTGTGGACCCTGGGAATCGGCATAATTTGCATTTAATTGTTACAGTCACAAAATTTGCACATTCCTAGAGGGACTGACTTAGATGGTGCTTTGTTGGGTAAATACTTCTTGCTGTTAATTACCACCCTCTCTTCTTGAGGGAAATGCTTTGCTTCATTCAGTCATTTTTTCCCCCTCTCCTTAGATATTTTGCACTTGGGCTGCTCTATCATTATAATGGTCAGGATTCAGCAGCACTTCAGGTATGTACACCTAAAATTAGTTTATAGTTATTAATTGAGTCTCTCAGCAACAACATAATGTGTAGGAATTTAACCTGTGCCCTTTATTTTTCTGACAGTTGTGGATTCGCGTGGTAGATGGAGAACTGCAGGATTCCACAAGATCTGACCTTTATGAGTACATTGTGGACTTTCTCTACTCCTGCTCCAATCTGGACCTTGTATGGAAGTATGCAGACTGGGCGCTGCAGAAGAATCCCACCGTAGGTTACCAGGACCTTAAATTACCTCAAAAATGTAACACTGCTGTCAGTCAAAGACTATTAATGCCAGTCAGCTTGAGGCAAAGTAGATTTTTAAACTGTTTTAACAGTAACAGTAATTAGTTGTGGTTTTTTTCTTTTATTTTGTCTAAATTTAATTACTTGAAGGAGAAAACCCTGCAAATAGCCCAGAGTTAGCCAAGAGGGCTTTTTTTCATTGGCAGTTCCTGTTCACATGATTAAAGGCACCATAAAAATCTAAATGTAAGAAATGCACATAAAACTGCAGCACATATGCATAATTATACAGTGGTATAGACAAGTAATAATTCTCTACAGCCCACATTGATCATTGGATGATCGAATAGGCATTCAAAACAAGAGTTGTCACTTTCCACAGCTCTCGAGCCATTTCTTCAGTTCCTCATTAAATAAAAAGGGAAGGTACTGAGTTCTTATTTAGCTCCCTTTATGTACCGGCAAATAACTCTATTCATGTGTGACTTAAATAGAAAAAGCAGATGTGCTTTTTTGCAGTAAATGTATTTTCTTGTGACACTGTTGCTTGTCGAGTACTTTACATTCTGCATGTTTTTGCCTTCATGCCACAGATTATTTTCACAACATTTTACGGCAACATTTTCTAATATTTAGCATGAAGTGGTAGAACTTTAGTTGTAACCCAGCCTTTCTTTATTGTTCATAGATAGGTGTCCACATCTTCACTAAGAGGCCTGCCAGTAAAGATCAGTCACAGTTGAACCCCGATGATGTCATCACTTACCTGGGAAAGCACAGCCAGGCGCTGCTTCTCTACCTGGAACACCTGGTGCTGGAGAGAAGGACACAGGTAACATAAAAGGATCAAATGATCAGCGGTTAATGACAAATATGGCACAGTGGCTTTGTTCTGCGAGAGAGAACTGGAAGGCTCTGGGTCTTAATGTCAACAAGTGTTGGCTTTAATGAAGTATCCTTGCGGAATACACAGAATCTGTGCTAGCCCCGGAGATGCTGTGTTGCAGCTGATTCAAACACTAACCTTCCTGCAGGGTAGCAAGCATCATTAGAGGAATTCCCCTGCAGTATCACGTCTATAAAGTGCTGAATTGCATTAATATCATGAATACATACATAGACTGCGGCAGTCTCACCATTGACCATATTCTAAATATGAAACTGGTCACATGAGACAGCAGCTTAGTGGTTAGCGCTGTCCCTTGACTTCCTCTTACAATTCTAACCTTTGAGCTAGGTCAATTAGGTTGCCTTTTAAAGGTTATGTACACCCTCAATTTTTACGTGGCTCCTACCTCCTCTAGCCACAATATTTTCACTCCAAGCAGTGCTCGTTTTGCCCAGTTACAACCACAATCTGATCTGTTGCTTGTTGGGTTGCTACACTGTAGTGTTTGGAGAACAAGGGCCTTTTTCATGGGCATGTCAGTAGGAACTAATGACAGTTTGCTTTTGGTATCCGCCCTCAAACACTTTCATTCTTAATGTCCTTTTGTGGTGTAGGTTTGAGGCTATCTTTAGTAACACAGCTTAAATTTCTTATTCAGATTTCAGAGTAGTGAATCAAGTTAATATAAACATATTTTTTTAGGTGTTTTCCATCATTAAGCTGCCTTCCTCATAGAAAGTTTATTGAATGTGAATTGTTTTCTTCCATGTTTTGAATTCAGAAAGAGAAGTTCCACACACACCTGGCTGTGTTGTACCTGGAGAGGGTCTTGTCATTAATGTCAAAGAAGCCAACAGATGAAGAGCAGCTCACGAGAGCTAGAGAGAGGCTCCAAGCCCTGCTCAGGGAGTCCAACCTATACCGTGTACAGTTTCTTTTAGGTGAGAAACAAGTCTGAAGAAGCCGGTACACTTTTTTGAATTCTGTTTTGCAGCGTTTCTGCCAGCTCTTTGAAGATTTTGATGAAAGATATATTTAGTTGTAATAATGTTTAGCTTGTCATAGTACAATTTATTAGTCATCTTGCATCTAGCACCATAAATACAAAAGCACATTTGATAGCAAGGTTGGATTCTCAAAACTTTGTAACTTTGTCCCAAATTGGCTGGAAAGATCACTATGCAGGTTTTTTACCCTGAATATTTGATGTCCTGTTCTGTTTAGGTAAGATGGAGAACTGTGAAGAACTGCTGCTAGAGCGAGCAACACTACATGGAAAACTGGAGGAGCATGATAAAGCACTGCACATATTGGTGCACAAGCTCAGAGACTTCCCGTCTGCTGAGGCCTTCTGCACGTGGGCCTCCTGTTCTCAGGATTCAGCTTACCGACAGCAGCTATTCCACCTGCTTTTAGGGGTGTATCTAGACGGGAACCAGACTGCAACAGGAGGTGGTGCTGGAGACCTGGAGATGGCAGCAGTGGACCTCCTAAATCGTCACGGCGAGGTGTTTGATGCAGTCCGCGTCCTGCGCATGCTCCCCGAGGGCTGGTCACTGCAGCTGCTGCGGCCCTTTCTGGGTCGAGCTATCAGGGCCAGCATGCATGCCTGCCGCACCTCCCAGATCGCTCTGGGGCTATCCCACTCTGAAAACCTTCAACTGCTGCATGATAGGGTGAGGAAGGCACAACACAATACAAAAATGTGCAAATTAGTTAAATAAGCAAATACTTACTTCTTTCACTTCTACATTACTTGTTTAATGTGTTGTTTTACAGGCTTGGGTACACCATCATTTATTAGATTATGACTAATAATTATTATGATTTTATTTTACAAAGGGTTAACAGCAATATAAATAATAGCAGTATTTACTACTTCTTTTAAAGGCATTACCAAGGCATTACAAGTAATTGTACTTTTTACGTATTTTCTCCACAGCTGAAAGAGCGGAAGAAACCTATCTTTGTGTCTGAAAAGAAGGGATGCCATCTGTGCCACAACACCTTCAGTGAGCCTGACGTGGTGTCTCTGCCAGGTGGAGTGCCTGTCCACACTCACTGTGTCGCCCAGAGAGTAAGAGACTCTCCCACAAAGAGACAGTTAACTAATAGCAGTAACCATACGTGAAACTTGACCCTTGAAACTTCCATGTGATCTGTGATCAGAGGCAACCATCTAAAGCATGACACGCTGAGTTTTTGGATGGCTGAGGTCTGTGGGGAATAGCAAAAAGCACAGCATTATCATAGTAGAATCTGCTATGAAGTGTGATGAGAAACACAAAGAAAGCTGTGGAGTGTGTATGTGTGTGAGAGTGCAAGGGAGAAAGAGATGATTTCATCTACTTATTCCTGTGCTGCAAACACCTTCAGACTGCAAGTTTTTATAGAAGTAAGCACCCGGCCCTTTAATCCATTTAAACATGTAATTAATTAAACACAGGCTCCCGTGCTTATCTGTGGGTTGAGTGCTGTACTGGTCAATGTCTCTGCTTGAACAGTTTTAAACCTGAATTTAAGGAAACAGATTGAACTACAGAACACACGATATGAAACCTGTTGCAAATATTTCTGAAGCATGCATAGTATTACCACTCCTGTGGTTCTGGTCTAATCACCTCATATATAATGTATTGATATTGTCCTAACTTGCACATTGCAGTGTTGGGATTTAATGTGAAATACTACAAAATATCAACACACATCAGTTCTGATTGAAACTCTGTTATGTCTGTCTTTTACTCTGAAATCTGGTCTCACTGCTGCTTTATTTTCCTCTCAGCCATAAGGCCTCTGGATGTTGCATTCACAGTTTTTCAGTTGCCAACAACAATTTGATCCAAACCCATTTCAATTTTGAATGTCCTGTTGTCAAGGTTAGGGACCTTGTCTCTGTGTATCGTCTGTGGATTAACAGCTATAAAACACTACATGAAACCTTAGATTTCTCCATTAATCATCAATAACTGTAACTTGGGATTTAATACTCAAAACTGCATTAAGGACCAATCAGATTGACCTTCTAAAACACAAATCAATCATTACTGAGAATATATCAGTAGACACATTGTGAAACATGACAGCAAATGTCATGGCTCAGATTTAAGTGTAATGTGAAATCAAGCTTCATGAATTTTGTCTGGTTCTTATTTTTATTCTTTTTGAGTAACAAATTAAATATAAAGGGACCTTCACTGCCCACCTGCTGGACACATTTTGTTTGACCAGGGTACGTACATAAAGTGATCAATGCAAAACAAGTGTCAGTCCCAGTGAAAATGAAAACTTCAATAGTTAGGAGGGACAAGGAGGTAATTTGTTCAAAATGTGAATAGAAATTTTCAATTTTCATAAGAATGTTACAAGAAGAGATGATTGTAATTATCTGTGGGTAATTCAGTTATTTTTCACATCTAATACAACTTACTTGATGCAAAAGATGTAGTGTCCCTTTTTTTTAAATTTAAGCTGTAAAGAGGTATTTGACCACAAGATGGCAGTAATGTGTAGAATGTTTAAAACAAATGCAATGAACTAGAGGTGGAACATTATAGAAATTACTTTCAGTCTTTACAATTTCTCTTCTAAATGTCCTGAGTATATTGGTTAAAAGGAAATGTGGAACTGTGCTATTAACATATTTTGCTAGATGAAATTATGAAATTACAAAGTAATTGCTCCTACTGTTGGACACTGTGACAGTGTGCAGCATTAACATGAAACCTCCAGATTAAGGAATTGATGTGGACCAGGAGGACTTTCTGTCACATTCCTAATGACGACACCGGACTGCTCATAACCCCTAAACCTTTTATTTTTAATGTGTGGAAATTGTGAGAAAACTGTATCATCCACACAGCAAGAGCAACACGTGGCTTGATACATCTCAGTTTCCATAACTGCCTCCCCCAGAGTGCTAGGCTTTAACCTTTTCATCACAACACTCCTCTTGAAAGCGGAAAGAAACTAAAGTCGGCCATATTATATCATAATAAAGCCCAGAAATTCTTTACAGGCTTGTCATCACAGAACACTGCTTTGTCCTTTAGTGCTTTCCAAATGTCGTGTATGTGTCGGATAACAATAAAGTGCAGCTTGGACCTCATAAATGTTTCTCCCAGATGGACATAACTAATGGAAGGTGCATAATGTGTTTGTGTAGCTAAATTGTGTGAACAGTGAAAATCAGGGTCGTATTCCTAAATGTCTCCCGGAGGTGATGCTTTGCTCAAAAGTTATTTGAGATGGACGAAGACGCATGAAAACCCTGATAAAAACTTAACATGGTTTATAAAGCTGCTGTACACTGAATACACTCTTTATAAAGGTAAATCATTGTGTACCTCCATATTTTATTTTTCATATAACACTTATCTCTCCGAGAAATGTTACACTATCTGTCTCATGAAAGATGCCCATCCAGATTTTACGTTATAATAAAAGCAATTTTGATGGTCGTAACTTCTTTAAGATCTGAAGATGTGAAAATGAATCATTACCCTTTACACACTACAAACTGTGCAAGTTGTTCATCCAAACTAGTTTTGAAAAAGAGAAAATCTGTCAGTATTCCCATTCTTTTAATTGACAACCGAAGCAAAAACCAAAACAAAAGACGTGTCTCCTCAATTGTTTATTTTGAACTCATTTACGGTCCAACTTCCTGAAACGCATCACTTTTGTGGGTTTTCGCTTGTTTCTCTGGTGCCTGTGCTGTTGATGCTAGCCTTCTGTGATTGCAACCCATTTCTGTAGGGAACTTTGTGCAAACGTGGGACTATTTTTCTAACATGGAGATCTGAATATTGTAATTACTGTGGGCTTGACTCACTTTCCATGACAGAAACTCACAGCTTATGCACCGCATCTTTCCGTCTGAACAGTTGAAGTGTAGCTTGCTTAAAAGGCCTCCTAACCATGACTTCAAACAATTTAAAAAATACAGTACAGTTGTGTTAAAAAAAAAGAATGCTATTGTATTTTATAAATATATGTATACTGGTATGTATATACTGCATTTGTACTGTTTGTTGCTTTCTAAACCAATGCCAATGTGGATGGGGTGTACAAACTGTAAATCCGTCCCACTTTAATAAACATGAAACTGTATATCGACTCGTGGAGTCTCGATTTCACACCTGCAAGTCATTCCCATGTGAATTTTCTCATGATTACTGTTAGAACGCTTTGTTTTCCTCTTTTGTAAAAGCTGTTGGTAATGAAGGTCCTGTGGGCTAAAATCTGACGACAACAGAAAATTAAAGAGGGAATGCTGAAGAGGGTTGTTTATTTAGCTTTGGTATTTCATTGGATACCAATTAAACTTCTGGATGTGGATCAAAGTAAAATCATGGGTTTTAGTACGAAAACACCGTGTCTGACATATCGTATGTCATATTGGCTACAGGCTGTGTAGAATCCTGAAAATGCAAAAACAACAACATAAACACATGCAAATATAATTTCCCTTTCTGATGCTGAATGTAATAAACTGTATTAGTCACTATGGTTCATAGTTGACCCATTTGATTTAAAATGGATATGATACCCCTAAACGGAGCGGATTTCCAGGGGTAAGTATTAAGTAGCACTACTACATTATAAAGATACTCCATTACAGTTATATGTCCTACATTAAACATTTAGTTGGGTAAAAAATAATCAGTTTTCAGACTTCAGCTTCAAGGATCAGTGTGTAGGTTTTAGTGGCATCTAGCAGTGATGTTGCAGATTTCAACCATCTGAATATAGCTCAGCCTTCCAAGTGTGTAGGGGAAACTATGGTGGCCGCAAAACTCACAAAAAACACGAAAGGCCTTATCTAGAGCCAGTGTTTGGTTTGTCCCTTCTGAGCCACTGTAAAAATCCAAAGTTTTTCAGGTATGTTTGGTCATTTCAAACATAGACATGCAAGTTTCCTAGAATACCAGCTGGTGCAAAAAACACAACAACCCCAAGCTGGAAAACAAAAAGCTCAGAGGAAGAGCAATGAAAGAGAGATTTCCACAGAGGACATCCGAGTGAAGAGTTAATTTATGGGAGATTGGAGGGTTTCTTCCTGTTTGCAGCTTCAAAGTGTTTGAACAATTAATATTGACTTTAGATAGTAATGTATAGGACAAGGTAATCTGGGTGTTAATATTGCTTGATAATATTGACCAACTACTTGAGTGTATATCTAGTGAAGATCTGGGGGAGTTTAGAAAATGGTGTAACAAATTTAGTTTGATGCAGTTTCCAGAAATCTGACAATAAAATGCAGTCCAATTAAAGTCAAATATGCAAACATTTTGGGAGATGGAAACTTACTTTTTTATGTAATATAAAAACATTATTTTACATATCAACAATATGTTTATTTCATAAAAAAAACATGCATGTATGTGGTGACTTAATATGAAGCAATATAATGGGCAAATCCCATCAGTTCTGCAGGTGTGGAATGCTTTCACATGTAGCTGCAGGGGACCAGCCGATTATAATAATCTGATAATGATGAAGATATGTGCATTTTGAAATACTACAATTATTTTTTTGAATTCATGAAGACCAGTTTGTAATTGAAATGGGGTTTTATTTTTACCTGACAGTGTGCTTGAGAGCCTCTTGTTTATATTGCCATCTCTTGACCTTCTTTCTTTTTTTTGCTCTTAGTTTTTCATGTGTAAACTGTGGTGAGGAACCAGAAATAATTGCCACTGAAGTTAAAGATGAGACAGGCAGAGTAGAGACTTTGTGAGCAGACTGCGGTCCAATTGGAAGGCTAGTTTGACCTGAATTTCAATAGTGCTTCTTTGTGGCCGTGACCTGCGTCCTGTTTAGTCGAGATGAATGGACAGCATATTCTCACAGCACAATTACAACATATGGCAGATGAACACCCAGTCTGAACTCCTATCAAAACTTCAATCTTCTGGGAAGTGACAACTTCACCTTGAGCCTGCTCTTGAACAACATGTTGTAAGAAATGACAGTTGGAAGCGGAGAACAAAGAGCTGAACATGTCTCTAAATCCAACCCTGGGAAGCTTTGTGGAAGAAGAGAACAGAAACCCTGTTTTTGAATAAATCACTGCACATGATCACCAAGACGTCTGCAGAAAGCAAACAGTGTTGCCTGCTGTTAAACAATGAATGGCAAACCTCCAGGAAACTGAGATCAATCCTGTTCTCCAACAAACTATCCTTCCTCTGGAGATCCTGCAACAACAGCACACTGCCTGGCTGGACCGAGCACGCTTCACGCTGCTTCCACCTGCGTGTACCTGTGTTGCTCTCTGTTTGTTTTGACTGACAGCCAGGCAGGGGTGATGTAGGCTGGATTCTCCTTTCTTCTTCTTATTATTCCTCTTCTATAATACTGCTAAAATGTAATCTATGTGACTGTTTCATAATATAATTTAATGTTATAATTAAAATGATAATATCAAATTGAAAAGAAGATTAGGGAGAAAACAACTGAAGATTAACAGGGCCAAAGTGGGGTTTAGACATGTTCAGAGGCCAACAACAACAACAACTCCAACATGAGCCAACGTCATTAGTTTCGAAGTTGTCTGAGATATGGAGAAACAGTAAAATCTCATTTTGGGTCACATTTATGTATTTCATAAAAAGAATAAGTGATTATATAATCGTTCATACAAGGATTAAATAATAATGTAACCTGAGATGAGATTTAAAGGACCAGTGTGCAGGATTTAGTGGTATTTCGGTGTGAAATTGCCAGTTGCAACTAACTGAACACCACTCGCACCTGTATTTGACAACCTGGAAATGAGAACAGGATAGCGTCAGAACACACAGTGCATCGCAGTTTGTTGTGTATGGGTCTGCGTAGCCACAGACCACTCAGGGTGCCCAGGTGGCCATAATGTTATGGCTGACCGGTGTGTGTACATGTCTCTAAGGGTAAAACTGGCTCATTCTTAGGTAACCAAAACACAACAATTCCTATATTTGGGTGATTGTGCAGTCTATGAAAACATACCTATGACATTTCTGCCAGTACATCCTCCTCAGTGTTACACACTGGCCGTATAGAGAATACATCTCGCTGAGTGAAACAGCTCCCCCTGTCGACATCTCGCTGTAACTGCAGGCCGGCCAGCTCACTGATCGACGCAGCAACACAAACGCCATCTTTAACCGACACAAGCAAACTGCTGAGGCAGAGTTGTGGAGAGAAACTAGGTCAGGCGCTCGGAAAACGAAAACACTTTAGAAAAACTTGCTTCGTGCGTTTCTTGTCGGTATCTACCAGCCTCCCGACACACCGTGCTGTCGTATGGTCCAATGTGTTGGATCGGTCGGTCAGCTCCAACGCAGTTTTCTTGTGTAGGTCCCGGTTGACGTTGAGTCACATTTTCTCATTAAAAAACAGCGGACGGAGGTGAAAGCCAGGTAAGAGGAGGACGGGGGTCGATAACTACTATGAAGAACCTTGACTGTGTGTTTTACTTTGCTGTTTTTTCAAGTGTAACTTTATATTAACTACACATTGTTCGCTAAGTTACGTTTAGTTAGCGCGGTGCAACGCTCGCTTCGGCTAAGCTAACTCTAGTCTCGGTTTGCTTGACGTGTTTGTAAACTAAACGTCGCCGAAAGTCCCGATATTTATGCGAAAATGTGACGCTAAATGCGGTCTTTTGCAGAAGCATTACTCTTAGTTTGTGGGTTTTTACATCCCGCTGATGAGACGCTAGTGTTGGGGGAGGCAGAGGGAGGCGTGTCCTCCATTACAATGTTTTTATTCTCAGGTGAGAAGCAGAGCCGGTGGAAACACTCTGAAACACACCTCAGGACTGTAAAGTACGAGGCGAAGTAACTGGTTTCATCCAGGTAACTTCCAGGTTAACTCGTTACTAACCTGAAAGGTGGATGAGTGTGTGTTGTCATGGCAATTTACTCTCCACGTCAAGGTTATCTTCGTGGTTAACTCGATGTTAACCTATAAAGCACCTCTTGTCTCCTCCGCCCACCCACAATCCTGTGGAGATTAATTCACACACATTTGGAAAACAGATGGATTGTGAGAGGCTCACTGCGAAGGGCGAGGGAGTTTAAAGACCGTCAACAGCCTCCATTTGAGCCCGATGATGTTCTCTATGAAAGATATTTATGTCCAGGAGTTCAGTATCTGCCAGCTTCTAGGGCCAGAGTGCTATTGTGAGTTTCCCATTTAATTGTTATAAAGATCAAAGGGGCTTCTTATGTGGTCGAAGGTAATTCACAATATAGAAATACTTTTTAATATACTTATACTAGGTCTATATGCAGAACGCTTTATTCCAGAGGAATCCAGAAGATGATCAGTGTTCACTTATTTTAATAGTAGCATTACAGTCACACAGGTAGCCTTCAGCCTCGCTGCATTAGGGAGTAGATCAGGCACCATGTCTGATTTCAGGCATAGAGCAGTTTTAAATTTGTTTCATACTTCATTCAATACATTGTACCTATTTCCTCCCAGATAAGTTATCGGGCTCACTTTTTGCTTTATTCCCTGTTAATTAATAAACTAAATGAATTATTTCTTTCATTAATTTACCACTTCAATCTTGGAAATTTACCGCAGTCGTGTTCAGTCATATCACAAATAAAAGAAGAGTCCGTAAGAGAAAAATAGAGAACCTACCTGAACACTGTAATGTTACTTATGACTTTAGGGAAGCCTGTCTTTGTTGGCCTCTACTACGGTGAGATTAGGCTAGGCTAACTGTCTTTAAACTCATATCCTGATATTATCTTATCTTATCTGACAAATATGGAGCATGAAACATGAAAAAATCTTAATCACTATCGTCGTAGTACTGTTGTAACACCAGTGTAAGCAATCAGTTCGTCAACTCCATAAGTTAAATCTGGGTAGGTTCAACTCCCTTCGTAGTACAGCCCTCTGGTTATTGACACTTTTGACAGGAAAAATGATTCCTTTTGTACAGCAGGTTAATCACTGGTGTGTCTAGTAGGTCTGGACAATACATAAGGATAAATAGTACGATAATCAAAGGACCATCATCTAAATTATAGACAAATTAGAGAACAGGAATGTTTGTTTCTGGCTAATCCAGGCAATTAAATAGCAGTGGCCTAATACAAACCAAGATAAAAACAGAAGAAATAAATCAAGAAATAATGAATAAATTTAATGATACTGAAAATAGTTGCAGCTCCACAACCATGTGTCATTTCACAGATATATATTCAGTATGTGTCTGCATACATCAACCTACCAGACACTGACTGCAAGCTTGTTAACAATAGGACAAATGGGATAAAATTCTGCCAAGCATGTCAGGTCTGTTGATGAAGAGGCCCTGCATAATTAATACTGCTAATCAAGAGTTCATTACCCCGTAACTCGGCCCAACCATCTGGATTTTGTTAACACCTCTTCTATTTACCCAGGATGAAACGAGGTGTGCAAGGGAGTGAGCAGGAGGACGGAGGTGGCACCAGTGGCGGGTCTCAGGAGACTCTTAAACGGTCCCGAAAGCAGCGGAGGGAGAAGGATGTGACGGGGGAGGGATCCCACTGGCAGTGCCTGCCACAGGAGATCCTGCTCCACATCTTCCAGTACCTCCCTCTACTGGATAGGGCTTATGCTTCTCAGGTACCCATGTAATAATGAGTCATCCGTCACTATACGGGAAGTAGTACTTATTGTGGCCAACTTTCACCTCACTCTAAATGGTCAGATTAATAGGTTTGTAAGAACTAACTAATCATAATTGTTATATTGTGGCTCCTAGCCTTCATGCAGGAGTGTCATATGTCTAAGACTGCAGTATTTATCTTGGTCTGCATGAAATAATGAGGCAGGCTGCAAATTACAATGATTTTTCATTATTTTTGCAATATTGCTTGTTTTGTCTGCAGTCAGTTGGGCTCTTAAAATTAATTAGGGAGGGATAAACACACAAACATACACCCATACCTAGTTCTTTTCTGATCCAACAAGTCTTGTACTCGTCACATTTGGCAAAAGCAATTTGCCTGAGGGTAAATTAATTGTTTCTGTTCTCTCCCATGAGTCACATTTTGAGAGCTTGCCTAGGGAATTCAAAAAGCATTTTTTTGGCCACAAGCCCTCCTGTGAAAAATAATGCTTTTGGAAATAAAAAAAATTGTAAAAGATTTTGCTAAGCAGTGAGTGCTCAATTAGATTTCATTGTTGTCACCACAGGTGTGCCGGGGCTGGAACCAGGCCTTTCACATGCCAGAGCTATGGCGGTGCTTTGAGTTCGAGTTGAACCAGCCAGCTAGCTCCTACCTGAAGGCCACACACCCAGACCTAATCAAACAGATTATCAAAAGGCACTCCAACCACCTGCAGTATGTCAGCTTCAAGGTATGAACTGAGTTTGTGGCTAGGGTGGTTAAAGTGAAGTGAATTTTGTTCTGTTCAAGTTAAAGTGTCACTGGGTTTTAATTTTGGTTCTCCGTGCCGCTCAGGTGGACAGCAGCAGAGAGTCTGCAGAGGCAGCATGTGACATCCTCTCTCAGCTTGTGAATTGTTCTTTGAAAACATTGGGGCTCATTTCCACAGCCAGACCCAGCTTCATGGAGCTGCCTAAGGTAAGCCTCAGCAAGATAATCGTAGCGGGTCTTTATCTGCAGGCAAAGGTCAGACTGCTGTTTTGGCAATCACCTGGTTGCCACCAGTTTTAGATTACCGTTACAGTTGTGGTATTACAAAAGTTACTTTATTATTGTGGTTACAGTACCCAAACCTTCTAGGGGATGTAGAGCTTCAGTTTTAGGCTGTGATGTCTAGAATGCAGCTAGTTTAATTAAGGCCAAGTGCTTCTGTGAAGGTCTATAATATTAGATCTATAAGTTATCAGCTAAAAACATGGTACTCTATTTTCTTGGTCAGATTTGCAGATTTTTTTTAAATTCATGCATATAACCTAAAGGTACTCTGTAGAGTTTTGATGAGCGGGTTTCAGGTTTTAAGCATGTGCACAAGGATGTATATACAGGCAATAGTGATATGATTTCTGCCACCTGCAGAGGGCAGCAATGCAAATGTACAATGGAATAAGATTGTAGTTGCCAATTACGTCTTCATGGCAAATTGCTTGATGTCAGTATGTAAATAAAACTAGCATTTAGGTTGGCCATGTTTACTGACGATCAGAGCTGACTAAATGTTTCTCTCTCTTGCACTGTTCAACAGTCTCACTTCATCTCAGCGCTGACGGTGGTTTTTGTCAACTCCAAATCCCTGTCCTCACTGAAGATCGATGACACACCAGTGGACGACCCCTCCCTCAAAGTCCTGGTGGCCAATAACAGCGACACCCTCAAACTGCTGAAAATGAGCAGTTGCCCTCATGTTTCACCTGCAGGTATGGACAAATAGGAGGAATGGTAGAGATGAGGGATTAATAATGATTCACAGATGATTGTTAAGAATTGATTTGATCTAGCACAATTATAGCTGACAACTCCGAGTCGGTACAAACCTTTTTGTTAATGTTTGGAACATCGCTTCCCCATGTGATGATTTTAGCAGCTAAGCTTCATTTGAGAGAGAGTGGTTGGAAATAAAAGTAATATAAAAGCAAAAAAACTATTAACTGAGGGAAGTGACTTAGAAGACATGAATGTAGATGTGAGGGGACATTGATATTGAAATACTGATCTTTTAGAATTTTTATGAAGATATAATAATTCACCAATTCAATAAATCACTTTTCCTAAATGGTACCATAAAAACAGCTGTAAGTCTGTGGGGAGAGAGAGTGCAACTTCACCCCTCATCTCTGCTAGCTCCCTCCCTCCCAGCAAATTTAAAATACGCATAATCGACCTTAATTTAGGGGGCGTGGCATTAATATCGACTGGAGTGAGTGACAGACTGACCACAGCAGTGTAGCAGGAACAGGAACAGCGAGCTGAATACAGATTTGTAGTTTTCTACACATTTGCAAATCTGATAATGCACAGATTCTGAACACACAGTTGCAGATTCCTGTACACATTCGCAAATGTCATCAGATATTTACAAATCTGATTACGCACACACAGATTAAGATACAGTTACACAACTCTCAACTGACATTTGTAAATAGTTTTGCTACAATAATAGCCCAATAGTGCAGATGTACACCCTCTTTAAACAGTGGATGTAATTCTATAGTCTCCTTTTAATTTAATTTACTTTTCTTTATCTCCCAGGCATCCTGTGTGTGGCTGATCAGTGCCACGGCCTTAGAGAACTGGCTCTCAACTATCATTTGCTGAGTGATGAACTTCTCATCGCTCTCTCCTCAGAGAAGCACGTTCACCTTGAGCACCTTCGCATCGACGTGATTAGCGAGAATCCTGGCCAACAGTTCCACTCCATCAAGAAGAGCAGCTGGGATGCCATGGTGCGCCACTCTCCTAAATTCAATCTGGTCATGTACTTTTTCCTTTATGAGGATGAGTTTGGCCCTTTCTTCCGTGATGAAATCCCCGTCACGCATCTGTACTTCGGCCGCTCTGTCAGTAAAGACGTGCTGGGCCGCGTTGGGCTCACCTGCCCGCGTCTGGTGGAGCTGGTGGTGTGCGCCAACGGGCTGCGACCGCTGGACGAAGAGCTGATCCGCATTGCCCAACGCTGCACGCAGCTGTCAGCCATCGGCTTGGGAGAGTGCGAAGTGTCCTGCAGCGCTTTTGTGGAGTTTGTCAAGATGTGTGGAGACAGACTGACACAGCTATCCATCATGGAGGATGTACTGGTTCCAGATCACCGCTACGGGCTGGATGATATCCACTGGGAGGTGTCAAAGCATTTGGGTCGCGTGTGGTTCCCAGACATGATGCCTACCTGGTAGAGCTCTCCACGAGAAGATTTAACTTGTGTCCAGGATTTTGTTAGACATATGTGTGTGTGCGTGTGTCATGTTTGGAGAGTTACGTTTTATTAGGCAAGCCCCTCATCTTTCTCCTGTTTTTGAGAAAGGCCCTGTCCCAGGCACTTTATTTTTTTCCCCCAGAGTACGTAAAGAAATTACATCACTTTTGAGTATTGATGTGATAAAACATGTAAATGATTATAAATCTGCCGTGTACACAATTTTTATATTTATATGTATATTTATATCTACATTTATTTGTCTTGTTGTCACTCATAACATGTAGCATCTTGTTCTCTGAGCCCTTTCTTAAGGGCTACCACCTTGCAGATTGGCCAGATGTTGTGTTTCGGAGGTGACACTTTAACAGGAATGTATGGGAATTACTGGGAGTTATTTCACATACAAATGAATTTTATGCCTATTATGAGCGGGCGTACAAATCCTTCTAATAGAAATCAGAAACCTTCCAGTTAAAGTTTAAATTCCAGTGTAACTTGACAACCAGATACAGTTAACAGAGTGCCATCACCACACTGAAAGTAAAATGAGGTCAGCCGGTGTGGAAATCTAGAAAAAGTCACAGTTATGACCATTAAAAGCTAATAAGTACTTAACTGTAGGAAGGTTTCTGATGTTTTTCTTTCACTTTACAACCCAAGTGATGACACATTGTGACTGTACAAAAATAAACACTTCAAGGTCGTTATAGACAGGGTGGTTGATCACAAGACTAGAGTCGTGTAGGTAATAGCACATCAGGATTACACGTTGAATACATATGTTTTTGTTTGGTTTTAGTGTCCTCTGCTCCTGCCTCCTGTCATCGTGTCTCTATGTGATGTCTTTGAATGTGTTTCTTAGTCACTGCATCTCATTGAAACATGGAACTGTCTATTTGTCTGTCCTCTAGTTTGATAGGGACAAAGCTAAAGACAGTTCCAGCTCCCTTTTTTCTCTAAGGACAGCTATTTGTGAAGGTAATGCCTTTGGCCATAATCATCATAGTCTGTATATACTATATAGATTGAAGATATTTTTGTGTGTAGTGTACAGTAGATTTCTGCATTGCCTGACCAATGTTCATTTTGTAATTGTAAATGAATAGTATGTTAAATTTGTCAAGAAATTGTGAGGGCGAATCACATCTCTGTACATTTACTGAATCCCACTGATGCACTTTTACGCTAATGAAGGATCCAAGTTTAGCCAGATGTCATTAGGGCATTAAAGTAATTTAAAGTTAAAAAGTTAAATTTAAATTAAAGTAGTCTGTCAATTAAATGTATTTAGTTTAAACTACCAAGGTAATGTTTCACCTTTTGTAGGCGAGGCTTTTTATGGAGTTATCTGTTCTCAAACATTTTATATTCTAAGAAATGGAATTTGCAGATGCAGTTGATTCACAATTGACACAGAATTCTGGGAAGTAATTAATAGTCTGTACAATCAATAGTTTACATAAGAAAGATATATTCTAGCTTAGCACTTGTAAAATATATTTTATAGGTAAATATAAATGCTGTTAAAGGTTTGTTACCACCAGCAATGTTTGTAAACGCAGCAGAGAACAAGCCCATATTTTCAATTATGATCAGCTGACGGACACACAAAATGGATATTTTCTATCTTCAAGAAAAACTGATTTTCTGTATGTGAATTCAGCTCAACCTTGTATGGTAACATAATTAAGGACTGAGGATTTATTTGTTAGTACAGGGCTGCACAATTATGACCAATGCTGTACTTTTTGCAATAAAGATTTTTACAACTCAAATTGATGGTGGTCCATTAAATTTAGTTCTCGATCATGTGCATCTGTTGCATGAAAACATTGCCGCAGAAGCTCCGGTGCTTATTTGGACGGATGATTGGATCATTGCATCATCAATGTAGTTGATAAAAATATAAAAATCATGATCTCAGTGAGGTAGTTGTGCAGCCCTGAAGACCAGACAGTGTGGCAGCTGAATGTTGATGTAACTGAATGTGTAAGAATGAAATATTTATGTCTCACTTGTTGTAGTGCAATAGAGTGAAAGAATGACTGTTGGAAGATGTGTTCAGGTGGACTTACAAAGGATGTTGTTTGCCTGTGCAATGAAAGATACTGAATAATTGGATACTTGTTTTATGGGGTTTTAAAGTCATCCTTTTGTGTATTTTGTTTGCAAATTGATTCATTGAAGAAATCTCTACTACACATTAATACTACTTCAGTTGTTGCCCTCTAATAGGGACCTATCATGTCTTAAGGTTTCTGAAGGTCAGAAAGGCCAATGGACTATTGTATATTTATAAAGCCCCACACTCTATCAGCTGGTGTTATTAACTGCATTTGTATTCATTGCTTATAGATTCATTTAGCATTCAATGGTAGGCTGAGTAAACGCTGCAGTTTTTAAAATATTGTATTTTAGCTAAACAAGGCTATATTGTACTGAGAAGATATAATGGAAGGTAACCTCTTGTACTTTCCATAAAGATATGTAATATTTGAGTAAAGTTCATAGCCAAATTAACAAGGCCTGTTTGAATATGTATTCCATGTCTGAATTATTGACATTGCTTTAATCAGCTTGCTGTAGTGTTTTCTTGTTTCAAGACAATACAGGATTGAAGAGAGCTGAGCTGTTTGTGAACGTGTCTGTTCTTGAATGCTCCACAAAGTTTAATAATGCATTCAGTAAATCAGTCACACAAACCATTCCGGGGAGTGGAAAACATCAAATTAGTCATTGGAAATTAATTTACTCACTCAGTATTTTAGTCCACAGTAGTAAACTTTAATGGATTTAGATCGGTATGTTTGTACAAGAGTACCGTCCCTCATGCTAAAACAAGAGACTATTCTTCATTAGTCTGCTCTGCAGCCATGCTAGCAGCTGTGTGAGGCTGTACTTAGGAACAGTGGTGCTCTGAGCAAAGTCAGTAGGAGAAGAACCAAGAACTACTGGATTCATGGTCTCTGGGGACCATGAGTCAATAGTTATTATTTGAGTCTCACCAATGTGTTGGGCCGACGCCAATTACATTTCTTATAACCAGGGTAACCAACAGGCTCTTGTTTTTGCTTTAATCTTAGTGAAATAGGATTAACCCAGTGAAAGCTTGTTCAGTTTTAAAGCAGACAATATCCTTTATGGCAGTCTTGATGAAAGCAACTTAGCTGATTTGTGGCCTTAGTTTGTTTTAACAAGTCAAACTTGAATTCTGCAGGTGTGTGTTGATTCCTCAACATCTCAGACACTAATTTCTGTAGTTGAGAATTAACTCAATTATGTTTCTAGCTGTCTGGACTGTATTTACCTTCTCCATCTTACTTCCCCAGTAATGGAAAATGAGAGCGACAATACAATTTAGGATCTGAACTCCTGAAGTCAGACTTTCGCTTAATTTCTGAGGGTTATTTGTCATCATTACATGTTTCTTGCATCTTATTTTTGATTTTGCTGACTGTCGCAATCAATATCACATTTCTATAACTTGAGAAATTAGAATCAGATGAGGATTAGTATGCTGTCAAGTTATTTACAAGCACCTCACAGCAGATGGTGTGCTCTATAGCTCACCTGGAAGAGCTTGAACCCCACGTATCAAGGTCCTTGCTCTAGTGGCCATGAGATCGAATCTGACCTGTTGCCCTTTGCTGCGTGTTATCCCCTCTCTCTTCCCCTTTTCTTGTCAGTCTTCAGCTGTCCTATCCAATTAAAGCAAAAAGACCCAAAGATATAATGGTGTCATTCATCAATCGATTCTGCTGTGTAAGTAATCCAGGTCTCCTAACTCTTCATCGAGTACAAGTGACCTAAGGACATGTATGGTACTTTTATAATTCGGATAATAAGCGGTATGACCTTGCAGTTAGACTTTTTTTTAGAGGATCTTTCAGTTAAGGGAGTCCTTTATATAAATATGAAAGCACCCTGTCAGATTGGGCGAAGTGAACTTTTCCCCTGCTAATCATTTCATTGTGCCTGATCAAATAAAAAACGTATAAAACCTTCAAAAATGATTTTCATATGTCAAAGTGGACTTTTGTTTGAGACTGACTAACAGGAGGAAGTCTATTCACAATGATTTTTTCTAAATGAAGCTTTTGTTCATTCCTGAAAAGTAGACTTTTGTGCCAACAATAATGGCAGAAATGTACTGTTTTTCTTTATTCTTCTCTGTACTGCTTTTATAGCCTTCTATAGCTCTTTTGTTTGCCTCCTACAGAGCTCTCACCCTCTGCCCTTTAAATCTTCATGGGTCACACATTACATTTTGTTTAATTATATTATTATTTTATTATATGATTTATTTACAGTGAAAAGGGAATAAACATAACTCATATTACTATGTAGAAAAAATACAACTGTGTATAGGATACGATGGGAGTTAACTAATTTTAATTCCACCATGTATGCCAGTTGAAATGTTTATATTAAGCTTTAAAAAATCCCTGTGAGGAAATTGGATCATTTCAGAGAAAAGGAATAAAAATGGAATACAATACAAGTAAACTGTATTTATACTGCACTTACTGACCAAGCAGAGTGCTTTCCAAGAAGGTATATAAACAACGGTAAACATGAGGACATAAAAACAGGCAGAAGCAAGACAGGGCACATTCAAACAATAGCTCCATTAAATGAAATCAGATAAAAGAAATAACTTTAGTGCTGTCTCCTGTTCCGCCCACAGCTAATTAAAAATGTAAGTCTCAGGATTTAAAAGGACAATAAGTTAAACAGGAGAAATGCTGGTATAGATCCTCAGGTTTGGACTAGGAGCTGATGGAAGTCGGATTGCTGGTTACACATTATTCCTCCATTATTCAGCTATCCAGTTTACAGTTTTGTTTGTTTCAGTCAGCTGTCAAACAGCACTGAAGTCATAAGAACATAAACCCAGAGGGCAAGTAATAAATCAGGGACACAAGAGGCCTGACTTTGGCTCTTTTGTACTGCATACCTAGCAGCAGCAGCAGCAGCAGCAGCAGCAGCAAAGTTTCATTTTTTCATCTCTTTGTACTAGATATTGGATTTACAGGAAGAGAGATCTTTGAATCAATAATAACAACATAATAATAAGCAGCCCAGGAATTTGATTTGTGGTAAATATCACATAAATAAAAACTGACTGACATATCCAGAATCTGATATATGGCCGGACATAAACATACTGTATATGATAATGAGTTATAAATGTTTACATATATAGACATATATTTTAATCAAATAGTCCATGATTCACATTTATTAGAAACATTTGTTTTGTAGGCTACATATATAGAACACACAGGTGATACAGGCAATTGTCTTTTGAAAAATATTCGAAACTGAAATGATATTATCTAAGATATGATGAAGTGGGGGTAGAGCAGGGAGGGAGTTGAGTCTCCTGACCGTCTGGTGAAAATATTTCAATTATTTTGACAGATATATGATTCACGATTGTTTTGCAAAACAAATTTATTCATCACAAAAAAAACCTATTAAAATTATGACGGTGTGACATTTGTTGATCTGTGCCGAACAAACTTGTTTTCTTAAATCTGGAGAACAACATTTGTAGGCCAAGGCATCTCTGCAGCACTACAGTACTTTATTATAATGCTGTTTGTCACATTTTACCTATATCAAACAAATGGCTTCTGCAGGTTGGATATTGCACCTGGCCATATTGCATTTTTGATATATATATATATATATATATTTGTGCATGATTGATCTATATAGGTTCACTTTGGTTAGACTAAACTGACCTGGTTTGATCTGTTTCAATCAGTGCAGCCAAATCTCTTCCCCAAACAATTTTGTGCCACCTGATTGTATTTACCTGCGTTAAGTTTACAAAAAGCTCTTTTTAATTTAGTCTTCTCACTACACTGTTGATTTCTTTAAAAATGTATATGGAAATTATCCTACACCTGTTATTTCATATTAAAAAAATACTAGTTCTGATTAAATAAATACATTATGGTAAAACAATAGAAAACAGCCCATATCAGGTTTTTGTATGGACGTGTCCTGACTGTAATCCAGTATGAAGAGGCTTTTTTAAAATCCAAACCAATCTAGGACAGTCTGGAGTATCAGATTTAGAAAGCTGGTGATGTTTAACTTCCATGGGACACTCCCCAAGTGGTTGGCCTGCCTGCCCGCCCCTGAAGGCGCTGCCAGCTGAGGCACAGGACGGCTCCGCTGGGAGGGGACGACACGGTGCAAGACGACTGTGTTTCCCCTGAAAACGACGTCGGTACCTCGGCGACAGGAATTAACACACCACCAGCTGACTGCGTTTGTACAACCGTGGTTTCAAGAGGTGATGCTGGGTGTGGCCGGAATGACGGGCAGGTGAGGAGTTTGTGTTGGTAGCAAACACACACAACCGCTAACTTCAGCCAGCCAGCTAAAGCTAACGTCGGATTAAATGGCCAACCGGAGTGGCTAAAGTTAGCTAGCCGCTACGCTAGAATAGCTTTTGAAAGCCACCAGCAATTTAATAATACATATTTTGTTCCACGGCAACAGTTTAAAGCTTGGTTTTTAAGTTGCAGTTAAGATATTATACTTAGGTAATTAACTTTAACCCCTTTTTGGAGCTAACTAACTGTTAGCATGCTAGTTAGCTGTGTTAGCGATTAGTCCAATTAACTTGCCACATTTCCTTCTTCGCTAATTATTAACATCAACATTAACGTTATGTGAATTATTACGCCCCTTTATTTAACTTACATGTGTTTTATGGCTGTTCAAATATGACCGTGATTGATTAAAAATAACTTAAAGGCTGCAACTGTTGCATAGTTTACCAATACTGGGGACAAAGTAACATTAAGTTTTGTTGGGTCAGCTACTTTTATTTTAGTAAACTTAACTTTAACATCTTTAACGCTAGCTATGTTTCACAAGAAGCCTCACACAAGTCATCATCTCCCTTGAACTATTCTAAAATACTGACAGACACTTGTGGACATTGAGCTTAATATTGATAAAGCTGGAATCTGAGTCTTGTTGTTATTAATCAGTTTGTTAGTAACTGTGTGTGTGTGTGTGTGTGTGTGTGTGTGTGTTGGAAAAGGCTCTCAGCTAGGTTTCTGTACCTCCATCTTCCTTTACCAAATTAGGTGATGACTGTGCAGTGAGTAAGTGTTACTGAGTTCCCCAAGCTGATTCATATATTACTCCCATTCTCCGCAGTGACAGCTGCTGAAACAGGCTCAGCTCCTTAATGTAGGAGTTATGTGAGAAATGTTAAACACTGGTCAGCCTAACATTTCACAGGAACTCTGGGGAAGTGATGCACTAATATGTATTTTCTTGTCTCGTGCAACAGCATCGCTAATGCCCTGGCCAATGCAGCCTGTGAGCGATGCAAGAGTGGCTTCGCTGCGACGGAGAAGATTGTCAATAGTAATGGAGAGCTGTACCATGAGCACTGCTTTGTGTGTGCTCAATGTTTCCAGCAGTTTCCAGAGGGACTGTTCTATGAGGTAATGCACTCATATAGTCACTGTAATAAATTTCATAAACACAATGATTTGTGCCCTACGAGTGTGGTGATGATTTGTCTGCTGCACTTTTATATAGAGACTGTTTCTGTTGAGTGAAGGAATCTCAATCTTCTTGTCTTTACAGTTTGAAGGGAGAAAATATTGTGAACATGACTTCCAGATGCTCTTTGCTCCATGCTGTCACCAGTGTGGTGAGTGTTATAGGGCCTCATTCATTTAGGACCGGTCCAGATTTAGTATCTGGGGGTTTGTGTGTACCCCAGATAATGGGGAACCTAAGTAAAGAGTAAAGCATCTTGTATTCAGATATATTCAGACTATGTCTAGGTCTAATTGAGACGGACTGCATTGGTAACAGAATCTCAAGTGATTATTTGGCATTGATCTTTAATTTCCTGCTCATGTTTGATTTTATTGGGGGACTGAAGCTAGACAGACAAAATTACATTTGCACTCCAGCTAGAAGAGAGGATTTGATTTTTTGGGATTGGGTTATTGAAACGCTGTTGTTTGGCTTTGGGAAATCTGGTGTGGGTGTGGTGTGTGTGTGGGTGGGTGGGTGGGTGGAAGGATTTCCATGATATGATCACATTAAATTGTTGACTAAGCATTCATTTAATGCTGTCATAGAGACCTCTGGGTTCACACTGTACTAGTGGTTCTCAAACCTTTTCTGTTGGTCCTCTTGTTGCTCACCATGCTCCCTTTTTGTAAACACTCCACTGCACTACAAAACCTATGTGTTAGTAAGTCTATTCTTACTTTTAGTTAGAACTTCCCACTTGTGTTTAGATCTCCCAAGATGCATTTTAGTGCTTTGTGAGCTTAATTGAAATACTCTGTATTAATAATGTGTCCGGGGTGAGACAGATATGCTCTGATTAAATTAAATTGATAATAACAATTCATTTAACATTAAAGCGTCACTTTGAGAACACTATAGGAAGCACTGTAGTGCATTGTAGGAACGCTTGGACTCTAATGGAGTACTCATTAGGACCTATGTACAGTACCCAAAAAACAGCATCTAGTCCCAACAAGTATTGGAAAAGTCAAACTTCGACTCGTCTCAAGCTGATCTTTCTTTCTTTCTTTCCTTCCCTCAGGGGAGTTCATCATCGGCCGTGTCATTAAGGCCATGAACAATAGTTGGCATCCTGACTGCTTCTGCTGTGACATTTGCCAGGCTGTGCTTGCTGATGTGGGGTTTGTCAAAAATGCTGGTAGGTAAGTATCCCATCTTATTGCAGTCTTTATATAAGGCTGTGACAGCCTGTAAAGCAGGTGGTTACGCACACACGTCAAGCTGGTGACTCATTCACTCGCGTTTTAACAAATAACAGAATTCTGAGCAGCTGGGACAGAGTATGTCAAAATGTTATTTGAGGCTGCAGACTCACTTTTTCCTCCTTTCTCCATTTACCTCAGGCACCTGTGTCGCCCGTGCCATAACCGTGAGAAAGCTCGAGGCCTGGGCAAGTACATCTGCCAAAAGTGCCATGCCATCATTGAGGAGCAGCCACTGATCTTTAAGAATGACCCTTACCACCCAGACCACTTCAACTGCAACAACTGTGGGTCAGTCTTACCACTCCACCCCACTGTTAATACAGAAAACAGCACATTCTTGGCTTTAAAATATATTTTAGGTCCACATAATGATCTATAACAGTAGGTTCAAAGCCCTGTGCTCTTCTCTCTTTTATGTGTATCAATATTTCTCTGTGCGTAGGAAGGAATTGACTGCTGAAGCCAGGGAACTGAAGGGAGAGCTCTTC
This sequence comes from Dicentrarchus labrax, assembly GCF_905237075.1. Taxonomy (NCBI): domain Eukaryota; kingdom Metazoa; phylum Chordata; class Actinopteri; family Moronidae; genus Dicentrarchus; species Dicentrarchus labrax. The sequence continues at coordinate 13,298,661 of NW_026136719.1, read as the reverse complement.
TGTTTGCCCTGCCACGACAAGATGGGTGTACCCATCTGTGGGGCCTGTAGGAGACCCATCGAGGGGCGTGTTGTCAATGCCATGGGCAAGCAGTGGCATGTAGAGGTTTGTGAACAAGACTAAGACTATTTGTCAGTACTGAAGATACCATGTTGGATTTGCCTACTCTAAAGAAAGCCATTAGAAGGTTGTTTTAGGAACCATGACCATGTTTACCATGTTCATGGTTTGGTAATTGTTTGGAAAGAAGTAAGGATAAGCAAATTGGCTTTTTTTTTCAGTAGTGATACTGATAGTAAGGAAATTTCAAGTGTGACTGATTTGAACATCATCTTTGCTTACTTGATGTGCCCCAATTCCTTAAGAGAGATATACAAAAGTATGTAAGTAAAAAAAGTAACAAGGTCAATGTAATTCTTTCTGTGTTTCTGTAAAACTTCCTCTGCACGTTGCAAGTTGCACTACAGGGAGTAAGCGTCAGAGTAACCACTGACAGGTAAATTATATTCAACGAATTTCATGCTGACCACCTTTTACAGTTGATATTATATGGCTTAATTTAATGCACAGGAAAATTCAATTCATTACATAAACCACTTAAGAACCAAAACACTGTTATTGAGCTAATTTGAGGCAGTAGGAGAAATGTGAGCACTTTTAAAAAAGATTATATCTCCTGAGGCAGAGCGCAGCAGATCAAGTTGTGTTCACCCATCTGGAGGCTGCTGAATTTTATTCTGTTTAAAAAGCCCAAGACTATCAACAGTGTATAGCAGTCAATTTGATGCTACAGACGGTCATTAGCTCAAATTAATGTTGTATCTAACCGCTTGAGGAACTTCATCTGGCAGGCTCCAGAAAAGCAGAGCTATTTAAATAACAGTGTGGGAACATTATAGAAATATTACAGTGGTTACTCCATAGGACATTTGGGCTAAATGTGATTAAAACAACAAAAGGATTACTATGTAAGTAATATTTCACTAAGGCAATTTTATAACTTAAAACATTTCTAACTTTTAACTTCAACACATTCATGCAATGCTTATGTAATATTTACAGTATATTTCCGACTACTATAAAGAAATCGGTACCCTCTCCATGTGTGTTGGCACCTGTTGCTCTTGTCAGTTTTACATGCATTCATTAGCAGCTCCCCATTTCCCTCAGTAACATTTGTTTTTGTTTTCAGCATTTTGTGTGTGCCAAGTGTGAGAAGCCTTTCCTCGGTCATCGGCATTATGAGAGGAAGGGGTTGGCTTATTGTGAGACTCATTATAACCAGGTGAGGAAAAACCAGCCATGTAAAGTCTTTGGAAGACATGACAGACATCATAAATTGTGTATAAAATGAATATCAACCCCTCAGTGCTTCACCAACTGAATTAATTTGCATTTGCTGAATACACACCTAATGTCCTTCTTTCTGTGCTGTCAAGCTCTTTGGTGATGTGTGCTATCACTGCAACCGTGTGATTGAAGGCGATGGTGAGTATCAGTGTAATATAGCTCATTTTCAGTACTGTGTTCTGAAAAATTTACATGAAATGTTTCTTGAAGATACAAAAGTTGAATGAACATAATTTCCTTATTTTTTTACCTTCTGTGATCCCCTCAGTGGTTTCTGCTCTCAACAAGGCCTGGTGTGTCAATTGTTTCTCATGCTCTACCTGCAATACGAAACTCACTCTCAAGTAAGTGATGTTTCCCATCAAAAGCTTATTATACTAACTAATCTTGTAACACTTACTACTTAACACCTACTTTAGTGATAGTCTTATAACTTATCTTTGTGTATTTCACTTTCCTGCTGCAACTTTTCCCCCTTTTCCTCCAATTTCTCTTCTTACACGCTTCACTTGCTGCGTCTATGGTAACTCAGAGATAAGTTTGTTGAAATTGACCTGAGGCCAGTGTGCAAGCACTGCTATGAGCGCATGCCTGAGGAGCTGAAACGCCGCCTGGCCCGACGTGAGCGTGATGCCAAAGACCGCAAGAAAAAACCTGCTGTCTGTCTGTAGAGTTATTATTCATTACAACTCACCACTCCGACCGTTGGTTGGTGCTATCTCTACCTTCCTTTTTTTCTGTGGTGTACCTTTTTTACTGCAGTTGTTTTGTGTTATTGCTGTTTGTGCAAAACCTCTTAAGTATGCATGGAAAATAAACATGGCCCAGTTGATGCTTATGATAAGGGCCCCAACTGATGATGGCGTTTATCATTGATTAATCTGCAGATTATTTTCTCATTGACTGCTTGTTTGAAATGTCAGAAAATAGTAAGAAATCACGTAAGACAGTCAAAGTTGACGTCTTCCAGTGTCTTGTTTTGTTCAGTCAACAGGCTAAAAGCCAAAGATATTCAGTGTAAAGTGATATAAAACAGAGAAAAACAAAAAACATGCAAAGAGAAACAAAACCTCATCAATTTGATAACACAAGAATAGCATTTAAAAAAAAAACTAAACAAAGAAACGCTGCAAGTTGCACAGAACACAACGGAAATTAGTTTAAAAATGTTTTTATTCTTAATAGAGATGAACTAAGGTTGTATGTTTTTTTGTTAATCATTCTGGTTGCATTATTCAGATTTGAATTGGTAAGCTAGTAATCAGTAAAGGCTATTGTTAGATTAACAGCACATCTGAAGTAATCTGTGAATCATGCAATCAGAATGTTAAAACTTCAGTAACTTTAATAGTGGGCTAGAGAAATCGGATTTCATATTTGGCAGTGACATGGTTTCTCTTTCCTTCTTTTCAGGAACAAGTTTGTTGAGTTTGACATGAAGCCTGTTTGTAAAAAGTGTTATGAGAAGTTTCCTCTGGAGCTGAAGAAACGGCTCAAGAAGCTGGCTGAGTCTTTGGGACGCAAGTGAGATGCTTCCAGCCAAACAACCTGAAAGTATGTCTACGATTTCTGTCTGCATTACAACACAAGGACCTGTCCTCTTACCAGTGCATCAATATTAGTAATTTCAATCTGGGATCTACTTAAAAATATGAATATATATCACTGTGATGTTGTCATAAAGGTGCCTCTTATCAGATGTTTTTTCTTGCTGTTTTTATTTTTATATATGCAAATGTTATTTTTGTTTTTTTTTTACATTCCTAAATTGTCCAAATTTGTTATTCTCCCCTAAACAAGACGTGGTGTACCAGTTTATGACGACTTTACCACGAGCATAATTACATACTGCATTATTTTAAATTACATGTGTGCCTTGAATATATAAACTATGTGTCTTAAAATGCAGATAATGGTTAAAATGTAACTTACGTTATAATACAGTTATGCCTAAGTAAATCTTAATTAGACAAAGTATCTAGTGAAAGCAGAATTTTGAGCATTTATACCTCAGTATGAGTAATTAAAAAGCAACCACTGTCTTTTATAGGATATTGCAATGATGTCTCTTCTTGCTAACAGGAAAAAAATAAACATGTTTAAAGAAAAACTTAAAATGAGCTATTACTGGGAGCAAGGCTAATCTCTTAATGAATCCAACCATGGATATGTTTACTAATCAACTGGTGGTGTTCAATCTTTGTGAAATGTTAGAAGTTTGTATGTAATGTTTAGAACCGGTTGTCTCTGAATTACTAATACTGTTGATTTGTCCAATTTGCCCTTTAGTCCTAATGTTTTGAAACATCAACAGCAAGCTGGGGCAATATGAGATCAGAGGGTGCTATTATGATTAGAAAGACTACAAATCCAAGTGTATCTTTTACCCTAACCCACTGATGTTAAGACCTCCAGTATGAACTGTGTGGTAGTGTAATGTTAATGCTTGTATTGTAAATGCCTGGGGTTTGTTTGTCTGATATTTTTAGCTAAATTAACGTTTGCAACTTTCTGAGGGAAACAGTTCAAAGGAATCCAGATGAAATGAACCTTCAGCTGATTATTTAATGTGAGAATACTTTGATGTTAAAGTATCATTGAGTCAGCACATTGCTTGGGTTGTTTGTACGTGCCACACAACAAAAAATGATGTTTGCTTGGGAAAGCATTTTTTATTATTAGAACACTTGCATATACATTTTATTTGCCAGAATTTACATCTGATTTGCCAGAAACAGAGAATTACAGTTTACTGTAGCACATATACTGTATTTGATTTTCTGCTAAATGATCAATAAAGTATTCCTAAACACATCATAGTGAATTTCTATCTAAATTCCAAATATACCTTGTTAACGCCTGTTTGGGCTCTGACATAAATGAAATCCCACCGTCTGCATTAAAGGCTTTCCACAACCTAAAAGTTCAGTTAATATTCTCAGACTTGGACTTTATTGAAGAGCTTACGTTAGTAAAATTGTAGCATGCATTATGTATGTATAGCATAGTTACATCACACACCTCATTATAAACATTCACAGAACCCAGAATGAACTTGCATTAAGTATAAAATAAAAATAAAACACAGCCAAAACAACAAGAACAACACTGAATGTGTAAAACCTGCAATCGAGTTTGCAATTTCATGCATGAAGGAGGCTTCTGTAAAACCATTTCAGCTTAACCCTTACAGCCTAAATCATTGATAGAAAACCCCTCAATTTATATCTTCATGCGCTTGTCATACTTTATGTTAGATAGAGTAGTAAAGGCAGAGTAAAAGACTGAAACTAGCTTATTTTTTCCTACAAAAAGGTCATGCAATATGTAATTATATATTTGCGTATAATATTACTGAAAATGATTCTGAAACCAATGGGAAAACAATAGTTGGTCTGTAAGTTTTCTTCAGGTAACATGTTTCACAGCTTTTTATCTTCTTGATCCATTTCTATTTGCCACATTTCCTTCACAGACAGAAGAAAAAAAAAAAACAGTGTTGTCTGCTAATACGTTTTTCACAGCTTACATTTTGACTTGCATTGTAGGAAGCACAGATATTATCAGTGACATTAACAATGGCTTCATTGAGTATTAAAGTGAGTCAGCATGCACAATGCCAGGACAATAAAACTGAAGCAGTAAAATGTGCTTTTCCTGCTGTGACCTGTCCAAATATCTGCAGTGAAAAAGACAGATGTTCAATCACTTAGGTAGCTTAGATAACTTAGGTTGGTGTATACATGATTGGACATGTAGGTAACACAATAGCTATCATTGTTGGGCTTGTACCCCTTAGGTTAACAAACATGCACATGCTAGTTACTTCACAATTCACAGGAAAATCACAATTTTTTATGCAGTCTTTTTGTTAAAAAGCAATTTATCACAAGCTCCTGTAGCTAAACAAAGTGAAAGCAATTACTTCACACTTAAACTCTCTAGTTTATGAACGTTAACTCAAACATTAATTCAAATTGAAACTGTAAACCAGTTAGGTGGACTGTGGTTGGCTTTAAAGTGCATTTGGCTGGCCTCTGCAACAGTATAACCATACTTGATTTTTTTTCTTCATGCAAGTATGAAGCTTACTGGTGGCTTTTCATCTGCTATAAATAATAACTGAACATTTGTAGGGGAACTTGGGGGGGAACTTGGGGGGGGAAGTGTGATAAACTAAAACTGCTCAGTCCAGTCACGCAACTCATTACAATTCAATTTGGTATCAAGGCTCAATGTCTCATCACCCCCCAGATGAGAACGCAGGGAGCGATCAATTGAAATGCCTCAAGGGGACTGTAGACAAGAGGTGTGTGTTGGAGTGGACGAGGGAGCAGGAGGAGAATATCTGTAGACATTTGAGTAACAGTTTAGCAGTGACAGTGACTCATTGGCATTAACAGACTGAGATATTAGGCACAAAGGTTGTGTATCTAAAGTATGAGCTGGTGTCATCATCATTAACTACAGCAGTGCAGATGCTGGAGAGGTTGCCCTGACTACTTTCTTTATGAGAAACAGGTCAGAGGAAAATGGTCAGTGATGCTCATACTGATATAAAAGGCACAAATGTTACACAGGAGAAGCTCTTGACAATAGTGTTGCACAGCAATCTTATTCCCAATAAACTGGTTTATAGCTAATTTTCAGACACACTATAGTGATTAATGTTTGACTACAGTGTTTAACAACCAGAGAGGCTAATAGTGACTTAAAAGAATATTTTATAACTTTGGTAAATATATACTCCTGTTCTTGTCAATAATTATCTCCTCGTCTAACTCAAGTCAAACACTGACACATTTTGCATTTAATTTTAAGTCATTTTATGATGATGAGCAACATGTAGGGGAGATCTGGACAGCTGGTTCTGGGAATGAGGTGACTCGCTCTTGTATTGTGGTCGGAGATGTGACAGGGAACTCAGGAAGTGCAGTCTGAAGGTTGCCCATTCACCGAAGGTCATGCCCAGGAGGACTTTAAGGTCATCTGCATCACCAAAGACCAGTGCCGAACCATTGAGGTCATTTTTTCTCACAATATCGACGTACTTACTGGGGAATTTCATTCTCGCCAACTAAGAAAAAGAAGAAAATATAAGTTTCATATACAGGAGTAATGTAATTTAGATGAGTTTGAACAAACTTTTGATTGTTGACACTGATCATTAGATCATGACACTGATCATGAGAAATGCCTATAAAAAGCATATTAATTCTCTAGTGGACTGAATAGTGGAACCTGATTGCAGGTGCAGTTGTAGGTGACAGGCTGCACACTTCTAACTCCTCAGCAGCGTTACCAAATCAACTGTGCCATGAAAATTCCTCATGCATGTGAAAATTAGATGGTGGTAGCTCAGGCATGATGGAAAAAGAGCAATTATTAAATTACTTATTCAGTAAAACACAAGTTGGTTGACTGCACTTTAAACAACATTTGTTCTGTTGTATTGCTGTGGTAGTATTACACCACACTTGCTGTTACCACCAGTAATCACGGATGTTGCCAAATCAACCAGGACTGAAATCTTAAAGATTATAACCTTGTAAATTCTTACCTCTGTACATACATCCTCTGTATCCATATTGATGAGAGTTGTGATTGGCAGTGGAGCTAGGTTCCTCATCCAACCAGAATCTCTCAGCCTGGATGTCCCTCGGATCTGAGCCATCTCCTTCCTAATTGTATGATCCAGGTTCACTGTCGTCATTTCAAATGTCTTCAAGTCTTTTAAAGTAAACTGGAAATCTACTTTGAGAAACTTTTCGAACATCTCAGGATCTCCATCCTGCTCGAGGAGTTCCTCAATCTGCCCACTCATCACATACAGCTCTGCCCTAGACTCACTGAAGACTTCCCATAAGGTTTTTGAATCATTAGTGTTGGCCACACCATCTCCAATGTCTGCTCTCTGCTGAGCATCTTCCACACACTGGATGATCCAGCTGAGGCGGCAGGGCCACTGATTGGCCAAGACCACCCATGCTGCAATGTATTCTGGTAGAGGAGACTCTTTCTTCAAGGCCATCATGATTATCGCAGTCACTCGAATGGAGTTGATCACTCTCCTCATAGACATGGCGTCATCTAACATGTACTTGTTTAGATTAATTTCATTGCTGTTCAGGATGTTGTTGACCAATTTCTCTACATCCTCCTCTTTTACATGCAGTGCTGGTGTAGTTTTTTCGATGAGTGGTTCTGACTGTTTTGTGTCCAATGGAATGAAGACTGTAGATTCATCTGTGGAAGATATCTTTTCAAGGTCCCCAGTTCTATGTCTATCTTCCCTCCGGATCAAGTTCTCAGGGAGTTCCGAATTGTGAGTGAGGCTGTGAAATAAATTGCGCTTTGAATCATTGCACAGTGGTGGGACTGTGAAAGCCAGAGTCACAATACAGTTCAACAGTGCATATGCTCTGTCCTCTTTGCTGAAGCAGCCATCTGCAAAGTTCACTTTCTGTACAAGAACATCTGGGTTGACGGCCAGAATGGAAATAAACGGACTTTCCTCATCTGAAAGCAGAATGTTGATGGCATCCAGAACTGCAACAATTTTTTGCGGGGAGCACCGGTCCAGATTGGTGATCTGCAGTACCACTCGGATCCGTCTTCTTTCAAACACCTCCATAAACTGGATGAAGCGAGACAGGAACCACATTTCCTTCCTCACTTCGTTCATGAAGCCTAGTTGGCTGCTGACCCGCTCGTTGTCCATCCCTTTCTTGATGTTCAGATCCTGGGTGAAGATGAGGTTCTTAGCCATCATAAAGGCAAACCTCAATGCGCTTGCTGCTGGCACTCCTAATGCAGCGATGAACACGCCCTCCAGCACACCCACCTGGCCTTTTGCATTCACCCCCTCCTCTGGTTCTATCTCGTTTTTAGGAAGGCCAAAAGTCAAAAGGAATACGAGGAGGGTAATTGGAACCACAAGAATGCACAGGATGAAAAACCACAGGGGGCAGCAGCAAACCTTTTTGGACCTCCAATTGTTAGGACCATCCTCCACTATCTGAATTTTTTATAGAATCAAAACACAGAAAAAATGAGAAGCAGGTTAGACACCACTCCCAAGTTTGTAGCTAGCAGCTTGAGATAGCACTGTTAGTCCTGGGTTTGTTGGTTGGTCCACCACTTTGGTCCGGATGACACCAAATTTTGTAAAGACATTCATGGTTGTCAGTCAATAATTAGGTTTAGGTTATCCCCTAACTTTTTTATCTAAAAATCCTATTTGTGCCTATTTATCCTTTGCAAAAACACAACACACCTTGCTTCATCATCTGGGCACCATGAATATATGTACACACACAGAGCTACTAGCATCACTGTGGACTCTTGAGAATAGTTAAGACAAATTACAAACCTTCTTCTTGACTTCCTCTTCTTCATCATATTGAGCCACACGGTAGAGTACAAGCTGTAATTTCCCAAAGTTCATCTGCATGGCATGAAACAGTCGTATGGCTAACCCGGCCCAAAGCAGGTCACTCCCTGCAAAATGCCAGGCACTAAAATGCACATAAATGAACCTGACATTATCATACTGCTGATTCTGCTTAGTCCAAATGGGCATGTAGAAGAGCAGTCGTCCAATGAGCGCTAGAAAGCCAGTAAATGAAGGGTTAGCTGAGCGAGGCCTGGGTTTTTTTTTGTATTCCTGCTCAATCCTTGAAGCCTCCTGGTTCATGTTCACTGAAGAGACATAAAACATAATATTACAGTAGTAATATTACATACAAGGATAAATCATTCAGCAAGTTTGGGTATCTAAGGATAAATTATATAAATTAAGACAGAGAGATATCAAATCAGTTAAAACAGTATATTGGGTTTTTAGAATGTTATGGGATTAAGTTGGTACATTTTACTTAATAAACTGCCCTGGACATGGCGCATCAATCCAAAACTTGTTCCAGGGAAAATAATCAGACTTTTCTGCATACCTATTCATATGCAAATGTTTGTGCTTTTAAAATAGTTCAAGTGAAGGCAACATGCACAATGGCAATTCTAATATAGAAGTGAATATCTGTCTTGCCACATTTCAAAGCTTTATTATTGCATGGACATTAATATGTGAGCATAAACATGTGCAATACTGTTTGCCAAGGTAACAAAAATGTCATTATGACAATCCAGGAGCTTCTGCAAGACCTTCTGGGTACAACAAAGAAACAACCTTAAACTTATCTTTTCTATTTGAGCCCTCCACTAAATGGAGTACATGCTCTATTCAGTGGTTCAGTGTCACATGTCTATTAAATGAAATGTGAAGGTTCAATGTCACATGTCTATAAAATGAAATATGTATTTTCACACTTGAGTCTAAACATATTTCCTGAAAAAGGAGACTCTGTACATTGACATTGAAATCATATTTGTGGAATTCTGTTGGGACATAATATGTGATTTTTTCTTACATTTCTTACATTTTTCAAAAATGTTATTTTTAAAGTTCAAGCAGCCACCTGTTTGTCATTCCTGAGGTAAAACATCCTTATAAATTTGCAGACAGTGGTTTAAACTGTAATTTGATGCTTTGCATTTTGCTCACAATTGCCCTCAACACTGAGGGGATTGTTATGTACATCTTCTGAAAGGGGCACACCGTCTTTTTAAGACAACCACTTGTAATTACTATACATCCCATATGACATAAAGTTGTTAGGGGAAATATACAACGTGTGTGATGGGGGCAAGACCTCAAGCTGGGACACACTTTTTCTTGCCATGCACAGTGTTTAGAAGAATTATGGTATGTGCACTTAAGGACACAGAGATCCTCTAGGGGCATTCAGAGCAGAAATATGTCCACTTGTGAAGAAGCCATGAGCCAGCTCTGAGGTGCCATTGTGTGTGTGATTGACTGCAGTGGCTAAGTCAATGCAAGAATTAAACAATACGTTGACAGTGTTGTGATGATATTGTGCTGCCACAGACTGGCACTGACACTGTCACAGGACAGTGGTTTATAAAATAAAAGCAAGAGCAAGAGCAGACAACAGAGACGACATGCTGGGATACAGCTAGTGTTAACATACCTTCCATCTGCTTAAGGATCATCCTAATTCGATTCTCACATGAAGAGTAGAGTCCTACAGTTGCAGGTGATGAAACTTTTGTCAGGGTCTTGGACAGTGCATATGCATAAATATCATCTGAAAGGAGATTTAAAAGAAAAAAAAACCCCGGCATGGTTAACCTTTGTATTCATATAAACTCGCAAATACACTTAGCCACATAGTCTTCTGTGAGCAATACAAGTAACGTAAAGTTGAAGATTATTTGAAGAATTTCTCACATTAAAGCTGAGAGAACTGGATCTCAGGTATATGCTCATAGAACTAATTACTACAGACAGCCTTTTCTTAGCTCAATAATGCTGAACTAAACTGAAACGACAATAAGCACACTCATGTCGGGAAAATGTTCACAGCATAGACCTTATTCACAGATGAGTGCCTGTGAACATTTACATTTTCAGTGGAAAACAGGAAGTAAAAATGCAGCCCTTAAACAGGAGTGGAGAAGAAGCCTACCTTATAGATTGTAATGTAGGTTATATTGAACTTAAACTTTAAACTGTAAATTTGGTATAAATGTAGACCTGACACACAGCAACTGCATTTGTCATCAAAAGTTAATAAAAAAATAGCTGGATGAAGACTCTCTGGATCTAATTGGCGACGTGTGTTAAGTCTGTTGAAGTCAAAACAATAACAACAAATTAAAAGGCCCATGTGGAGAAGGCTAATTCATCCCTTGTAATGATATCATTGTCATTACCCAGTTCAACAACATATAGACAATTGTCTAATCAGCATAATGGTATTATCCACAGTCAAGAACAACAAGTTAGTGTAAGAAACAATGAGCTCTAAATGCATCAAACAACAACATAGTATAGACATAAAGAATTCTAAAGAAATTGTAGAAAAACATAAATTAACCCACATCTTAATTCAAATTAAAAGCTTTAGTTAGAATATAATGAATATGTATATTAATATATGCTAACTGATTAATGACTAATATCTACCAATGTTTAATTGAATGTTTACAGAGGCTGGAGACACTACCCTGATTCCGACATTAGAAGCATTTATACTCAGTTCATGATAATGTTCAGTGTGTCTGTGTGCCTTGCATGATAATGAAACAGAAACTGAAAATGGAACCCTTCTGAGCCGGAGTGATACGTGTGATTACCTGCAGATAACTTACCTTTTGTTGGATGATACATGTTGACTGTGTGTTGGGACATGCAGCTTTCCCAGAAAACCCCTCTGGCCTGTGAGGAATAAGAAACAGCAGGGACCTCAGTGCAGGTGGTGAAGCGATGTGTGTCTCTCTCTCTCTGTCTGTGTTTGTGTGTCTGTGTGCTTTCCATTTGGCTACAGGCACCTCCCTTATTTCCACACATAGAAGGGCTGAATCTGGCATTATAATACGTATCACGATTCAATATATTGCGATTTATTGCGATACTGTAAGCTCGGCAATATATTGCGATTTAATTTTTAAAAAATCCAATCCTTGAGAATCGATACAATATCACAAAACAATATACAAGACGATGCAATACAATATTTTTCAATATTTTCTTACGCCCTTTAACTTTTGACTTTGAAAGGCAGGTAGGCTACAGTGTCCTATTAGCACTACTGCAGTAGCTGCAACCCGACTGTACTATTTGGACCCCATCTCTACCCTGAAGAACTGAAACAATAGAAACAGAGATGTGAAAGTACACAAATGAGCACTTCAGGAAGCTTGGTAGATTTGGTGTAAATAGTCCTGGGAAATATAAACATGCTGTGTATCATGTCTAAGCAGACAAGGTACATTCAGTCTCCTGTGATGGGGGAGCTTCAGTGCAAAAACATATACTGGTTTGACACTGTTGATTCAGTACTCTCAGCTGAACTTGAGGATTTGGTGTTGAATATTTGTTTGTTTAGAACAGCTATGTAGCTAAATGGAAAGCACTCCGTGTAGAAAAGCACGTCCTTGAAAGTGCTTATGTGACAAAAAGAAAGCCCACAACCCACAGTGATTGTTTTTAGTTCTCTTTCTGAGTGCTGATTGACAGGCATTTATGTGAATTGTTTTGAGATGATATCCTGACATTCATGCATGGCTGTGTACCCTCCTAGAGGTCAGCCTTTTTTTTTTATGAGCAAAGAAATGTCAACAGTTTTTGCTGTGTCAATGATTACCTTGCATTACTTAGTCCCTTTCCCTGTTGGCTACATATTTCCTGTTTGAGTTCTTGCCTGCACATGCCTAATAGCTTTGTAGACCGTCTGACAGAAGTACAAAACAGAGCTACAGACCTCTCTTTTTGATAAAGTTTATGTTTAACTTTGACGGTACAAAGTCTGACCAGTATGCGCAAAAGGATACCAAACTACAACTGTAAAACTTCTGTAATGATACCATAAGCTGCCATAAAATAATGACTGATATTTTATTTTTAAGTAGAAAGTAGTTTCTGTTGAAAAAACCTTACCTGGTGTCAGTTCCAAATTTCAGTCCTGATCTTAAATTTGATTAATCTCGAATCGTTAATTAAAACGTATCCAGAAAACAGAAAGGACAATGCAGCAGCAGCTAGGTGCGGTGAACCTTATACCCCCAAGACCTCAGTGCTATAAAACTTTACAACACTGATAAGAGAGAACAAAAAGGCACCTGATAACCACAGGCTATGTCTGTAGGCCGGACACAGGAAGTGAAGTCACAAACAAGATGCAATTATTTCAGAGAGATGGAGCTGTACATTCCTTCCATTCTCCTTTTCCAATCCGTTACCCCATACTCCTGCTCCCAATCTTCTCTCTATTCATAGAATCGGAGTGAAGTGGGTAGTTCCTGAAAGCATTACGAGGTAGAAAAATCCCCCCATTCTTGCAATGGCTCCTGGCATTCACTGTCCAACTTTTTCAGTCCATGGAAAAATGTAACAAATGAGTGATTTCATGCTGGAGCCTGGAGTCTGCATGATTCATGAACTGAATTCCTAGTTTGGAGTCCCCCAGGTTGAGAATGGCTGGATTGCTCTGCCTGGCCTGAACTGACATGCATAGCAGTTAAGATGCCAAAGCAACAGCACCAAAGCCTTTTTTGCCTAGAGCAGGATTTGTTATGACATAACTGGTTAGTCAAGCTTTGAAAAACAAGCTAGGAGCCTAATTTCCCTTGGCATATTAACTTTTTTGCCTCAACCCACTTTTACCATCTGGTGTCGCAGTATACCTCACAACACAAGTCCTCCACAAACTACTATAAATTAATTTTGTGAAATTGTTGCATTTAGAGCATATAAATATCGAAAAGAAAGCACATACTGGTGTGAACATAGATGAACACTAACACAGAGCTCTGTGTGCACAGTTATATTTGGGTACATAAACATTAGCCAGAGAAGCAGGCAGGTTTAAATGGAAAGATTTTTAAAATTTAATTCAGTTGATTTTGATTTTGAGTTTTATTGCTCATTATATGATAATTTAAGGGCTACACTTCTAAGTAAAACATTCATTTCTGATGATGAGTTGTGTTTTCGGAAGAAACCTTCTTTATGACATACAGATTTGATTCGTTGAGATTCTGATTGACAATAAAATTATTCATTTGCAATGTAATATTATATGTAAGAAGTGTTGTTTCACGTGTTTCACCACAATTAATAGATAAGATAAAAACTACTGTAACAAACTATACTATATGAAAACATACACACAAACACCCACACACCCACACCACTAGCAAATGTGTAGATCGTCAAAACTTTACAAACATCTTAGAGGAACATTTTTTGGCTAGTTGCTGAAATGAAGTTTAATTAGTGTACGTCTGATTAAGATTTAAAGTGCTTGGCCTGAGGGTGACTAATTCTGTCTTTACTCTGAGTACTTGATTGTTCAACTACTTTAATTAACTTCACTGTCATACAGAGAGTGAGGCTGTGTGTGCATGTGTGTGTGAGTGTGTGTGTGTGTGTGACAGAGAGCAGTTCTCAGTTATCACTTGGCCAGAAGTCTTTAGCAAACCAATACTGAACGAATTGGATTGTATCTCCCCTTCTATGAACCTTCACCACACCTCGCTCTCTCACCACATAAACCTTGCAATTAAGGTTAATGAATTCACCTTCATGATTAATCCAAGATTGGTATCAGACACAGATAAATTATATTTCAGGATTGGCAAGACTTGGAGTGATTTTTTGCTTAAGGCAAGGGGAAATTAAACTAACATTGTAATATGTTAGGTTCAAGGGATGACAATTATTTTCTGTCAGAAAATGGTTCAAAACGTGCACACTTTAGATCATTTGCATCAGCTGTGATGCATGAACAAGTTGGATAATGTGTGATAGTTTTTTTTAAATCATGTTGTAATCTAATGAACCAACAGAGGGTGCTATAGTATTGTGCATGAAAGCAGGACAATGACATTTGATCAGCCGCCCTTCATCGCACTTCTCTCGTCTGTTTGGTATGTAGGAGCAGACCCGACAGTGAAGGAGGCATTTACTGAAAATGGGGTGCGGTCAAGAGCTTAAGATGTGCTAGAACTTCTCTTGGATGGGCTGATGATCATTTAATGGTAATCAGTAACTGCAGCACACAGAGCACACACTAATATATATCTGCTTTTATTTCTTATCCATTGTTCCTAAGGGCAGACAAGCCTCACTATTGACACAAAGCCTGACACCAGCTTGCTTGGCCTAATTGGCCTCAAGACCTCTTGTTGGTGTGATCTATTGATCAGTCTCACTGCAGATGCTGCTAAGTCACAAGGAGAGGACAGCGAAATAGCCAGATATACTGAAAGTAAGCAGTGCCAAATCTGGGCATGATGTCTTAAGCTTTGCTGCTCCCTCCGCAGAGCTGTGCAGCAAGCAAAGATGATGATAGGGTCTTCACCCTGAGGTGCAGGGGTCCAGATCCTTGCAACAAGCTGATTCACACACACTGATTGTCCTTTATTTTTACCAAGGGGATGATGGCACCAACAAATGGAGGTTTCTGAATGCTTTGACCCCCAGAGATCTATAGACACTGTCTGCTTTAACAATCCCACCAGAGAGAGCGAGATGAAAACTCCTCCACACTCGCAAGATCCACTTTTTGTTTGATACCTCTGCGGCAAATATTAGGAGAGAAAAAAAAAGAGGCAGCAATGAGATTGCCACCGAAGAGCCCTTCTGGGGCAGGGGTGAGCGAAATGGTATGCATGCTGATCTTGTATCAATCAGCACAAACATCCCATACACGATTATTTTTGCCGGCACCTTCAACCTCCTTTCCATTCACATTCAGATCCCATCATCTCATTCTCATCTATTTCCATTTCTCCTCCTCAAGCTCTCCCTTCTCTAGTAGTACAGTCATTTCAATGTAAATAGTGTCTATGCTTATCTACCTCTTAATCCTCCTCCCCCGTTCTGTACACCCTTCCCTCAAATCCCGGAAAAACTCATAAGAGAAACATACGTATGTTTATGAGGCCTGCCACACAATACGTCCTTTGCTACCTTGTAAAAGGCAATGCATTCTTCTTTATGGGGTGCACAAATTCATATTCTCTACTGTGTGTGAGAGCTACATTCCCATATGGTATTACATTTATGATGCATGACAAGGCTTACAATTCTCCATCTCCTCTGCAGCACACTGCAAGTAACCAGAGCTGTCCAAAAGTCATGGCTGTGACAACGGGGATCATTATACATTTTTCTTTCTGTGCGGCTGCCTCTCTGTATTCCTCTCCATGACTCCATGAAATCTGTCTTTATCCCGCCGTGTGAGAGTATAGCTACCAGGTGCCAACCAAGCTCTTCTCTGGGTGGTGGTGTTGGAATGAGCGTCCACTCTTGGACCTTTTCACCAACACACAAACTTACACGTATGTGTGCACACGTTCAAGCCAACCCGCTGATCCTGCCTCCTGTTTTATTGTCAATATCAGCTGGCTCAGGGGCTGTAGGGGTTGACGGCTGCTGACAGGGGCTGGATTGTAGAGGTAAAGATGATGGCAGCTCTTGCAGAGATAGAATAGCTGTATCTTGAGACCCCTTGGAGGGTGTTATTAGGCTGTTATAAAATCTGCTCCCTATCAGACCTTCACCAAAGCAAAGGGGAGGATATATCCAGATGCAGTGCAAAGTACAAGTGTTGAGTCTCTACCTTCCTCCTATAGCTTCCCCTTATCTACCCCTCTACTTCCTTCTCTCACACACAAACACACATTTCTCTTTAGTTTCCTACCACCTGTACCTGTGTTTTTTCAGTCAACACAGCCTGCAGTCTCCCTGACTCTTTGCACAAAGGAATTGTTTTATCATATAAAAAGGGACTCTAATCTTGTTTGTTTTATATTTCATGAACATATACACCTCAAGGCTTGCAGCATGCACTGCATCATGACACCTTAACCTGCTGTCAGGACACGATTCCTGAACACACACAGATCATACCAGCAGTACTATCAGTGCTGCTGTAAAATCACTTTAATGTGTCAGCCGTTATTACAAAGAAATACACAAAAGTGTGCATACATGTACTCTGCACAATGTGGCAGGAGAGTGTGAAGATGCATGCATAACCCTTCAGTTCAGAGCGATACACATATTTGTACATCCAACAAGTAAGCAAGATCAAACAAAACAATCTGTTATGTTGAATAAATTGATATTTTCAGTGTATCCACAGCACAGCCACAAAAGTCAACATTCAGGCTATTTCACTTTTTGTATGCTTTCATTTGATGGCATACAACTTTACTATTTCATGCTAACAGGACGGCTCTATGGCAATGTTGGTCTGTCTGTTGGTCCACCGCTTTGGTCCTGAAATATCTCGACGACTATTGGAAGCATTGGTGCAGACATTCATTTCCCCCTCAGGATAAATTATACTACCTGTGATGATCGTCCGATTTTTCATCATCCAATAAAAATGTGTCCAATAATTTAATTTACCACGTTTGCAAATATATTGACATTCTCACTAGCCTCAGCTGTACTTTGTATTTTGCTCTAATTAGCAAACAATTGGCAACAACACACTAAACTAAGATGGTGAACATTTGTACTTACCAAAAATCAACATGTGTCATTGCATTTAGGTCAAAGCACAACTGTGATGAAGTGCAGCCTCACAGACAGGAGCGGATCTAAAGAAAGAGAAGGGCATGGAGACTTTAACAATCACACATATCAATGTCAAAGATATTTTAACTAAAAAACAATAGCTTATTGAGGCACTTTAGTAAAGCATTGAATAGAAATATCTAAAGGTGGCAGCAGAAATCAACAAACTAAATTATATACAAATATTCAGACATTTTTCCAAATACATGCCTATCACTTAGTCTTAAATGAAAACAGATCATTAAATTATTTTCCGTTTTTTAACATATTATTTTTTAACTGGAGTAGACATTTTCTAGGGGTGGCCACCCAATGCCACCCCCCTAGATCCGCCTCTGCTAACTAGCTGCTAGCATCGCTGTAGACTCTTAGTCTAGTTTTAATCTATAATGAATTGGAGTACATAAGTCAGTGTGTCAATGTGTAAAGATTGTCTCTCACCGAGACACAGCAACACGTACGTAATATTATTGTGTTGTGGTTTTGTTGATGACACTGATGTATTGTCTGCTCTTTTTCTGTATTTTCCCACATTACAATAAAACAAACAAAAGAATGTCCATGTATGATTAACATGATTGAAATTGACCAACTGGGGCCTGTGGTGTGTTTCTGACAAAGACACATTCTGAAATAAAAGAATAAGTGCTGGGATTATTATGGCCTCAACAGAGCCTGCAGTGTTTATAACAGTAAACAAAGAGAGAATAAAGAGTAATAGTTTTGCATTTGCTATGGAAAAGGCTGTCAGGTTGGCAATTATAGCTGTTTGAATTTTGTACAGGAAAGACTAATCTGATTTCACATGGATAGGTAAAATACAGCTTTAACACATGTCGTTAGAGAAATATGGATCATTCAAATAATGCTATCCAGGTGGCATACACATAATAAGGTGTAAATAAGATTTGAGATAGTAGTGACACATTTCATCCATTCATCAAAACGTAATTTGTCATACCTTCACACACACACACACACACACACACACACACACACACACCAAACAGGCACACTTACAAACATGCATATGGAGATTTCTCTGTTTCAGAGGCGTCAAGATGTAATACTGATGTCTTCTTATTCAGGACAAAGGTTCTGTCTGCTTTCTTTTAACTGTTGCATCTATTCTAAAGTATTCAGTTGTCAGGTCTGTTTACACGGTACACAGATACAGCAGCTATTCAAACATCCAGGCTGGAGAAAGGCAATAGGTGGACACAGAAATCTTAGTGTGAATGTGAATCTGATTTGTGAGACAAGAATCATTTAAAGTGACTCTCAGAGCTCATTCTAAACCCCTTCTGTCAGCTGTGAGAGCGCCCGTTCTAATCCATTGTCACTGGGTGGATTAATTTGCATAATTCCACTATTGTGCAGTCCCAGATCTTTTCCTGTCTCCTCCTTCACATGCAAAAAAGAAGAAGAAGAAAAAAAGAAGACTCTTACACCTCTGCTACTTGTTGCTTTGGAAACAGGGGTGGAAATATGAAGAGATGTACAGTAGGGGAAGAATGAGAGCGCTGGCAGAAGAGAAAGGAGCCAGTGGTGCAAAGGTGTAGAGATGAACAGGGCGTGAGGATGGAGATATGATGAGCAGGGAGCAGAGAAAGGGAGGATGAATAAGTGGAGGACAAGGGAAAGAAAGAGGGAAGACTGATAGAGAGAAGAGAGGAAACTACTGCTCAGTGAATGGAATACAGAGCAATTTTCTGTTACTTAAAAAGTCATTTATCTATGTCGACAGTCTATTAGTCATGTGTTCGAGTGTGAACCCCCCCCCCCCCACTGCACACACACACACTTCCCTCTATCATACCCACAGTGTGTAAGTGTACGTGTGTCACTGTTTGTGTGTTGTTGTGTGTCTGTGTGTATGATGAGACTGTATTGCTTTTTCCTCCAGGGAGGGGAGCTGGAGGGAAGAGAGGCAGTGCTAAATTGCACGGATAAGATCAATATGTAGTTATGGGGAGGGGCTGTTACTTTCAGAATGAACATTGTATAATATTGCTTCAGCCATATAGTGTTAAACCGATTATTCTTAAAATGGGATGTGCACAGCTTACCTGTCAAGGAATAACATTTTAAGAACAATCATTCACTGCTTACTGATTACTTTTCACGCTTTTTCCTTCAGGATGCAAGAAAGGTTAGTTACGTAAGTGAGACGGTCCCCCGAGAAAATCAACAGTTCAGTCGTAAATGCTCAAAAACATCAGTGTTGTTCAGGTGGGAGCTGTAGTAATTATGTCCGTTGGGAGCAAACGAGGAAGAACTTGTGACATTGTTGCAGAGCGACAAAGTCCACAGAGGGACTAGGTTGTGTTTCAAAAGAAGGCTGGACACAGGAGACAGTCTTTGTTCCCTATGCCTTAAATTATTTATTTTAACCCAACCATGATCTTTCCCTAAATTTAACAATGTCGTCTTTGTGCCTAACTGAACCTTAACCGTAGCATTGTCCTGTCATTAAACAGGTTTATTTTTCTTTTCCACAGAGAATATAATACATAGCAAACCTGTCTCCCAGAAATAACATTATACAATAATTTGGAACAGCAAATACATTTTGAAGGAAACTTAATTCTGACTTGATTATGTTTTCTTTTAATATAATATGGAAATGTTGTTAAGTAAGATTGGTTAAGGTTAGGGAAAGATTGTTATTTGGCTGAATATAGAAAAAAACTATAGTGACTTGAGACACAATGTGTTAATTAAAATTTAATCGAAACCAAAATCTTACTCTGGATGTGAAACCTGGTCTTCGATCTCAAGGTCCTACCGTTTGTACACCCACCATTGACCCACCATTGACATAACCACCTCCCTGTGACTCTGTTGTAGTTAATAAATATGGCACTTAATTCACTCAAAAACAAACCCCACAAATACAAACAATTTAGTATTGTATAAACATGATTTATAGGATACAAGTTTCTAAATAGGCTATAATTAAGTGACGTAATCCCCCTTGTATAATTCTCTCATGGCAAAAATGCCCTGCAAGGGGTCACACTATTCCTCACGCTATTGAAAAATTACACTTAGAAATTAAAGTAAAGTAAATTTTTCCAGAGCAACAGGGACACTGGTTCTGGAAACACAAGTTGCTCTTGATTTATTGAATGCAATTTTTCAATTCTGTGAACACCACAAACTAAATTTAACTGACTTCAGTTGTTTTGGGGTGGATGCACATATCTCCAAGACTAATATATGATAACCTTGACAAATAAAACCAAAGTTATCTGCATGGCTAATGCCACCAGAGGTATGTGAGAAAACAGGTTATATTTTAATTTGGGTGAAGCGACCCTTTAAAATGGATTCAAGATTCAGTGAGACTAACCATGAATAAGTATCTGCCCTCTGCTGAGCGACTGCACACTGTAAACCCTGCTGGCATTGGATGAAAACCCTGCAGAGCCATGTCCTCTGTCTCCCCTGCTGCCTGTCTCCCTCTCTCAGCTCACCCACCGTCTTAACAAGCAAAACAGCATGTCCTGCTATAATCACCATGATACATTAAACATAATCAGATGTGGTAATGAGGTCACAATTAAGATAATTCATGCATTAATTATCAAATATTTCTCTGCCAACACATACTTATAAATAGTCCAATCCACCAATGGCTGTGGACACACTATTATGAATACCTGTGTAATTTAGAGTCCCAAAAACTACTGCCTTTGTAAAAAAAAAAAAAAAAAAAAAAAAGCAGCTTTGTTGATACCAGAGAGGTGTTTATTGGCTTTTTAGGGGCTTGTTGTTATGTTGTTTCTGCAATAGTTTGTGCTACTTCTGTGTTCCTATTATCACCATCACTTTGTAATCACCATGTTAACACCCTCAAGAAGAATGATCTGAAAGCAATTACCATAGTTAAGTCGTTAAGTAACTGTGCAACATCTCAACAGTATGAGCTTTAGCTGCATGGTCAAACATACAAGAACATACTTTCAAAATATATACCATGATTACAAAAAGCAAGAGCGAGAGCGCAGTTGTACAATATGTGGCCACAAGTATACAAAGGATCCTTTCAATCAGACATTTATATGAAGAAATTGACCATTCGTAGCAAATAGTTATGTGGTTAGATTTGGTGGAGAAAGCTCTGCAGCAACGAGGATTCTGCAGGGAGAACTAATCTCCCATTAATAAACACACAATTGAACATTAAATCTGAGTTAAATCAACAATACCACATTGGCAGTAGGTTATGGTAGTGTAGGGAGCTGTGACACCAAACAGTGTAGACGTGAATCAGCAGAGTAACTGTGATAAGTGTCAGGTTATAATGACTGTCCCTGTGCAGCATTCAGTCGATGAATGTGATTGGATACCACTAGTCAGCTGGTAGCCACACAGCTGGTGAACGAGCTAATGATTGGGAATCATGAATGAAGCAGTTGAGTCCAATCAGCAAATGTAATCCCCGCTGTTCTATCTGATGTCACACTATGCTCCATTGTCGGGGGGGAACTTTAGGAACATGCAGGACATTACAGATGATGTTTTCATGGTTACTGTACATTGTAAAACAGACAAAGTAGTATCTTGTACCAGTTATGATAAGTTTTTGTCCCAGATCCTTATCCAACGCCTTTATATGTATCAGCCGATTCTGATCTAATGCTTATATTTAGAAGTTGATTACATATTGTGGAGGTGGGCGTGGTTCGCGCTCAGCTGCAGGAGGGAGAGGTGTGGGGAAGGCCTGGGAGAGTGGCACCAGGTGAGTTGATTACCTCACCTGCCAATGATTGTCTGATGACTCTACCTTTTATCTTGGCAGTAGTGTGCTGGATCCGGAGAGAGCCACACACCGAAAGGCAGGCCTCTGGGCGGAAGCTGCCGAGCAGCGGTGCAGCTGCATTTTGTGCCTTAAATAAAGAGTTGTGTGAACCGACAGTCTGGTCCGGGAGTTTTGTGTGCTGGGGAACCCCGTCTGTAGCACGGCTTGCTACACATATGTATCTGACACATTGAAATAACAGCTGTCGACTGCTGGCACAACTTATTTCATGAGCTGTTTGCTTGAGGTGGAGCTCCCGCCTCCAGGGTAAACACATGTATTTTGCATACTGCCAATGATTAGGACTGGTCAGTTGCATCTGCCTGTCCATTGATGTATACTGTATGCTCTGATGAAGGTCAGATAGATCGAAAGCTTAGTAAATATAGAAATATATATTGCACGGATCTAAATGTGTGTGGAATTCTTTACTATTAGTTTGGATACATTGAGGCTTCCAGCACCTTAGCAAAGATTTTGCCTGGTGGAGAGGTTGTCAACCTGCATATGAGCTGCTTGCTTCAAATACTGATGATCTTGATTCTAAACTACGGAGGAACACTTACTGTTATATGAATTAAAGTTTAACTGGGAGAAACACTGAAAAATTGTAAAGTGGCGTTAGAGAGTGAAGATTATTTCCTCACAAATGATCTTTGGCAAGTACAGACACAGGCTTTGTCATTTTAACCGTAAAAGTGATAGTCAGCTCCAGTGAATCTGTGTAATGTTGTTCACATTCTCTAATAAAAGCTGAGAGAGCAGCACTGTTAAACTAGCTGACACACAGTAGAGTTCAATAACAAAAGATCAGATTTTGATCAGCTTCATTTTAGTCAATACTGATCCTTTCAAATATGCCTAGATACCAATCTTTGTATCATCTTTGGATGTTTATGCTGACAATACATCACAGGACTACGTGTATATGAAAGTGGCCACTTGTAGAAAAGAACTCAGTGTGGTTCACTCTCCTCACATCTCACAGCAGGCAGCTGTTTAAATGGAAAAAAGCTCTAAAACCCACGGTGTGCTACCTGCCCAGCACCAAACGGCTGACAGAAAGAGTTAGCAACTTGCTGGTGACCATGGTGGAGCATTTAGTTACTAATGAGCCAGTTATTTCCCTGGAGTGAAGACCAAAACAGAGGTGAAAGGAAAGTAAATATTAGACTTGCATTCGTCAGCCTGAAACACAACTCATAATGAGTGAAGAAAAGTTTGAAACAGTCATGCATTTGTTTAAGGAAACAGAACAACTAGGAAAGTCATGTGTGATATGCTGTCTCAGAAGACTTTACTAATGTTTATTCATCCAAAAACATGGCCGTGCATACTTGCTCATTTTTTCCACAATGCTTCACATTCAAATACTAATCCTTGCAAGCTGTCCAGTACAACGGCAGCCTTGAACTGTCGGCCAATACTGGAACAAGATTGGGTTTCAGTGTGGGCCTTGCCTGGGGGAGACGGAGAGAAGCTAAACCAGAAAATCTATTTCTCATAATTATGAATGAAAATGAATGTCTATAATTCACTGAGCAGAGCTGGGAGACACTGGGAAAAGGTCGGAGAAGGTTCTGCAGTGATGTCGATTGAAACTATTGATTAGGTGATTACATACATTTCATACCTACTCTGTCTTGTATGAAGTGGAAAACATTAGGCTGACAGCAAAATCTAAGCTTTAAGAAAGGGAACAAGGTGTAGTCACTTGTGGTGTTCAATTTCCACATGGTTCAAAAGTGTATTAAAAATTCAGCCATTTTTCAATTACTTTTTAAAACCTCATCTCAGTATAATCAAAGGTTTGCATTTGAAGTGTCTGCAGCAGACGCCAGCCCTGTATGTTTATTCATGTGAGCTCTGAGCCAAACTGAGCGGACCATCCATCAACGCACTCCGGATAGAAGTGACTTTCTTCCTCTTTCTTTCCTCACTCTGTTCAACACCTCCTCCCTCCACCACAGAGTGGAATGTGTTTGCTGATGCGTGAACACAGTAGCCACGGCGGAGCACCGCAGAAAACAAATGCCGTCCCCGGTCCCCGGTTGTCTCTGTCATGGATCATCAAAAGGAGTTCATTGTTATTACTTCCACTGTTACACTCAATGATGGAACAACAGACAGGGGGCTAGTTGTGATTGGTAGTTAAGACACATCGTGCTAAGAACACCTGCTGGTTGATAATTGTCACAACACGGCAAAGGGATACAATCAAGCGGTGTGATGTGCCGTGTGTGTGTATACTAACACACATGCATTCAGTCGCTATTATGCAGGCACAGAGACACAGACATCAACATACACACACACACACACACTGTAATGGGCTAGTGTGTGGTTTAAATTCTCTTTGATGATGTGGATACCCCCCGCTGTTAACCATATTACTCTGTACACATCAAACAGGTTGTTCTGGGAAGAAAAGGGGACATGATGACAAGACTGTGGCTCACTATTCAGCTCATCCTGATGCCAGGCTTTTTATTTAAAAAAAAAAAAAGGTTTTCTCTACCCTTTTCTCCTCTCTCTTCGTCTCTCCTTTTCTCTCTCTTTCTGTTTTCCCTACCCTTTTCTCCTCTCTCTTCTAATCCTTCCTCTTCCTGCCTTTCTTGCTTTTGTAACTCTTGCATCTGTTTTCCTCATCCTTCTTTGCAAAAACAGCCTTTCTATAAATCTTCACAACATCCTGGTTTTGCCTTTTTCTCATCCTTATGCCGTCCCCTACCATTCTCTTTTGGAGTCACCTGGAACTTGTCGCAGCATGCCACCCCATCATAGCTGACCATCCAGACTATGTCAGTGTGAGTCACAGTTCACAGATGATAATGACCCTTCCCAGCTGCTATGTAACCAGGGACACACTGGGCTCCTCTAACCTCCGATCCAGCCGGCGTGTGTGTGCGCCCAGGCATGTTTATTTCGGCGCATGTGTAAATGTGTTTGTGCAAATTCTTTATGTGCAGAAAGGAAGTGGGGAAAAAAGATTCTACCATTGTGTTGATTTGTGTTATATGTGCAAATGCATCCATGTGTGCACTGAATTTACTGAACTACAGATCTGTTTGGCGATGTCTGTGCATGAGCCTATTGGTATGGATAGCATGGTGTGATCTTGAGTGCGATCTGTGCTTGCCTCCTCCCAACCGCTCCCCTCCCATCCCATTATTCCACCGCTACCTCCAAAGCCCCTCTAACCTTTCTCCTGCACACCCATCTGTCAATCATGTTCATTGCAGCATAGCAACATAGGGACACTTGGTTCAGTGTTAATTGAACCCTCACAGTTTACATTGGAATAAACCAACATCCCTTATCTGTTATTCCTGAGGTAACCCTTGGTGTAGCCATTATTAATCACAGCACATAGCTCAGGGAATATCTATTGGCTGATAAAACATTTGGAAAGATGAGGTTGGACCCAATTGTATTTACAGACGCATTGGCTGAAAATTACATACATTTATTAGTTTAAATCTTAAATGTAAGGCTGTTTTGTTCAAGAGAATATCACCTCCATGTAAGTATTGTGAAACCTACCAAGCTCAACTCAACCAAGCTTAGTTTAATACTGCCATTTAAGTCTGTAAACAGCAGACAACTAAATACTTCAGTGCATTTTATATATGTATTTTTATTTATTTTATTTATTTAATCAATTTATTTAATTTTGTTTCTTCTGTCATGTTTTATCTTTTCTTTCACTGTTGATTAATATGTTGTTCTGGGTTTATATACTGTTTTCGGTTATCTCAGTTACTGTATTGTGATGTTATGGAAACATTTTGAAAACTTGAAAAAAATAAAATGAATGTCTCTTGTCTTATCCTCAGATGAGTCAGTGGAATGATCTTCCTTTAAATTTGTGTAAAAGACTTGCAGAAAAACACATTTTACCGTGCTTAAAGGTCACACCTATTTAAGGAATACTTGTAGGTGGCACATTTTGCGTCATAACATGAATTACATAACAACATTTTATACAGATGGTCACTGTGCAGCTCAATTTAAGTACAGAGCAAACGTGTTTCAGTCCAGAGATCCCAGGATGTTTAGGGAATCAGTCTTATGATGTTTTGCTTAAAAGCTTGCTCCTTGTTGAACATGTCTGCCATCACTCGAAGGGCGTCAGTATACTTCAAAAGAAATGCTTGTCCGACCATCTAACAGCATCTGAAACTCCTTTCCCAACACCTTTTCAGCGTTATGAATTGGAGAAGCTATGTTTGACAATTTTTGTAACTTTCCAACACACGAAAATGTGACAAGGTCGCCCACTTAACACAACGATTCGCCAGGTGTGCAGAGGTGAGAAAATATGCAGGATTTGAATTTGTTATGCAAGCTCTTTTTGTTTCTTCAGACAACTATTTCACATTTATCTCCACAAGGAGACAAGGAGGCAGAGTGGCCTTTCAGAACCAATAGTACCATTGTGCCTTTAGACTTTCTGCCTGATTTTAGAAAAATTTAAAATGACATTAAAATAAATTCTGCTCAAATCAGTTTTTGATTGAATGCTTATTGGATCAATGTAGTCTTATGTTCTTGGTGTCGCTTATCAAATTATTCCTGACATCTTTTGTGCCCTTATGAAATATTCAGTCGCTTAGATTTGGAATTTTTGTGTTTTGGCTTGATAGATGATCATCCCTCTGTTGAGCTAGATCCCTTTAGGGTGAGCCCACCTGGTTCTGCTGGAGAAAGTATTTTCAGTGATCCATATTATCAAAGAAATATGTTGATGTCAAATTGGTACATAGTTTGGTTTTAAAGCAGATGAATAAGGTTTATCACTTTGAAAGCAAAGCATTGCAGGATCTTGCATCATGGAACTGAAAACGAATGTAAAACACAGAAATCATGAAGGATCTGTCTGATTGTTCTATGACAGGAGTGGTTTTCTTGAAACATCTCTGCCTCCATGTTCTCTAAATGAAATGATGTTACAACTGTGCAACACCTGTGACAAAATGTCATGTCAGTAATTGTCTGCAGCTGCTGATCTGCTCTGGAGCGAGGGTGGACTTGCAGTATTTCCTGCTCTGTCCCTCTCTTAATCAATTCACTGAGAGAAGGTTAAATTCTCTTCTCACAAGCCACCATTTCCACCTTGCGGGAGAGCCTTGGATAGAGATCTGACTGCAATCAATTGACCGTCTGTGTCATTACAGGATTAGCTCTACCTTCAGCATGGTCACATACATCTGGAAGCTTGCCCAATAATGAGCAGGTAATAGAGCAAGTGACTGAATGTCCCCTGGGGAAGATTAGTGCTCCATGTCCCATAATAAGTACACGACTGGGGAGTAACAAATTGCATGTAACAAAAATATACTCTGTTACCGTTGCACCGTTTGTAGATTCTTTTCAATAAAAGTTATGGGATTACTGATACACTTGACAGGACTGGGAAAGAATTTATGCACATCCACCAATAATTTTGATAATGTATATCAGAGAATGGCATCAGTGTCATCCTCGGTCCATGGTCTGTAGATCGGTCCTTGGTCCAGGCTGAAAGAAATTCGCACGGACATTCATAATCCTTATGAAGCCTATAATGACTTTGGTGATTCCCAGACTTTTACTCTGGTGCCATCACATTTTAGATTTTTTGTGAAATATCTTGGACAAATATTGTCTGGATTGCCATTAAATTTGGTACAGACATTCCAGGCGACCCGGAATCCTAAATCCTAATGATTCTAGTGATATGTTTTAATCTAGTTTGCACCTAAGGTTTCCCCAATCTAGTGAAACATATTAACATCTACTGGATGGATTGGTACAGGTATATTAAGAAATGTTAGCATGCTAACAAGCTAAACTACTCTGGTCCATCCATCTATTATAACCACATATCCCTTGCAGGCTTTCAGGGGGCTGGAGCCGATCCCAGCTGACATTGGTCGAGAGGCGGGGTACACCATGTACAGGTGCCATTTCATCACAGGGCTGACACACTGAGACAAACAACCGTTCAGAGTCACCAATTAACCTAACTAAACTAATCTTGTAAATATGGTAAACGTTACACCTACCAAACATCTGCAGGTTAGCATGCTGATGGTAGCATTTAGCTCAAAGCATCACTGTGCATCACAGCATAAAGTACAGCCTCACAGAGCTGCTTAATCTTTCAATCAATAATTTTTGATGGATTGAATTGTGACATATACCGTCTCCACCTACTAAATATATCTGTCTTAGATGTAATTGCAGACAAATGTCACTAATGTCAGAGTGTACTGTATGTTTTTAAGAAATTGACTCATGCAAATGCACTGTGTCTCTGTCAGTGACACACACAAACACGCACACACAGACAGATGCAGACAAACACACACATTTACATTAACAACTATGCCATGTCCAAGGTAGTCTGTAGAGAACACTGTTTGTCCTACTCCCTCCCTGAGCTTGAATAGGCCTCGTTCCTCTCAATAGTTCCTCATTATCCAGCCTGCTGGTGTTTGAGCTTGATTGATTGTTCATAAAACATGCATGACCCTCATGAATTATTGTGAGAACATCCAATAAATTGTTTTAGATGGCTTATTACAACAATGTTACAGGCCTGGCATATTAAATTATTTGCAATCCTGTAAATCAGAGAGGCGATTTGAAAATAACCCATTAAAGACATCATGGTGACATTTCTCCACTCAGCAATATAACCATCCCTGTCCCAGTTCTTTTTAATCACGAGAAATTTTGTCATCAATCACATTTCGTTAGGCCTTTAATAAGATAGAGACAGAATCTGTGGAGATGAATCTGGAGGAATCTGCAGGGTTTGGAGGGGAGTTTTACGAATATTATCAGGTTAACAGTGATTAATGTTACTCAGTTATAAAGACCTGACTATAAACTTCTTAACTTTCAATTGTCTTTTTCCAAAACACAATAAGACATTTTAGTCTGGCAGGTAAGTGTAATGAAAGTAAGTAAAGTCAATAAAAATCACATGAAAAAGCAATTAAGTCCACCTGTAAAATCATATTTTTACACAATATTGCATTTTGAAAGATACAAGTACACATCTGTTGTGAGGACACCCACCAACTTATTAAATTCACTATGTGAACTGACCAAAAAAAATCAAAAAGAAAACATAAAAAGCTTTTGTTAAGGGCTTCATTTCAACAGAATTATTGCTTTCATTCATCATTCAGTTTATAGATACCTGTCGAGAAGTTGAATTTGGTGTAGATTTTGAAATGAACGCACCATCAGTCTTTGCCAATGGATACAGAGTTGGCCATGCGTTTGAGTTGTGTGACCCTCTTTCACCTTCCCTGCATCCCATGGGTGAGGTGAGGAGACAGGAGGGGGAGGAGAAGATGAGGTGGAGGGGACAGACGAGAAGGAAAGCAGAGGGGACGCTCATCCTGCTGCCTCCGACCTTCAGGTCCCCAAGGGACACGAGTCAAACTTCAAGAATAAACTTGAAGGACTGTGAGTTGGGTGGCAGAGCAGCTGGGGATTTCTACTTAAGTGGCCACTTCATGCAGGTTTTTAGGGAGCACTTCAAAGCTTCAGATCCTCAGATCTGGCTTTAACGAATGTTAAATTGATGGTTGAGGACCAGATGTGGATAATTTACTGCTAAACAAGAGTTGTGTCATTAGCTTTGGTTAATTTACAATCTATCCTTTTCCGAATTTAAAGAGACATTTTCTTTACAGGTTTTGTACAAATCTCTAGTTATCCCTGATAAGAGGAGGCCTTGCGTAGCAAACGGATTTGTGGTGCCTTGCAGTGAATAGATTATGTTGTGGTTATGTGGGAGACTATTTTGAAAGACTGTCAGCTTTGAAGGTCCACAGAGTTTTTGCACACTTTGTCCAGCTCAGTCCTTGAAATCAAATGATTTTCATGACCGAAGGCGGCGGTCAAGTATTGCTTTACACTCAGGTTCCAACATCTGATTTATTTGAACCACAACTTAATTTGATTTGAGCTCATTTATTCACATTAAGATTCAAGTGTTGTAGTGAATGTGGCTCCTGCAAGCAAAGACATGAAAAGCACCACAGATGAAGGGAGCGGAGCCATGGAGAGAGTTGTGTACATTCACCACCTACCTGCACCCACTGCGTTTGATCCAAACCCCACGCCTTTGAAGTGTGTATGCCTTTGTGCCGGGCCAAATAGGGATGTGTGAAAAACCTTGCATGCAAGTGATGTCATCATTTACACACAAGCACACACACAAATGCACCACATGCACATTCATTTGAGCACAGTCACACCCACACAGATGGGAAACTAAATGGGAAAATGTTTCTATCACACAGTGGGTGATATCAACAACATCACAAATGCCTTCAAAACTGCACCTAGACCCTTTTCTTTTCTGACTGCAGACCATCTCAAACGGTAAAGCAAATGTTGATTTTATCAGATTACACTTTTCATTCTGGGAAAATTAGAATTTTTTTTAATATATACTTACTTTCCTTAAAGTGGCTAAATTTTATATTTTTATACTAACAATTGATCACAGGAGTACTTGTATGAGAAAGTAATTCATAGTGATCAACCCACAAAGAGTTATCACCAGACTCTGCAGCTCCCCTTTGTTGGAGTGTTTTAGTGCTGTTTAACTCATTGTTACATTTTCCCCACTTTAAAATTTTCAGTGAAAAAGCCCTAAGAACCCACTGTACACTACCTGCCCAGCACCAAACGGCAGACACACAAACAGATTGTGAACATAGTGGAGCATTAAGTTGCTCAAGAGCCATTTTCCCTCAAGAGCTGGTGGAGACCAAAAGCAGAGCTAAAAGGAGAATGAATACTGGACTGGAAAATTGGAATGAATGTTGAATTTATCAGGTGGTTTATGTTGCTCTGTAACTACTGGATATGCAATCTGGAAACTTTGGAAACAAGCTTGCCATATCAACTTTATTTATTAAGTGATAATATGACAATTGTGTGTTCATAGCTTGTATCTGCTGCCTTCAATGGCAAAAAATTAAAAATAAAAATAGTTATCATAGGTTTCAAACAACAGAAACTAAAAACATAATGAAAAGCAATTTATTTCCAAGAGCACAAAAATTAGTCTAATGTGAACTGCTGCTAGCACTGCTGTTCCCACTAACATTCAACACCTCTGTCTGCAGCTGCTTACTGCTTTAGTCTCTTGTAGGCTATTGTCTATTTCACCACATTGTAAACAGAAAAGCATTCAAATTATGTATTAAGTATTACACCATGTACTACCTACTCTGAAACAAATAAAAATAAGAAAAACTGTATTAATTCACACATGACAAGTTGCTCAATTGAACCTCAATTGTATCCCAATATAATAATGGATGTATTAAACAGGACAGCTTAAATGCTAAAAGCAAGGATGCAACAAATTTACAAGGAACAAGCAGACCATCAACACAGGCTAAACAATAACAAATCACATACAATGAATAGGTGACTTGACCGATTATTAGTAATAAAAGGAGGAAAACGTATTTATTCAAAACACAACTCTTAATTTTGTGTGGACAACATGCACACGAGGAGCATTACTTTTACAGTAAGTACTCCTGTATGGCCACATAAACAACATCAACTCATAAACAAAACCACAGCAGCCATTTGCTATGGGGAGAGAGAGGACTGGACTTACCCTAGTTGAAGTGAAAGACCTTTTGTCCTTCACAGCAGAGGTGGTCAATAACCAAGTCATATAATTTCCCAGTGGACTTCTAGTACACAGACTAATATTTCGGCTAAGTGGCCATGTCTCTCTTGTGCACACATGTTCAGACTTGCTCTTTCTCTTCTACTTGGGCACAGGTCCAGTTTCAAAGTACTTTAACCTCCTATGGGTTTCTATTTTCAGTCAATTACAAGTTTGGAAAGTTGTTTTCAGCCAAACAGTCTTCATCGCTGGCAGTCTTAAAAAGCATTATAGCTGATATCATGAGTGCTGTCCTGGTTGTGTCCCCCACATAGTGTACCATTCAGTTTTACAGAAACATAAAGTGGCCTAAAGGGATTCAAACTTACTTGGCTTTGCTTTGCAAAGTTGATGTGATTACCCCAATAGCAGCACAATATATTTATTTATAAGCTGTTTCACTGATTTGAAAAAATTTAAAAATGGAGAAGTAGTTGTGACAAAGCAACACAAATACAACAGTTTTGTGGCCAAGAAAATAAATGTAAAATCTCTTAAAATAAAATGACAACAATAGCTTTAACAAAAGGTGAAGTCTGGCTTCCCTTGTATTCTGTAAACACACACACCTGGCAGGTGGATTGGTAATCATCTATGGCAGTAAGCAGCTTTAAGTGTCCGTAATAGAAAACGTGTTTTATAAAGTGTTTGTTTGACACTTTCATACTGACTGATCTTTGCCATATATTAAGAAAATAGAAATACACTTGGTGGGTTATAAAGAAATTAAAAAGATTTAAGGGGTTTTATTCCCCACTACATCCCTGTCTGTGACCAGCTGTTACCAAATAAATCAATATGAAGCTGATGGAATTCCAATTAGCAGATCTACATTTCCAAAAAAGGCTGCTTTTTGTTCTGCAGGCTACAGAAAGGTTCACTAAGAAAGAGCAACTGGCAAAAAAAGACATATATACATACATTATGTATATATGTATATGTATACATATGTATACAACATAATTTGATTTATTTTGGTCTGAATCGTTACAAAGTGTTTTGCATGCTTGATTGCTTGTGTAAACATATACACGTTTTATGTAACTGTACTGTATTCAAGAGTATTTGACTATAAAAAAAGCAATTTAATCGTAACCCCCGCGGTGGAAAGCTTCCTGTTGTGCAGTTAACTGTCAGATGACAGAGTGAGAAAGCAAAAAACAACAAGGGAGGAGATGAGCTATGAAGAAGAACAGGAAACAAGAGTAGTGGAGGAGCTGTCAGTTGCACTCTGGGTTCTTAGGGTTTAATATCTCTTTCTCATGCACACATCCAAACCTCCTCCTCATCTGCTGTCAGTGAATGCCAGCTAGATGTCACTTTAACTCTGGATTTCCAGCTCATGACAGAGGTACTGAAGGTCAAATCACTAACGGTGAGCTCACTATAATGGGACTTAACATAAACCCCGGATAGTCTTAAAATACACTCAACAGCAGAGTCGTTT
The DNA here is from genome assembly GCF_905237075.1 of Dicentrarchus labrax. NCBI lineage: Eukaryota > Metazoa > Chordata > Actinopteri > Moronidae > Dicentrarchus > Dicentrarchus labrax. The sequence goes on along the minus strand of NW_026136719.1, from coordinate 13,265,183 downwards.
CAGGGGACTGATCATGTTTATCAGTGTCTGCTGCACATCCTGCGGACCCCCTTTTATTCATTATGTATAATATAGTGGAAGATAAGCCTTATGAAAATGTAATCCTGGTTGACATTGTAGTATAAATAGGCAGTGTAGGTGAGATATGACAAAAGTGCTACACTACACTTTATCACTTAATGAATAATACAGGAACGTGGAAATCAAACCGGTAGAAACCAGACATATGTTTAAATATTTGGAGGTTTTTATACTGTTACTGTGTATTCTAGGCTTCTGAGCTCTATAATTGGTCTAATTTCCTAATCCAATTATTTATATACTAGTAAACTGTTTTGACAAAAACATTTTGAAGGAAACATAATTGCTGCCTTGATTATGTTCAGTAGAAATCTTTTTCAAATAAAGGAAGCGCTACATTTTTGGACCTCTTGAAAACCGCTCAAAAAAGCCAGGCAGTCAGGATGAATGGTTGCCGTGCAAAGTGCAGCTCTTTGACACTGAAGACCAGGTTTCAAATGTGTGGTTAGGTTTAGGCAACAGAAAACTGTGGTTTGGTTACATGTTCATAAATACGTCAAATCACTTGCACAGCATGAATCATATTTTATTTGCAGGGAAAACCTATTTAGCAGATATATTCGGTATGAACATTTGTCAACTTTGCAGACGTGCAAACGTGCAGACGTTACTCATTATGGGGGCTTGATTTGTTTTAAAGGAAGTGTTTCACACAGATTTTGGCTTCCTCTGGTACTGTTAAAGTTGAATTGGTTGGTTTTGTTGCTGTACTGTCTGTTCTAGTAAATTTACTGCTTCATGGATTTTGAACTGCCAACAAGAGGTAAAGGCTGGTAAGTCATTTGGATCTCTTTTTCTTGATAGTCATAGGCAATCAGGGGCACTAACTGTCTCCATTGATCCTTTTTTAAGTTTGTTGTTTTTGTGCAGTAAATGGTTAGAGCAATTGCTCGTGTGCACCTCCATGACTGTATAGGTGATTTTCAGCTTGCTAAAAGTTAACCGGGTTGCTGGGCTTTGTGCTTAATTTATCCTGCCACTCATGACATGAAGACTAGGGTTGAGTGAGTCTGCTAGTATTGGTTAGGCAGTTAGCTAAAGTCTGTTATCTTTTTGGTTTGTTTGTAGTTTGGGCCTGTGGTGTTTATACAGCAAAGTATTTAGTGCTGAAACAAATACCCCTAGAGTGTGTAATTGTAAAATGGCTTCCTTTGGAGGCTCTATTCAGTCTCCAAGTGAGAATTTTGAAAGATCACCTTTTGAAAGTAGCAGACCATAACGGTGTTGAGCTTACATAAAGATGAACCGCTGGAAACATTAACGGCCCAGTTGGTTGATAAAAAAGTTTTGTCTGTTCTAGTGGAGAGTACAAGAACGCCGGTAGACATGATTAGTGTGTCTGATGTAATTTCCCCCAGGGTAAGTGGGCTTGGTAAAGTGGGTGATATAGCTCCTGTTCTGTCTGGACTTTGGGCTGGGTTGACATTTGAGCAACAAAAGTGGCTTCTCCTACTACAGCTGGAACCAGAACAGAACGGTGTTCTAGAAGTTCTAGAAGTAGAAAAATTAAGACAAGATGCTTGCATTTGGAAAGCTGAAACAATTAGAGTTGGAGCCTTTTGAGTTGGAGCTCATAGAAAAGTTTTCCATTAAAGCAGACCGTGCAGGGACCCTAATCACATCTGTAATCCCTGTTTTGATCACTGGAGAAATGAGTGTCTAGTTTTGAGAAAAAAATTTAAGCCGGGGTATATACCAGCAAAGCTATCAGGTTCTGCTATGTTGCTGCGTGTAGGAGGAAGAGGCTCTTTCATTGCTGCTGTAAAAGCACATACAAAGTCCTCTTTAACAGAGTCTGTGATTGACGTTCTTGTTGTGGAACAAGAACAGACAGATTCCTCAGCTAATGAGGAGGTTGACCCTGGTTTGCTGCATGTGTGTCAGATGGTTTGGTGTCACTGGTTGGGAGTGAGAAGAAGAAAATGTTAAGATATTCAGGGGCTTCGAACTCTGTGCTACCTTTCTCTCCTGAAACAGACACTGGTTGCAGAGGTCCGAGGGATGGGATTGACAGTCTTTCCTGTTCCACAGCATTAGTTGACCCTAGTCTCAAATCTGGTGCAAGGTGATGTGGCCATGGTGGTGTGCTTTTCTTTGCTTATGGGGGGAGTACAGGTCATTTTAGGAAATTACCTGGCTGGAAACCGAGTGTGGCAGGATGTTCCTACACTGGCGGACACTCCAAGTTCCCAGGTAGAAACCTCTGAGTCTCCCCATTACCTGTCTGTGGTTCTTTTCACTGCTGCAGTGACACATGCTATGAGCTTTGCCAAAGGTGATTCCTGTCTTGACAACCCAAGCAACAAGAGACTCTGTATTTCCTGTGCCTGCTTTCCCCTTGCCTATGTCTTGCAGTGACCTTGTGAAAGAACAGATAAATTACCCCACAATTCAGGCTCTGTACAGTCAAGTTCTTCCAGATGATGAGATGGAGAGTGCAGCCTGTGGATATTTTCTCCAAGAAAGCCTGTTGGTGAAAAAATGGGTTTTTCGTGGGGCACGAGATTGTGCAAATTGTTTTGCCCTCAGTATTAAGACTCATTGTACTTCAGACTGGTCATGACGGCATTGCAGGCAGTTTCGGTGTAAGAAAAACCTATGATAAAGTAATACCATTTTTATACGATACTTTATTAAAACTTGCCAAACATGTCAGTTGACTGGAAAACCAGATAATCAAACCTTCCCCCTTACATACCATTCCAGTTGCTAAACACCTGTTTAAGCACCTGATTGTTGACTGTGTAGGTCCATTGCCACGCATCAAAGCTGGTGGTAACGTTTAGCTTACAGTGACATGTCTGGCATATCCCCTCAGAAACAACACCACCATGTCAGTGGTGAAAACTCTGACACAATTCTTGGTGTCTCAAAGATTATTTAGTCTGATCAGGGAACTTCTTTTCAAAGTTGTATTGCTGAATAGCTGAAGTGTTAAAGCCGTTAAATATCAAACATTCTCAGTCCAGTGCCTACCATGCTCAGAGCCAGGGGACTCTGGAAAGGTTTAATCAGACTAAAGTCCCTTCTCTGTGCACGCTGCACTGAGTTGGACTGTGACTGGGAGGAAGGGTTACCATGGCTGATGTTAGCTGCCAGAGAGGTCCCCCCAAGAGAGTTTTGACTTTAGTCCTAATGACTTGGTTTCTGGTCAAACAGTTCAAGGCCCTTTAGCCTCCCTACACACTAACTGGCAAGCTAGAGGTCCCAAAAAGCTTGAGAAAAATTTACTATGTAAATGGATTCAGGGAGAGGCTGTACCGCTCTAATAAGATGGCAAGAGAAAAACAGCAGCATGCAGCTCAAACTAAATTGAAAAATCTTTATGATTGGCAAGGAAGAAGACGTGAATTTACCCCTGGTGATCAAGTTCTGGCACTTCTGCCTTTGGTTGGCTTAGTTCTGTCAGACCAGGTCAAAGTGTCAGACCTGAACAATTTAATCTCGACGCCTGATAGGAAGAAGTATGTGCAGTTGTTGTTGTTTCACATTAATTTGTTAAAACCATATTTTGCTTGTTCTCCTGTGCCAGGTTGGGGTTGTCTCTTTCCTCTGTTGCCACAGCGGTCCTTGTGGGTTATTTACCGTCACCTCTTGATTCGGCAGCGGATTTAGAGGAGTTGGATACACCGGATGATAGCATGTTGAGAGGTCTTCTTAAAAGCTCTGAATCACTTGCCAATTTGGACAAAATGTTGAAGCATTTACCAGAACCAAAATAAACAGAGTTGGTGAATCCAATTAAAGGTTATCCCCGCGTGTTTGCAGATGTTCCAACTCATACTCATCTAATTGAGCACGATATTGAGGTAGGAGATCCCCAGCCAGTCAGACAGCAATTTTATCGTATGCCTCCGGATAAGCGTGAGCAGTTAAAAGAAGACAACTATATGCTGGAAAATAACATTACTGAGCCTTGTGCATCTAGTTGGTCTTCCCTATGCTTGCTTTTAAAAAAAAAAACAGACTGTACATTTAGACCATGTAACGATCTCTGAAAGGTGACCCAAGTGGCCAGGGCTGACTACTTCCCACCTCCAGATATGGAGGACTGTGTGGATCAGGTTGGCTCTGCCAAATCAGTCAGTCAGTCAGTAAGTTTGATCTATTTAAAGGTTACTGGCAGGTTCCTTTATCTGCAAGGGAGATAGCTGCCTTCATCACACCCAGTGGTTTGTATGATACACGGCATGCCATTGGGTTTAGGTGCTCCAGCCACCTTCAAATGCCTAATAAATAAGGTAGTGTCAGGTTTGCTGGGCTGCACCGTGTATTTAGATGATGTTGTGATTTACAGTGACTCTTGGGAAGATCGCCTCCAGCACATTCAGGCTGTGTTTGACCAACTGGCCTGGGCTTGTCTGACCATAAACCTGATGAAATGTGAATATGCTAAGGCAACAATTACCTACCTGGGAAAAGTGGTAGGCCAAGTGCAGGTGTGCCCAGTAAGAGCTAATGCGTTGGCCGTTGACCAGTTTCCTGTCCCGACTACCAAAAAATAACTTTCTCGTTTCTTGGGTATGGTGGGTTACTACTGTGGGTTTTGTAAAGATTTCTCCACCGTGGTTGCTCCACTCACTTTTGAGTCTGTCAAGTCTTTACATTCTGCTCCTGTCCTAGCAGCACCTCAGATGGACCAGCCATTCTCATTGTATGTGGATGCTAGTAAGGTGGGAGCTGGTGCTGTGCTCATGCAGGCCAATTAAAATGGTGTTGACTGCCCGGTGAGTTTCTTTTCTAAAAAGTGTTGGAAGGCTACATAATGTCAATGCCTAAATCCGAGTGAATATAAGCCTGATTGTGTTAGAGATGGTTGGTTCAAGAAAAAATATGATAAATCTTACTTAATGTTAACATGCGTGACGACTCAAGTTGTAATAAACCAGAATGATCCTTTACAGACCGTGAGATTTATCTTGTTGTTTAAAGGAGGATTCATCTCCTTGCTCATATCTTTCCCCATTATCTAGCTTTCCTCTTTTTCCCCTGTGACCATCAAATACAGCAAAAGCAATAAAGATCTCATCATATTTTTAGTTCTTGCATCAACTTCAATACTTTCATTTTCAGCAGTTTCAGTTTCATTCCAGCTTTGTCTTCTAGTTTGATCAAAGAACGCCAAATGAGTCTCTGTCATAAAAATGATGACGATGAGTGAGAATATTACATAATCATGATTACACCCATAAGCCAATTTTTATTGCGCCAGTCGTTTATTAACTCACCATGATACATTGATCTCTGATTTGGGCCTATTATGACCAATGACAAAATGAAACTAATAATGGATTTTTGATTTAGACTAGAAGCTCACTGAGGACAAGCAGTATATCTGACACGACAGGGCGATATCTGTATTCATCTGGGGTGTGTGTGTGTGTGTGTGTGTGTGTGTGTGTGTGTGTGTGTGTGTGTGTGTTCGTTTGTGTGTGTCATCCCCATTTCTTGTTTGGAGTGGGTGAGTGAGTGTGTTTTTGAGTAAGGTCACACTTTGTGAGATATCAGAAAAGCAATATTCCTTCAAGTTCAGTGGTATGTGTTGGAGAGAGGAAGACCACAGCAGGAAGAAAGGGATTGTGGGATGTAACACTGATAATCATCTGTTGTTCACTTGCACTATGTGTATTGCTGCTGGCGTATGTGTTTGAGTGTCTTTGAATTATTAGCAGTACAGTGTGTCCATAATGTTGTAGTGGCGTCTGAGCTCATCATGAACACATTTTAAGAATTTAACTTAAGGTCTTTAATGTGGCGATGCACACTATATGAATATGTAAGCATCTGTATATGGCTATAACAGTTAACTACTCCAGTTATTATCATCAACAAGATTTAATTTGATATGTATCATTTGATTTGTGTAATGTATGATCACAGCATTAGATTAACTATCAAACCCTGTCACTAGAAAATAATATTGATAATGGACAAATGCAGAATTACATTCAATAACAACACGTTTTGAGGTATGCACAAGGCAACTATTGCATGGTTAAAGACACTAAAACATTTTTTTTATCTATTTGTTGACACACTCAATGTCCTTCTGGATCCAAACTTTCAATTATGTTTTACAAATTTACATATATTGGTATTTTTGTCATTGTGATTTTTTTTTATTCCCTAAGACACTATCTAATCTAATCACATGTTAAAGGGTAACTACACCCTTAAATGATGCTAAAGCTCGTATATTTAAAACAATGGAATAGAGGGTTGATTGACAGGGAGTTCCTGGATTGTATTGTCTCTCTGGTACCTTACACAACACACCCCCACCAACACCCACTGTGTTGTTTTAATGCTTGTTAAACCTTAAAGTTTTCAGTCTGAATGTCTACTAATTCACTCTCCCACACAAAATTCAGATCCTGTTTGCTACAAAAAGGGCATACTTCTTCCGCTGACACTAAAAGTTTGACATAAGTCTTATGTTGCAGAGTTCTAAAGTATTAACATAATTTTTAGAGATACTTTTCTAAAGTAAGGTTGTATGCAGTGCGTATGTGGAGGTCGTTGTGTATTTTGTGTATTGCGTATGCTCAAAAGATTACACGCTATTTGTGGAGATGAACCCGAGAATAATTGATTAAACATAATTCTAGTCAGATATCATCACTATATGTTGTAACTGTCAGCGATCACTGTAACTTGTTTGAAAAAGATAACATGTTTATCTATTGTAAGGATGAACTAACACAAATAATACAATACAACCATCTGGCAGGTAAAAGGCAAAAATAGGAGAATATAATTCAACAAGACACGTTTTATTTAGTTTTTAAAAGGTGAAATCTGTTTTCTTAGTCAGCTTCTTTTTACAAAAGATAGTGTCATTTGGAGGTTTATGTGTTTATTTTTTGTCTGTGTCTTTTCGATTTGTGCCCACCACCCCATTTAAGTTCGGGACACAAAACATAATTTGCCGCTTATGCCAACTTGAACTGATGCTTCTGTGGCAAATAAACAAAATATTGCATGCACTAAAAGACTTGTGAGCAATAGACACAATATTCCACATTACTTAGAGATTTTTAATGATCAGACAGAGATTTAACATCATTTCTGCTGGCTCCTATGCCGGGCCAATTTAAACATTTAGCTTCTGTGTTATTTCATAATAATTTTAATTATTATATTGTTATAATATATATTGTTTTAAGCTTAAGAAAGAGAGTTTATTAGGTTTAAGACTTTTTTCTTGAAATATAACAAATTACTTTTAATACACAGACGATGAGTTAAATGTGATCTTCATTTTCCTACCTAAATGTTAATAACTTTAAGATGTTTGAGCAGTATTAATGTGAAAAAGGTCAAAACTAAACATTTTCAGATTGCAACTCTCATAACTGCAACTGTTCCTCTTTTAAATACAACCTTATGATAATCAGCTGAGCCCCTCTACCATCAGAGTTGCAGCTGGCCTGTTTTAACTGCTTTGTATTTGCTGGCTCCTTTTGAATCTATATTCGCCTTTTAAAATGTTACACAAAAGTGATCATTCTTTTCGTGATATTTTCAAATGTTTTTGGGCCTTGTTTTCAGCTGTGGCTTTGAAATTTTCTGGTGCTGCTTAGCAACAGACACACACCTGCTGCTTCCTTTAGCTTTCCAACTGATGAGCCGGTGCTTTTTACAGCCCAAATACTGCGGGCCTTCCCACACATGCTAAATGCCACACATCTAATCATAACAGCTTTGGTAGCTCTTTCATGCTGATAAAAAACATTTACCCCACGGTAAAGATGTATTGGTTGCAGTTGTGCTTTTTACAAGAAAAGCTAGCTTGAAATGTGTTAATTTTTCCAGCCTATGAGCTAGAAATCTGTGAATTTCATACTAAAATGAATGTTCCTTTTTAGATTTTGTGTTACTATCTAGTTTTAAAATACGTTGCTGGGAGAGAGCTAGTCTTTAAAAAGGATAAACCTAGATATTTTAGTAACAGCAACTCCTATAACTGCAGCTACCCCCTTTTAATGCATACCAATCACTTTTGCAGAACTATAAAGACCCTGAAGGTAATTCTAGTTGGCCAGTTGAACTGGGATGAACCTCTCTCTACAGTCTAACTGTGCTGGCCCCACAGCCAACTCACCATCATGGACAAAACATTGGCTGGTTGAGAGGGCTTCAAAGAGTGGGACGTCTCTACAAAGCAATGACTCTAGCTTCAGAAGCAGCTACAAACAGGGACACTAATGGCCAAAAGCCACATTGTGGCTTGCGACGGGATGTGAATGTGTGATAGGATAGGGTCAGTCACTCTGAACAAAATGAGGGTTGTGATGATGGATGAAGGTGCTCTGCTAAAAATTAGATATCAAAAAGGTTTCATCTGAGAGCAGCAAGGACAAACCACCGTTTGTTTGGAAGTTATTCGGCTGTTTTGGCCACAGAATAAATGTTTAAAGTTAAGTTTGTAAATTATTAGTATTATTATTTAGTTTATTTAAGAACATTGACACTCAATAGTGCTGGATATTAGAGCAAAGTAGCTTGACCCATGGTAGTGCTGAGTACTGAACCTTAAAAAGTAACATCATTCCAGGCGGAAAAGCAGTATTTTACTGTTCTCTCTGGGGGAGAGTTTCTACTCTGTTGGACTGGATAATTCTGCAAAATCCTGAATTACTTTCTGTGACAAGATTTTTTAAGGTTTGCACATTGCAACTATGGTTAATATTGGGCAATAGCCTGGTTTCAGACATCTAGAGTAAATTGCTGCTCACATCTTGACTGACTGATATTTCCCTGTCCTCTTAAACTCTATGGAATTCAGAAAGGTGCTTTTTCACACTTGTAGCCACACTCAAAGACTCAAGTCAAGTCAAATTTTATTCATAGCTTAAAAGCATCCCAAATCACAATCACAACATTCAACATCTTCTGTCCTCAGACAATCAGTTTGAGTAAGGAAAAACTAGAGAGAGAGAGAAAGAGAGAGAGAGAGAGAGAATAAGAAGAGAGACACACAGCTTGTGCATTAGGTGGTGAGAGAGAGAGAAATTGCTGGAGGTCAGTAAAAGCAAGGTTTTCAGGGATTTACAGTTTATACTATATGTGTTTATACTTCAGTACAAAGAAAATTACATAATCCAAAAATGTTCCCCAAGACATTTGGCAGTTATTAAAAACATTTTTTATAACAACGTTGAATAAGATGAGTGATATACAATAAATAATAAACAATCAAGCAAAACATATGCTTCTGTAGTCAGACATCAGAGTTCTATACTGCCATATGCTACTACACACAAGTTTCATCATCTTGTTTGACTTGAAAAATGCAAAACATTATCTGCTTAGGAATTCAGATGTCTACTGGGAAGCACTTTATTGTCACAACATTAATTCAATTTCAATTCAATTTTATGTGTATAGCACCAATTCATAACAGAAGTTATCTCAGGACACTTTTCAAATAGAGCAGAGACCAGTATAGAGGCTTTAGATAGCCTTGAGCTTACCATTTGTAACCTGTGGCTTTTTACTGTAAAAGAACAATGGTTTTGAATGTACACTTACTAATATATTAATTAATCTCATATCACTCTGACTGAAAGAACGGTGCTATTTATTTATTACATTTCATTCAGTATCTTGGTCTTCCAAATGGATACTGAATATGAACGTAAATCTTCTCTACCATAAAAATAACAAATATTAACAGTAATCCTCGTACAGTATATCTTAGTCTGAATATCCTTTTATGGTGTTGAACACTGACCTTGTTATGGAGCCATTACTTCACATTTTCTCCCTATGTTTGCTGTGCCACCACTGAAGCACTCTGCAGATGGGAATGTGGAATTTTTTTCTTTTTTTTTCTTTGATTGATTGCTGATTAGACATACACAGACTTGTCTTTGTGAAGTCCTTAGAGACATGCTTTGTGATGATATTTTAGAAGGCTATTATTATTATCACCCTGTTTCCCATTTTCTAATTGTCAGACACCTTCTATCTGCTTCTAACGTGGTGCATTGACTTCAAAAAAGGCAGGTCTATTTAAAATTTGAAGGGATCAATCAGGGTCACTATTATTTTAGAAGTGGGTGACTCAGGCCAGTTACAGCAAGTGAACAAGAATTTGACAAGATAATTGTCTATCCAAGTTGGACTTCGGAAGTGACATAATTCACTCAGCAAACCAGGGAACCAAATGTGAATAATGGATATGTTTTTGTAGTTAATTTGTTTCTATTGGAATTAGATCACAGGAAAGTACACATGGGATTTTAGCTGTAATAGATGCCCTGGGAGGTCCACTTCTTCACATCATCAACAAATCATGAAATCTTACTGTCCTACAACTCAGGGGAAAATTCACTCAGACCTGTACTCTGAAGTCCAAACCTTGATCCACCAACAGTAAGCAATGATAGACCATTTCAGCTGTGTTTCAACTGAAAAAGTGGTTACTAGCCAACTCACAGCCCAGCTGCCCACTCCTTTTGAACGATTTGAGGTCAGATGTAAACACTCTACTGAAATTGGACTCACCAGGGTAGTAAATGATAATTGCTGTGGATTTTCATCTAACATCTGCGCTGTATTTGACCCTGAGGACCCATGGTCCCCTTCGATCTTCTTGAGAATCCTGTAGTTCTCAAGGGGCCGATACTTGTTCTGTCTTACAGAATTCAGTATGAACGGTTCTATATTGGAGTACCCTAGCGTTAAATGTAGTCTCCCACAGGAATCTGTACTTGACCTGCTTCTGTTCCGTGTATGTTCTTCCCCTTGATCACATCTTCAATAACAAGGACATACATTTACACTTATCTCCCGTCAGGACTTTCTGCAGCTTTTGGTTTTGAAAAAAAGGTTTAACTAAAAGTTAGTCTGAAAAGTTGTTTGTTCATTCAGCCAGATAAACAATGCCTAATTGCTACCATTAATTTTGATGGCAGCATTAGATAATAAGGAATCTGGGTGTAATGTGATCTTGAGTATCACCACATCTGTTCGTATTCATTTATGCAACATATCAAGCAACATATAACTTACAGATACTGATATTGCAGTTCTTATAACATCTTGAATCAACTACAGCGTGTATGTACGCACTTTTCTCCAACAAAATAACAAATACAAAAGGACTTATGTATCACATATTCTGAAATATTTTCCTTGGCTACCAATACAAGACTAATAAAACTAATGACTAATTCACATCAGCCTAAGCTGTACTTTTTATTGTTGATTGGCAAATACAGGCATGCTAACTTGCCAAACTAAGATAGTGAACATTGTATTAGCATTAAACCTGCTTAACATCTACGTCACAACATGTTTCTGGTTCCCACAGGTTTTCACTCACTTCTGTGAAACATTTTTCTAAAAATAGAGACTTAATTAAGGTTTTAATTGAACCATACAAAATACTAAGATCAATTACACTGCATTCATTTGGCAGATGTCTTGGTCCAAAGTGGCTTGCAATAAGTGCATTCAACCTATAAGCATAAGAGTGTTCACTACAATAAATCAAGTATAAGGAATCCATCTTCTTAAAAACAAATTGGGAAGATGATTTAAAAAAAATAGACAGGTTCTGGTTTTAATAAATTAATGTGTTGTTTTTTGTACAAGCCTCATTCTCTGGTGCAGAGCAGCAACTGAATCATTTTTGCAGGGTTATAACTGGAGGAGATAGATTTTAGGAAGTCATTTCATAAGTGCATAATCACCATAGTTACCACTACACCTCACGTTAGGCGTCGATTACAAAACAGCATGTCAAATGGAGGGGGATAGGACTTTTACCATTCCAACACCCCAGTATTGTCTGCTAAGATGATCACAAATTAAACTTTACCTGCAAATTAAAGAGCAACAAATACAGTATATATTACACATTCAGTATGTAATCTTCATCGTATGAAATCATATATCGAAATAAGAAGTAAGGCTGTTTTTCATTGACAAAGGAAGGCTGAGTGTGTGAGTGCTAATGATCTGTCTGAATGCAGTCTTTCTGGATTTCATTGTACTAGTGACAGTCCTTCTTCCACAAAGCCCACACACACACACACACACACACACACACACACACACACACACACACACACACAAACTGTCCATGTTGTAACCAGATGCCCCATATTATATATCTCCTCCTCACCAGCTCTCCTCACCATCTCCTGTAACTCAGACATTTCAGTCACTGAGCGGCTTGTAAAATCTGTTGACAATACAAACTCAAAAGATGGTAGTCAATCTTATTAGCAAATTATTAGGTGGGAAAAAGATGATGTCAGTGAACTGCACAGTAACAAAAGAAACAGCATTTATTTTGGCCAAGAAGGTCATCGTCCAATAGAGTAGATACAAGTCACTGATGGTGCAGCATTCAATCTTTAGCAGCAGTGTGCTCACATAAGGAAACACGTGTTTTATTTGTTGCTGCAGTATAACTCTCCTCCTGGTAAAACGTTAAAATATTTTTGAAGACTCATCCTGCACATACATTTATCCAATTAAATGTGATTTGGGGTGACCAGCCAACCGCTTCCAGCACATGAAACCACGCCTGCCCGTGTCGTGGGTTTTTGTAACTAGGCACATCATGGGTCTGGATATGAGTTGGCAAAATGCTGTACCAAGAGAGGCCTTTTTTTATAACCTTATTTTGTTTGGGTATTCTTTTCTGCATGTTTGTATTTCTGTATGTATGCAGGTAGGTATGCGAGTATGAAATACACACTGTATGTAATGTGTATGTTTGTACTATACGAATGACCTTTCTCACATTGTGTTTTGTGTTTGTGTTTAATTTACATGTTGTAATCTCTCTCTCTTTTTGATTAAAGGCTATGAAAACAAACTTTATTATTATCATCCTTGCTGGCTAAGTGATGCAGAATTTTGAGACATGAAGTTACTAAATTATCTAATAAATCAAATCCTTTCCAAAAATATACACTCCACCAGTGTAGTATTTCACTTGGAAATATTCAAGGATTCAAGGATATTCAGATGATTCAGATATAGTTCCCTTTGTGCTAAAACCAAATAAAAATTGATTAACTAGTCATAATAAAATAATTAAATATTAATTATTGTAATATCAATTTGTATGATGAAGTATTTAGCAGTATGTCATGAGATGCTCTAACTTCCATATCACTTTTTTTAAGTGACTGGTTAGATTATCACGTGGAATACAGTTTAAACTGTTAAAGCATAAATAGGAATAGACAGGGTTTAATCAACACCTCTATGACAAAAAATGGCATTATAGGCCTCAGAAAGCTGAGCCATATATCATCATTGCATCCACCTCTTAATTCCTTTATACTATAAAGTTTGACGTTCATATTTCAAGCTTAAAATAGCTGAAAGGTAAACCCTTCCTCAGTTTTTGGTATTGGTATTGAGTAGACAAGCAGGGCATCGGTGAGGAGAACCATAGACCGTTCTGTTTACAGAAGGCATTCCCGTTCACTTCCTTCATTTTAATGCACAAGGTGAAATATGACAGGGATGGGCGTGTGCGAGTGTGTTTGTGTATGTTCGTGTTTCTGTGTGTGTTATAACTGAGGGGAAGCAAGAGGAGAGGCAGAAGATGAACATGCTTTATGGCAGTAGTAAAATTCTCCATGGTCCGTCTGCTAGGGAAGAGCCAAGGGCAGAATGTTTATGGCTCCCAAACATTATAAACTACCTCTGTGCATTTACCTCAAGCTGCTGTGTTTGGCCAGCCATGTCCCTCCGCAGCAGAACGGGCGTCGGAGTGGCGTGTCTCTTCATGAATACTAACTATACCTGTGTTTCACTATCATTAAATGTATCTTTACAATTTCTAGCCTCACCTCTTCTGCTGGTAAAGTCTGGAGCACCAAGGTCTGATTTCATGCAGTGAATATCTGGTACACGGCCTACACATTCATATTGGTTTAATGGACACATGGCCTCCTCTGTTACTACACTGAATGCAATACAAGATGAAAAAACAACCTCAGTGAGTTAGATCCTTCTGGAATGAAGCTGAAGCAAAGATACACAGGTACCCAAAATCATTTCAAGATTTCTGAGACTTGACAGTTACAACTTGCATGGCGAGGGTCTCATGACCAATGGGGATAGGGGAGTTAGCATTACGATTATTATTCACTATGAGCTATTACACTGGGTGTGACCATGTTGTTTTATACAATGAACTGGAATTGATTATTGAAGGACATTTGAGAGGGTTATGCAATTCTCCATTTTTTACTTTCTTCTACAGTATACAAGTAGCCCAGAACTGGTCTACTGGTGCTTGAGAGTCTCCCAGCCAATTTATTCATTTCAACTTCTTTAGGATATAATTGATAGATTAGATAGCAAGAAACTAGTGAGCCACTTATTCTTATGTTATTTGTAGTTTGGTCAAACCACACTGGCACCCTTGTAAAGAGGGCCCAGCAACATATGCACTGTCTGCGCCGGATGAGGAGAGTGCACCTACCCACTCCCATTCTCACCACCTTCCTGCATCCTGACCAACTACATCTCAGTCTGGTCGGCGGCCTGTAGTGCCTCTGACGGGAAAAGCCTACAGAGGGTGGTGAGGACAGCAGAGAAAATCATTGGGACTTCACTTCCTTCCCTCCAGGACATTGCAAAGAAAAGCAGTTTGACCAGGGCTCAAAACATCACCAGTGACCCCTCCCACCCCCACCATGGACTGTTCTCACTGCTGGCCTCTGGAAGGAGGTTCCACAGCCTGTGGAGCAGAACAGCCAGACTCAACAATAGCTTCTTTCCACATGCCATAAGACTGTATAACTATTCCCCCTTCTCTCCCCCTCCTCACCCATACACCTACAAAGAACTAAGCTATCCTACATTTATCTTATTATCTTTATATTGTGTTATTTTAATCTGTCTTTTATACAAAAGACATATTTATCGTATTTTTCTTATTTGTATTATATACAAAAGTTCTTTTACATTAGGCAACTAAAATTGTGCAATATATATTATCTACAGGTTTCTCTTCTCTTTTTTATATTAAAAAGTTTGATATTCGGATATCTTTTTTTTTACTGTACATACTGCCTCTCCTCTATTCCTGCTATGTGCCATTGTAACCAAATTTCATTTTTGATGCAAATCTAAATAACAAATATAGAAAGTCTAAGTCTAAAAGGTTCATTATATGAACTTCTCCCTCAGAGCTACAATCTGTTGTGGCAGGTAACAGACAACACATTTTTTATCTCCACATGTAGGCTACGCCCAACAGTCACAACGCAAAATATCTGCAACATCATACCTCAGAAGGAATTATCTGTGGCGATGAATTATATTAAACTCCCATATGTTTCCCAAATTCAAACTATGTTATGTTTTTATTGGTCTGTAGCATGGAGAGTTAGCAGCACCACCACTTGGTAACAAGAATAGAACCTTTCTTCATAGTGTGTAGGGTACATCATGCAAGCCCAAGTCCTGGTGCACAGAGGCACTCCATCTGAATCCTAACACCATTTTACACTCCGACTCTGAAAGCTGCTGTCAAGGGATACAAGATTTATTTGCCTGTAATTGCCTAATTTTGCCTTTCCTGCAGGCTCAGAGGGAGCCACAGCCCACCGATAGACAGCCTAACCTTGCCTACTGAGGAACAGTCCAAGGATGTAATACTGTCAGCTTCACATAGTCCTCGCTGGTGATTTATCATCACGGCCCCCCTCCCTCCCTCCCGTCCTCCCTCCCGCATTTCTCCCCACCTTCTGCTTGAACAAACACTTAGTGAGTTGTTATGGCTCTGCTCATTGAAGGTAAACTCCGCTGAGTGTTTGCGTTGCAACGCAAAGGAGGAATGTGTTTATAGAGGTAACTTAGAACTGAGACAAGAGGAGAGTTGTGTTGAATGACTGCAACACACCCTGGATGGGTTGTTTGTCAGGATCAATAGCCCCGTCTGAACAAGCAGGCAAAGGAAGTGTCTTTTGTTACGCTGGGGTGGATTCAGGTCAATGACGAAGGTTCACTGATTATGAGTGTTTACTCTTGCGAGGTGCTGAGAGTGGCAGCTCTGGTGGGAAGATCAAGAGGACACTTCTGAAAACATGACAGCCTTATTTTTACGGTACCATTTTCAACACCACAGTTGTGTGATGACTTGCTTTTGCAGGTGTAGAAAGTACTGATATGGACCAGCAGTTTAGTCAGACAGTCAACAACACATACATTGGTTCAAACAAGGTAAAACAATGCTGCTATCCTACTTTAAGTCATTCAGTCTATAAGCCTCTTGTAATGGAATTTGTACCTGGGACAAGTTAAAATAACGTATCAACCAGACAGTACTGCCACGTGATCACACAGAGATGATGTATAAGCTGAGATTCATGATGCGTGAAGCCTATAGCCTATTTTCCACAGTGCATGTGGCAGAGTTTGCTCAATTTTACTGCTTATCTACAGTCACTCACTGGCTTTAGCTGGGATAAGACTGGGCTTACTCTGTACACTGCTTATGCAATTTTAAGATGTTCTGAGGCTTATGGCTCAAGTGCAAATTTATTACAAACAATTCAGTTTTATATCCAGTCTATAAATAATATGTTCTTTAAAACTAGTGAGAACAAAATATAATTTTTTTCCCAGGACAATTTCTATCCGCTACACAAAAATAATAATAATAAAATTTACTTTTGCACTTTTTGCACAGACATGGTTTCTTGTAAGGAGGCAGTGACTAAAAACGATATCTCAGTGTAAAGTGGATTTTCAACCAAAGTTCAGATTTTGAACAATAAGTTCAAACCAGTTGACATAGCCATGTATTATCTCTGCTGTCATGTGGCAAGACCTTGCATTAAGTGGCACAGCCAGTATCCCACAGTTTGTGGCTTACAGCATAATTATGTATAAATACAGAAACTCATTCCACATAACAAATAACCTACACTACATACTGTGATAGGAAGCCATAGCAGGAGCATAGTCATTAGTCACAAGATAACAGCAAGCTGGTTATTATCGCTAAATAAACCCTGACAGGCTGAATCTGAATCTGATTGCATAACGAGAAGCACCTGGTCTTCCAATCATATTATCCTGCCTAAAACATACAAGCAAAACAAATTAATCCTCTGAACCAAGATATCAGTTTGAATGATTGTATTATGAGCTAAAGTTACTTGCAAGCATTCATCATGAGAGGACTGAAGTTCTTGATGGCAGAATGATACAACAGACCTTGCTCAAAATTTACATTTTAATTTGTAAAAACAGGATACATCTGTTCCATGTTTGTCCCAGTAAACAGGTATCAGGAAATGTCCGAATTGGGATGCAGCAATTATTAAAGTTATTAATTACACGTGTCCTTTCTGCTTTGACAAAAAGCATATTAAGCCCCATTCATAGACTTGGTGATTTTAATATTACATAACACCTCCACACATCCATGGCACACCTACACAGCTGTTTTTACTTATCTTGCCTGATAAGATGTTTCTCAGGATTGTGTAGGAGCGCACATACTGTTGAACCAACTTGCAGCTTTATCATTCTCCAAATGCATGACTAAGAATTAATTCCTTTCAATGCAAAAAACCCAATCAGATGCTTCATTTGTGGATGTGTGGTACATGTTTGCTTTGCTTCCCTGTTAAAACACAATTAACTTTGGCATGCATTTGAATGACGAGAATGGTGAGATTTGAGGGAATGTAAGGAACATGACAGTCCAAGCTCAATAATCATATTATTCAATTCTATATAATCCTGCCCTGTCAAATGAGAAGCAATGCGTAAACTTTGCACTTACTATCAATTTTGCCGTTAATTAGACCAACAGAAGCCACTGCATGACCCATCGGTATTCTATAATTCTGTTTATTATATGCATGTACCACGTTTGTGTGCCTGAAACAAATGTTTTTTATTTATTTTTTTTTATCGATTAATCTTTCAGTTCTTTTTATAATTTATTGTTTTGTCTATAAAATGAGAAATAATGAGAAAATAATGCCCTATAATTCCACCTAAGTCTATAAGCCCCAGACCAAAAGGTTTTCCGTTTACTATCATATATGACAAAGAAAAGCTGCAAATCTTCACATTTACAAAAACTCAAATTAGGGATGTTTGGGATTTGTGCTTGAAAAATTATAGTAATTAATTTTCGATTGATCTGGACTAATTGTTTTAGTTCTACTGAATAGATTAAAATTCTCTATGGTTTACTATTCTCTACTTTGTATGTGTAGACTCCAACACCACCTGTTTCACAAGGACACACAAATGAATTTTACTGCCACTTTCTTGTGCGATGGGACACTTATTAGTTCATAAGCTTTGGCCACCTCATGTAATTCGCAGCATACAGTAGGTCAGCCAACTTTAACCAGAACAGAAGTCTAATTAGCCAGAATATCTGAAAACACCTGTGCGGGTCTGCAGGGTCTTATGTAAGGTATGTGTGGGATTTTTTTTCCTGTCAGATGCAGTATCCCATAATTTTAGTCCCTTTGACACCTTGTATTTTACAGTGTATATCTGAGTTGTGTTGAATACCCTTATCTAATACAAACCACCTACTGTATTGTGGCAGTTGCTAAAGTGCCATCAAGCTGCCATTGAGGAACATTGCAAGTACTTCCCCCTGGAATATTAATCCAACAGCAGCTTTGGATATGAAACACTTTGATCTGTGAAACAATGCTCTACTCGACCTTTAATGAGACATTTTGGTCTCATTAATAACCGCTGATAGAGGTGAGAGATCATGTTTTAAATGTTGACACTTTTCCTTTATGGGAGGCTCCGCTTCCCCAAGCTGTCACCTTATTTTTAACCTCTCAATTTAAGCATTATATTAATAATGGGTTCATTCATCAGTGTGAATTGGCTATGTTAATTTTTTCCCTCACAGAACTAAATGGGAAGATTAGTTTAGCAAATTACAACTGATGAATGACCCATTAGGAACATCAAGCATCTAGGGCGATGATCATGGGATACTTTGCATGCTCATGTTCTGGTTATGGGGTCAGTGACTAAGCTGACTGTGTACCAGTATTAGCCTTAAAACAGTAACATTACAGGTGAGGTAAAATAACTGCATTTTACTCCACTCCACTGGATGTCTGTACAGTATGTGTAAAGAAGGTTTGCAAATAATAAATGTAATTATTTATTTCAATTTTCATATTCAGCTAGTGTGCCCCTTAAGTATGAGGTTCATTTAAAGGGGTAACACTTCACTTTAAGTCCCCGTCTTCAGCACTTATAAGCAATTTACATTTAATAATTTATATAAAACACATCATGTAATTGCACTCAGCTAAAATTACATTTTAAGTGCAGCATTTGATAACAATTCTAAAATTTCCCATGAATGCATATTTGATGTTATTACAGCTACGTTTTACTATATTGCATCCTCTGTTTATACACAGTGTTGCATATTAAACTGGCCTTATGTGCAATGAATAAACTACATTTCTCCTTTTTTGCAAAAATGTCCCTGGAATTTATTTAGAAAATTATAGCCAAATGGTTCTAATCGTCAACTTCATTATAAGTGATTTGGGAAATAGACTAGTCTTGTTTTCCAGCTCCTTCTCCTCCATTAGGACATTTTGTTTTGGACAGTGGCTTGAACAGAGCAGATGAAACGCCTACAGGACTCTTGTATTGTAACTATGGTGATGAGATACTCTGAGATCTCCTGCATCCCTTCTCTTCACAACCCTGTAATAGTGATTTAGGAGCAACTGCACCAGAGAAAAAGGCCTGGAGGGGAAGACAGACATTTTGTTTTATACTAAAAGTTAATTATTTTCTATAAAAAAGTTAGAGTTGCCTTTACATTTAGCAGTGAGAGGTTATTGTGGTCTACTTGTGACACAGGCGTCTGCACTCAATATAATAAGCATGGTGTACCTCTAAAATTACAGGCCAGCTTTCCCAACTTCAGTTTGCCTGCATGATGCATCCAAATAAATGCCTATATTGTTGTATGCTTAACTGGCACAGAAATACGTCAGAAACAAGCTGTGTATTTCAGAAGACAAAGAGAAAAAATACCCGCGTTTAAATGGATGCTATTATGTATTAACAACACCTGCTGTGTTTACAGCATCACTGCCAGTGCTGATTTGTTAAAAGATGTTTAGGCTTGTTTTTTTTAACTGAATGTTTCTTGGAAACATTGGCAGTCACAGGGTTTGTTTTTCTGGGCTTGTTTTCAAAATGTGCTTGGTCTGAACTTATTTTACTTCACCTGCTTAATTCACAGAAAACAAAAATTGCCCAGACAATTTAAGATAGACCACATGCTGTCAATCATTACCGCCCGCTGCTTGGCTCTGATACTGGCACAAACTGCAGGACCTGTGTGCACAAAGCACCGTCTTGTCCTTTGTGCCTGTTTGTATTTGTCTGTACTAACACCCACTGCAGTACTTTACAGTGACCAATCAGTCTCAGCAAGATGCAAAACACCACATCACATAAAAACATTTAAAAGCTTTATGGTTTCATATAAAATATTATAAAATCAAAAGGAAATATCTGGGCTTGTGGCAACATACGCTGGCCTGCACTCAGAGAAACACAGAAGAATGAGTGTGACGAAGAAGTATGACACATCAGCTTTGAATCAACCCACTGAAGCACAATCATTAGCTCACAGCAAATGTGAAATCCCTACACCCACACAAACGCACACAACCAAAAGAGATGATCCAGGTCTACCCTGTTAAGGCTCATTTATAGTTGTATTTAGGCTCTATATTGAGCCTATGCCAAAAGCAAGTGACGCACTGTTCTGAACATTCATACGTGTCTGTGTTGCTCTGCAAATAAGACCGAAACACTAAGGGCGTTTTCACACCTAAAAGTCCGGACCAACGTTCGTGTTTAATTACATTGTATACATTTGATCCCGTTATTTTCGGTTTCACATAGTAATTTTGTAAGCGCACTGAAGATATTTCCATGACATGCCTACGGCGTGTCGTCACCACGTACGTGTGTTGCGTCTCCCTTTGATTGGTGAGTAGACAGACGTGCGTCTGACGTTGGCGTGTTGTCATTTTGGCGGGTAGTCTTTTCCGTATGAATGAAAATGAATGAACAAATGAATGAGCAAATCCCGATTGCGTTATTATGGTATTACTACCAGCAGCAACAACGTCAGCACCAACTGCAAGCACAATACTCGCGAGAAATGTACGTTCTCGTCGTGCAAAATATGTACCCTCTCTCTTTCATCCGCTCAGAAAATTTTTTGTAAATGCTGGCATTTAAATAAACTGGCAGTAAATGCCAGTGTTTTCTAACTGACTTTTAATGTTTTTGTCTGACCAAATTGAAATTAAACATATAATCTCCTCCTCTCCCCATGTACTTCCACGACTCATTTTTGCTTGTTCTGGCGGGTGTTTTTTTTCTTCTTCTTCTATGGTATGTATGCCTAACTTCCTGTAATTGGTCCGAAAGTCCGAACCATCCAAAAAGTGTTTTCATACTGTAAACGAACCGAACCATGGTTCAGTTTGATCCGGACAGAGACCACCTCTTTAGTTTGGACCAAATTTTGGTCTTTTGATCCGGACCGTGGCACCTTTCTCACCTACAATTTTGGTTCTGACCAAACTGAAAAGTCGGAAGGTCCGGGCCAAATGAGGTATGTGTGACAACGCCCTAAGTTTCTCTGTGTACTTCAAACAATGGCGGCTGGAACTTAAACTCTATCTATCTCTCTATCTATCTCTTCAGTCTTTAGTGGCTTTACACTGTTTCTCTCTCACTCTCTCTCTCTCTCTCTCTCTCTCTCTCTCTCTCTCTGGTGCCAAAGAAGACAGATTGTATTGATTACTGTAGACATTAAAAATGATTAAACAGAAAACAGTAGGCATCAATGTAATAATAATACAAAAAACATGAAATGGTAATCATACTGATACTGATATCATAGAAGATTTAAAGAATTGTTTCCATTCATTCAATAATCATAATTTCCCCTTCCCACCAAACCCCATTAGCCACCCTGTCTCCTAAAAATCAAATTCACATACAACTTATTTGCAGTCGCTAATATCTTTTATATCTTATCTTATTGATTCAAGTCACTTAGCTCGAAAGACACTCCAACTATCAATCTTTTTAGTATCTCAGACTCATTCCCTGTTGGCTTGGTGGCTGGTCAAAGATGGCAGGTTACTCCTCGAATTGAATTCATATCATGTCACTAAATCCCATTTTACACTGGACAAAAAACCTTATAACACCCACTAACATGAGGGTTTTGTCTTCAGTGGGAAAGGATATAGTCTGCATTCATTTCTGGGTCAAATGACTCTGCAGTATTTGGAAAGTTATGCAGTGATGGAAACATGACACCCCGGTGCACACACTCTCTTTTAGTCCTTTTCTGGTGTGATGTTATGGTACGTGTTGAAGTTCTGTATTATTGTTTTTTACAGTTCCAGCGGATTCTGATATCGGAAATGCAGGAAAGGCAAGTCACAAATGCTGCTTTCAATTGATTACAAACCCTGTTATCCAGTGGGCTTGTGAGGATGATAAAACAGTAAGGCAAACTTAATCGGAAAGGAATCAATTGCCTATTTTTAGCAGGTTTGCCGGTTTTTAAAAAATATGCATGTAACTTGCTAATTTTGGTGTAAAAAGTATATTATAATGTGCTCCAGTTCCATTTTTGCTGCACTACCAATATGTCAACTTCTCAAACCTCTCCCATACATAATTCACTTCTCAGCTGTCTATCCCCATGCTCACTGTGTTCCTTAATGCACAGCTAAATACTCAGCTTCTGTTTGTCACTTCTTCACAAGCACATGCTCACAAGAGTCATAAAGGGAAGCATAATTTTTCATCTTTGAGCTCGGGGAGATGCAGTCAAAGTCAAGCTGCAAGCTGTTTTTGATTTTGTCGTGTCCAAAGCCGACAGATTTGTGAATCTATGCTGCATCCTGTTGAAGCGGTATCTTAAATAAGGCTCAGGTTGGATGTACGACATATATCCGTCGCAGTGGTTGCAGGACTGCAAGGTGTTATGTTGCCTATTGTAGGACCAACCTTATCTAGTTAACAATCAACAGTATGACTCATGCATACTTTGTTGTCTTTCACCTCTTCTCTTTCACCCTGTTCGAGCATTTTAAGCAGAAAAACCACAGTGATATAACCACCCATAGTTTGTTATGAATGTCTGGCTGTTTGTGCCTTCTGTGTGTTCATCTGCTATACAAACATCACTCCTCAGTGTGTCTGTTCTGGAAAATTGTGTGAGTATAGTGTCAGGAAAGATGGTGGTGGAGGCATTCTTTCTTTTGGGACAGAATTTCATTGGAACTTAGGCTGACCCGGAGGTGCAAAACTCAACCAGACCAACAACAGCCCCCCTCAGAAAACAACAAGTTTGGTTCATTGGGTCCAGACCAAAGGAAAAAATTATACATTGTGGCTTTGTAGTTCTAGTCCAGTTCATGTTCACACTGGCTTTTAACAAACAAATAACTGTTAACCAGAAGCTGGCCTGAGACTCTGTTACTCATTGATTTGATAGTCTATTAGTATTATTAGATTGCCAATTGACCACATGTTGTGAATAAGAGGTGTACAGACCCCAGTTTTAATGCTTTTGAAAATGTATCTACCATGGTTACCAAATGATTTGCATTATATTGCTTATACAGATTGCTTGTTATAAATCAGCTAATGTCACTCCCCTTCCCTCTTCACTGGCTCCCTGCTGCTGCTTGCGTTAAGTTCAAGTCACTAATGCTCACCGTGAGCGGCCACTAGCACAGCAACCACCTACCTGAATTTGCTCACTGAGGTTTATGAGACTTCTCTTTCACTCTCTTTCTCTTTCTTTTTATGCACCTGCAAGCCTGGTGGCACTCGTGTCTCTGTCTGGTAGAACTGAGGCACTTCTGAAAGGCTTCTCTCTGATCTACTGTGTCTTAGATTGTACCTTATGTGTACACTGCTTTCTACAAAAGTGTCTCCTAAAAGAATTTTGAAATCATGCTAATATCATATTTACTATCACAAAATGGTTGTTCCATTTCAGGTTCCATTTCACTTTCAGGGTTAGAGTTTGTTTCAACCAAACCAAACAGAAAGAACCCTTACAAGCTTTGCCTTTCTGTAGCATCGTACTGAATGCAGGCGTGTCCTCCTCACTTAACTTAAAATACACACCATCAGGAGTGAACTTCATTTGAACTTAATTAGCATCAACACTTGCAATTAGATAAGGTGCTGCCACCACTGAGCAAACTAATTTACAGGCAAGTACACCTCTGAACAAGCACCAACCCTAATTTGCATTCAAACATGCAATTAGACAAGTATTGACCGCACCCTAGTGTCCTGAATGAGTGAGTAACCACCGTTTTTAACTGATAGCTTAAAGTAGAAATCTGCAGCAACATGGGGAATAAAATCAGTGTAAGAGTTACTGCAGCTGAGTTTCAAGTTATACCTTGATTTTTCTTGTTCAACTTAACAGCTTCAGTGTCACATAAATTGCTTTTTTTCACTTTTGCACATTTAATCTCTTCACAGGTGGGATCTAATTAGTGTTCAGCCAGGTATAAATAGTTAATTTGCTAATGTGAGGACCTGAAGAACAGGAGTTGCAATCCAGTTAACTTGTCACAAATTTTGGGACTGAATGTGAATGTAGACATTGTAAATTCTTCTTCTAAAGACCTGTTGCACCTCCCTTATACTCATCAATTTCCCCTTATGTAATGCAAGCACAAATGAGAGTTTAGTCTGGAACACCCATGGTTGCTTCTTTCTAATTTGCCACACTTGCCACAACATCGAATCCCATTTTAATTCAATACACAATCTGGCAATTAATTCCTCACACCTTCAAGTGATAATTCCTATCACATTGTTCATAAAGCAAATGCAAAGTTCATCAAAGATTATTTCAACATCTGAAAGTAAGGTTTTACAAATAACTACATGTGTTTTTTTTTTCTTTTGCATATCTGATTATTTTATATATGAGGCCCCTGATATTGCATGAAGGGACGGGGTTAAACCTGTGCTTTCCCTGCTATGACAAGTTAAAATGTCTGCTCTGTATAAGTTCTGTTGGGCCTGTATGTACACTATACCTCACTAGGTGACACACCTTATCTATCAATATTCATTTGTTTGCATAGACACACTGTCAAGGTCAGTTGACCATAGCTAAACCAAGAAAAAACTTAACATGGCTAGAACAGGTGTGCTGAAGAGGTAAACTGCATTTCTTTTTGTTAGAAGTGTGACACAAGAATTACACCTCCAACTTTTACATTATAAAAAATAAGTTGAGAAGTTCTTTACACTGTTTGCCTTTAATATTTGATGAAATTTAAAAATGAAAACTTTATTTATTTTGAGTTTCAGGCTCCCAGACATACTCTTATGCTTTTAAGAAAAAACATGAAATGCAGCGTAAGGTTGACTATAAATATCTTTAGCAGACAATGACTTTTCAAATGTTAATTCCTTCGGACTAATTACGAAGGCAGACAGTTTTTAAAATGTACTGACTGGATGAGACTTTGAGTAGGCACTTGCTGAAAACTTGCAGTAAATGACCAAAGACTGGCTTATACTTGCATTATGATGTGTTCACACCTCTGTTATTTTTAACATTTACTCATTTATTGAGTTAAAATTTAACATTTATTTAACATTGTTTAAGCAGTACAGACTGTATTGTATTGAACTTTTCTTGGTTTATTATAGTTTTTGATGGGTACTTTTTCACAGTATTTATATTTGCTTTTGTCTTTTTTTTTATGTCTCTCATTATGCTAGACCAGGACAGCATATCAACAGGCATCCTGTAACAACCCACAGTTTCTTAAGTACTTACCTAAGCTACAGGCTTGATCGCCCTCTTAGCAGGCAGAGAAATAATTGAGCCTTTTGGGTGGAGGAATGCTTCTTGCTCAAAGCCCCTAAAAGTTGAACACCAGCCCTGTCTGGGAGCATTTATCATAAAAAATCCCTCTCTGAGCTACTCCAGGATTTTGGAGTCAAATCCTTCAATACATATTACCTTACCCAGAATGAAATATGACATGCATCTATTGGACAGGAAGAAAGTGTTGTGTGATTGGGCACAGCATGTCTCTCCTCGTTCGCCATGAAGCTAGGCTATTCAAAGTGGTTACAATGACAGCTCAAACAGGGAGCCTTGTCTGGGAATACAGATAAGGCAGAGCAAGCATGCGTGTGTGAGTGTGTGTTGGGGTACAAGGAGGGGTTACAGGGGAACAGGCAGGAAGGCAAGGAGGAAAGACAGATGGACAGAGAGGAAAGAAAGAGACAGATGGAGAGAGAGAAGAAGAACAAGAAAGAGAGAGAGAGAGAGAGAGAGAGAGAGAGAGAGAGAGAGAGAGAGAGAGAGATGTTGCATAATAGCACAGAAATGGCCATGATTGCTCACTGCAGCATAATATAAAGCATGGCACCCATCACAGTTTTGCTTTCTCTCTTTCATGAAACTTTTCTCTCATTCCCTGTCAGTTCTTCCGGTTTCATAACCAAGAAACTCACATTTATTTACAGAACACTTTAAAGAAAAGTGCCACAATATATTCTCCACACAATGCAAATCATGAAGGTGGCAACCCAAAACGTCAAAATTACACACCATTACATGCAACAAAAAGACCTAATAAAACAACAAACAACAGCCATTTAAACAAAACAGGCAACCACATTCTTTGCAGCATCTGACAAAACACATGCAGTGAAGAGTCAGTGAGCTTAAAAATGCTGCATTTGCAAGTGATCTATAATTCAGTCCACATTACCTATTTCAGTTATGGTGGTCATTATCTGTGGTGTGCTTGCATGACACTGAACATATACTTTAATATTAGATAGGGAATTCTCACATTTAGGTTAAAGGAATAGTTTTATATTTTGGAAAATACACCAGTTTGCTTTCTGGTGGAGAGTTAAATGAGAAGATTGATCTTCTATTCTTTCCAGTTCTTGAATCTAAGCTAAGCTAACCAGCTGCTTGTAAAAGATAGTGGTATTGATCTTCTCAGCTAACTCCACAACAGTACAGAACTTGCTGTATTTTCCAAAATGTAAAACTATTCCTTTAATTCAAATCAATTGCATAAGCAGAATATAATATACTGCCATGCTGTGCATTTGGATTGCAAATATATGGCACAGTTGCTCGCAGTGATTAACCCAGCTCACCCACTCACCTGACTGCAGTAGTCAAGGCTTTATTGCATCTTTTAACTCAGTGTTTTGGTTTTCTGTCCTGCAGCTCTACTATTTTCACTCTCACTGCTCTCATCTGTGTTCTTTTTTTTTGCTGGCAGCTGTTTTCATTGAAATTACTCTATAAAACCCACTGTAGAGAGTTTCTCTGTATTGAATAAAATGAAATATAGCAAGGTTTGCATTGTGCCTGTTGAAAGACAAAACATTCCTTGACAAGTGTGTTTGTGCATTATGTTTTGTTACGTTTTGCTCTGTTGACCTTGCCCATTCTTACGGTGGCCCAGAGATTCAGGCCGAATACAAATGCCACAACACAAATACAAAAGCCACAACACGAACACTTTTGTATTCGTGTTGTGACTTACTTCTGTTGTGACTTTTGTATTTGTGTTGTGACTTTTGTATTCGTGTTGTGGCTTTTGAATTCGGCCTGACACCTCTGGGCCACTGGGAGTTTGAGGGTTCTGCGCAGTATCTTAGCTGTTCCTAGGACTGCGCTCTTCTGGACTGAGGCTTCTGATGTTGTTCCGGGGATCTGTTGGAGCCACTCCCCCAGTTTGGGGGTCACTGCTCCGAGTGCTCCTACTACCACGGGGACGCTTGCCTTGACCTTCCACATCTGCTCCAGTTGTTCTTTCAACCCTTGGTACTTTTCAACCTTTTTGTGTTCCTTCTTTCTGATGTTGGCGTCTGCTGGTATGGCCACATCTATCACCACCGCCTTCTTCTGCTCCTTGTCTACCACCACTATGTCTGGTTATATATATATATATATATATATATATATATATATATATATATATATATATATATATATTCAATTCAATATTCAATTCAATTCAATTCAATTCAATTTTTTTCAATTCAATTTTATTTGTATAGCGCCAATTCATAACAGAAGTTATCTCAGGACACTTTTCAAATAGAGCAGGTCTAGACCGAACTCTTTAACATTAATTACAGAGACCCAACAGTACCACCATGAGCAAGCACTTGGCGACAAGGGCAAGGAAAAACTGCCTGTTAAAAGGCAGAAACCTAGGACAGATCCTCCGGCTCTAGGTGGGTGGTCGTCTGTCTCGACCAGTTGGGGTGAGAGAGAGAGAGAGAGAGAGAGAGAGAGAGAGAGAGAGAGAGAGAGAGAGAGCGCGACAGACAGACAGACAGGTGCACAGCAACAACAGTATTGGCAATGGCAGTCAAGCAGGACCATGGCAGGAGGCTCCACCAGGATCCATGAGAACCTGCGAGACGAGAAAGCACAAGAACTCCGGGGAAGAAGTGGAGTTAGTAACATGCATTAAAGGGACATGAACGAGTGCAGAAAGAGAGAGGAAGAGAGTAGCTCAGTGCACCATGGGAAATCCCCCGATAGTCTAGGCCTATAGCAGCACAACTAAGGGATGGTTCAGGACTCACCTGATCCAGCCCTAACTATAAGCTTTATCAAAGAGGAATGTCTTAAGCCTACTCTTGAAAGTGGTGAGGGTGTCTGCCTCCCGAACCACAACTGGAAGCTGGTTCCACAGGAGAGGAGCTTGGTAACTGAAGGCTCTGGCTCCTGTTCTACTTTTAGAGACTATAGGAACCACAAGTAGCCCAGCATTCAGAGAACGTAGTGTTCTAGTGGGGTAATAGGGTACTATGAGCTCTTTAAGATATGAAGGGGCCTGACCATGAAGAGCTTTATAGGTGAGGAGGAGTATTTTAAATTCAATTCTACATTTTATAGGGAGCCAATGCAGAGTAGCTAGTACAGGAGAGATGTGATCTCTTTTTCTAGTTCCTGTCAGTACTCGTGCTGCAGCGTTCTGAATTAATTGGAGCGTTTTAATGGACTTATTGGGGCAACCTGATAATAAAGAGTTGCAGTAATCCAGCCTTGAAGTAACAAATGCATGGATTAGTTTTTCTGCATCTGTCTGTGATAGTATGTGTCTAATTTTTCTAATATTACGTAAATGAAAGAAGGCAGTCCTAGAGGTCTGCTTTATGTGGGAGTTAAATGACAAATCCTGATCAAAGATAACTCCAAGATTCCTGACAGTGGTGCTAGAGGCCAAGTTAATGCCATCTAGAGTGACTATATCTTTAGACAATGAGTCTCTAAGGTTTTTGGGGCCAAGAACAAGAATTTCGGTTTTTTCTGAGTTTAACATCAGAAAATTGCAGGTCATCCAGGATTTTATGTCCTTAAGACATGTTTGTAATTTAGATAATTGATTAATTTCATTGGGTTTGATTGATAGATATAACTGCGTATCATCTGCATAACAGTGAAAGTTAATGGAGTGATTCCTAATAATGTTGCCTAAAGGGAGCATATATAAAGTAAATAGTATTGGTCCAAGTACAGAACCTTGTGGAACTCCATGACTAACTTTAGTATTTATGGAGGATTCATCGTTAACATGTACAAACTGAGTACGATCTGATAAGTATGACTTAAACCAGGTTAGGGCAGTTCCTTTAATGCCAATTTGATGCTCAAGTCTCTGTAAAAGAATATCATGGTCAATGGTGTCAAATGCAGCACTAAGATCTAATAATACAAGTACAGAGACAAGTCCATTGTCAGAAGCAATCAGAAGGTCATTATTAACTTTAACCAGAGCTGTCTCTGTGCTATGATGAACTCTAAATCCTGACTGAAAATCCTCAAATAAACTATTGTTATGTAGAAAGTCACACAACTCTTTGGCGACTACTTTCTCCAGAATCTTAGAGAGGAACGGGAGGTTAGAAATCGGTCTATAGTTGGCTAAAACCCCTGGGTCAAGAGTAGACTTTTTAAGAAGGGGTTTAATTACAGCTACTTTAAAGGACTGTGGTACATATCCTGATAATAAAGAAAGATTAATCATATCCAGTAAAGAAGTGCCAATTAAGGGAACAACTTCTTTAAGCAGCCTAGTTGGGATCGGGTCTAACAGACAGGTTGATGGCTTCGATGAAGAAATGATTGAAGTTAACTGATGAAGATCGATAGCAGAAAAACAGTCTAAATATACATCTAAGTTTACATTGACAGAAGTCCCTGAACTTGGAGAGCCACTGATAACTGTTGATGGCAGTTGGTGATTAATTTTTTCTCTAATAATAATAATTTTATTATAGAAGAAGCTCATGAAGTCATTGCTACTTAAGTTTATGGGGATATGTGGCTCGATAGAGCTGTGACTCTCTGTCAGCCTGGCTACAGTGCTGAAGAGGAACCTAGGGTTGTTCTTATTTTCTTCTATTAGTGCTGAGTAATAGGCTCGTCTGGCATTACGGAGGGCCTTTCTATAAATCTTAAGATCATCTTGCCAATTTGAGCGATATTCTGATAATTTGGAAGAGCGCCATTTCCTTTCAGATTTCCTAGCTATTTGCTTTAACTGGCGGGTTTGGTGGTTATACCAAGGTGCTAGTCTCCTATGTTTTAATAATTTCCTTTTTATAGGAGCGATAGAGTCTAATGTTGATCGTAGTGAGCCTGTAGCACTATCGACAAGATTATCAATTTCAGAGGGACTAAAGTTGTTATAGGACTCTGTTAAATTCAGACATGGCATTGAATTAAACACTGAAGGAATCTCCTCCTTAAATTTAGCTACAGCACTGTCAGATAGACATCTGCTGTAGGAAGTTTTGCCTAATGGCTTATAATCTAATAGTATGAATTCAAAAGTTATTAAATAATGGTCAGATAGGAAAGGATTATGTGGGAAGACTATTAAATGTTCAATATCAATGCCATATGATAGAACAAGGTCAAGAGTGTGATTAAAACAATGAGTTGGTTTATTTACACTCTGACAGAAGCCAATTGAGTCTATTAATGATATAAATGCATTACTAAGGCTGTCATTGTCAACATCCACATGAATATTAAAATCACCTACAATAATTACTTTATCTGATTTAAGGACTAAGCTTGATAGAAACTCTGAAAATTCAGATATAAAGTCAGAGTACGGTCCAGGAGCGCGGTACACTATAACAAATAGAACTGGCTGCAGTGTTTTCCAGTTTGGGTGAGAAAGACTAAGAACAAGGCTTTCAAATGAATTATAACTTAGTTTAGGTTTAGGGTCCATTAAAACGCTCGAATCATATATAGCTGCTACTCCACCTCCTCGGCCTGTGCCTCGAGGAATGTGAGTATTAATATGACTGGGGGGTGGATTCATTTAGGCTAACATACTCCTCGTGGGACAACCAGGTCTCAGTAAGACAAAGTAAATCAATATCATAATCTGATATTAATTCATTCACTAGAACAGCTTTAGAGGACAGAGACCTGATATTTAACAGCCCACATTTCATTCTCTTATTTTGTGCTACTGAGGAGTTGGTTTTAATTTTTATTAGATTTTTATGTTGAACTCCTCTTGTTTTTATTTCTTTAAATAATTTAGGTGGTCGGGGGACAGACACAGTCTCTATGGGGTTTTGGGTGGGTGACTGTTCTAAAGAAAGAGCAGAGAAGTGTGTAAGACAGCAGCTCTGCTTCCTGGTCCTAACTCTGGACTGTCAGGTTTTAGAAATAAACTTCGCCATATTTCTAGATAAGAGAGCCGCTCCATCCAAAGTGGGATGGATGCCGTCTCTCCTAATCAGACCAGGTTTTCCCCAAAAAGGCTTCCAGTTATCAATGAAGCCCACATCGTTTGCTGGACACCACCTCGACAGCCAGCGGTGGAATGACGACATGCGGCTATACATGTCATCACTGGTCACATTGGGCAGGGGTCCAGAGAAAACTACGGTGTCCGACATTGTCTTAGCATAGTTACACACCGACTCCACATTAATCTTAGTGACCTCCGATTGGCGTAAACGGGTGTCGTTACCGCCGACGTGGATAACAATCTTACTGTATTTACGTTTATCTTTAGCCAGCAGTTTTAAATTTGATTCAATGTCGCCCGCTCTGGGCCCCAGGGATACATTTAACTATGGCCGCTGGCTTCACTAACTTCACGTTTCTGACTATGGAGCTGCCAATAACCAGAGTTGGTTCCTCAGCGGGTGTATCGCTGAGAGGGGAAAATGTATTAGAAACGTGAAGCGGTTGGTGGTGACCTGTGGGCTTCGCCGTTCTAGCCTTCCTTCGCTCAGTCACCCAGCCTCCCTGTCTTCCCGGCTGCTCGGGAACTACCGGGGGATCTACAGAGCTAACAGAAGCTACCTTCGGTCGGACCGCACCGGCTACTGGGGGCTGACTAACTATAGCGGCTAAAGATATCTCAGTGGTGCGGTGCCGTTCCTCTAACTCACTAAGCCTCGCCTCCAGCGCAGTAAATAAACTACATTTAATACAGGTA
This sequence comes from Dicentrarchus labrax, assembly GCF_905237075.1. NCBI lineage: Eukaryota > Metazoa > Chordata > Actinopteri > Moronidae > Dicentrarchus > Dicentrarchus labrax. The sequence goes on along the minus strand of NW_026136719.1, from coordinate 13,232,532 downwards.
CCATTATCTTTAAAGGAGGCAGAGGAATAACTGAACATCTGACACACTGAGCAGGACAGAGGAGAGGGAGAGGGAGAAGCCATAGCTAACTGCTAATGCTAATGAAACTAGAGTGTATGAAAAACTTTGAAAGTAGTGAAAAGTCCCTAAAAGAGGGAGAAACTCCAAGTGTTTAAGTAGAACTAGTCTACGTTTAAATGTTAAGCGGGTAAATAACCGCTGTAACGAGTAAAACTAATTTATATTTAGCGTTCACTGACAGAGCTACAGCACCAAACAGTGTACACAGAGCAGGAAGTAAACCGGAAGTGAGTCAGTACGCTTACCGTAGCACGTCCAATCCACATGAAAGAGAAGGCTAATCAGTCATATATATACACTACTAAATGTATTTAAATATGAAGTATGTTTATTTGACAGTAACAACATTTTCTTATTGTGTGTCCTGATAGAGTGAAGAAGGCAGAGATAATAATTATGTCTAAAAAAACCCACACATCACCTCCTCAACCAAGTGTTAGAGATCCCTTATCCTTTGAGTAGAAATATAGCAACCATCTGTACAACTAAATATTCCAAAATAAATCTTCAATACTTTCTGACAGTGGACTTAAATAAACAATATTTGCAATAAAAATACTTATTACCACCAGCTCTTCTACGATCCTCATGCTTGCTTTGTATTCTTGAACCAAGCATCCTGACTGGCCAGGACTTCATCATTCAGTGAGCAGAGTTATAGTAAAAAGCTCCTGCTGGTCTCTGGCGAGGAGAAGCTGTGCGTGGCCCGGTGCTGTTTGGTCAGGGCAGACGCTGGGGCTGGACCTATAGGTGGATATTATAATTCATGCAGCTTTGCACACTGGTCAGGGATAAGCTCACCTCAAGGTCAGGGAGCTGTGAGTGGAATACTCATTGGGAAATCTGGGCTTATGCTCACATCTCTGCACATCCTTCTCCATCTCCTTTTAAATGAGGAAAATTCTGCAATGTGTTGCAAAGCCACTCTGGCAATAGAAACCCTACTATAGTTTTTGTGGTGCTGTTTATCTTTTTTCCTTACTGAAAGTGTGCTAAATAGCAAGAATAAACCACAATCACGCTTCCTATTGAACGCAACCACTTCTTGTGGTAAACGCTAAGTGAAAGTGTTGATGTTTTACCACTAATGTATACAACAATATTCTTATCCTATGCAGATTTTAATGTAAATTTCATGATATTTTAAAGATCTGCTTTCTGCACATTTCACCAAACAAAAACAGTGCAAGTGTGGGAGTATACCGTACAGTTTTTATTCTAAAAAGTAAATAAATTCTACATGGCTGCACACACATAAACACACAAACACACAAATGAAAGGAGATCCCAGGGAACACTGACAAGTGTGCTTACCATAGCCTGAGGCAAAACAGAAAACAGAAACAAAACAGAAAACAGTCTGCTCTCAAGATTTCCATGACAATAGCAAATTGATGGAGTTTACTTCTCATATATTATTTATATTATTTGATAGGGCTGTAGGCGATCTACATGGGAGAGAAATTCTGGAGAGAATTCAGAACATCTTGGATGTTCGGATGAAAGACGTTGCTTCCTCCAAGGCTTGTTGGATGTATGTTTTCATCCGTCACATTTAAATGTGAGTAAGAGATACTTGTTCCTACTGTATCCTCTCCAGTGCTCCAGCACTAAACCAGACACACAAACATTATGACACACTAAAGCACTGATGTCAGTCAGTGGAATAAGAAGTCGTTGCAAAGAAATTTGTATTTTCTAGTAACTAAATGTATCTGTTTTTAATTCAGAAAAAAGTGCATTCTTATATTTGTGGTATAGTGGAAGTGAATGTCATAATTTATTTAAGGTTTTATGGTGTCTAATATTCTACTGTACCTGCAGGCTAGAAGATTGTGATTGTTCATATGGATACTACACTTAATGTGTGATATTTGTTTCAGGACTGGTGTTAAAATGTATGGTTCTCACCTTTAAACAAACAAACAAAGTTCTTTACAGGAATAGGAAAAGAAAATCAGGAAATAAAAGACAGAGAAGACAATATTTAACAAGACTAAATGTCTATGGCCATGTTAGTGGCTCTGAGGCTATACTTAGGCATAGCAGGGCTTTAAGCTAAATACTAAAGTCAGCATGGCAACTTTGTCAGAGAGACAATATTAACATGCTGACATTTAGCAGACATTTTAATGTTTATACAGTAAACACAAAGTACAGCTGAGGCCGATGGAAATGTCATTTGTTTGGATGAACAGAAATTTTGATCTGATGATGGTGCTGGATGAAAGGCCAGGGGAACACCAAAGTGATTACAATTTATCCTCCTGAGAAACCAAATTCCATGCCAATCCACAGTTGGAACTGTCGCTAGAGGAAAGGTCAGAGGATCTCCAAAGCCCTTCTGATTAATTCTCTGCGGTGATAACAATGAAAACGCCTACCTGAAGGAAGTATACGGCCTGAACTACTGGTGTCAGGACAACAACCTACGCTGGGGATCTGATAGAGGACTTTGGGAAGAAGCAGAGAGGGAACAGAGCCCCACTTAATATCAACGAGTCTTTGGAGGAAAGGTTGGACAGCTTCAAGTACTTTGGTGTCCACATCACTGAGGACCTGACCAGGGCGCATACTCACTTGAGAAAGGCAATGCAGAGACTGTTTCACCTCTGATGGTTGAGGAAATTCCAGGTATGTGAATTCCTGCACCATTGAGAGCGCCCTGACGGGGAACATCACTGCCTGCAGCGTGTGAACTACAGGGGAGCACGGGGAGCTTGACTCCTTTTAATAAGACATGAGCTCCTCTGAGAACATGACTGTGAAATTTTGTGGGTCTCTAAAATATTGATTTTATTTTTTTCTATTTTTCTGTATCTTCTTCATCATTGATCCCACATACAATTAGGCTGTTATTGCATGGACAATATCATAAACTTAATTCACTTTCACTCAAAGATCAGATCAATCAAAGATTATTAGTGTGGGTCTAATAACTTTTTTTTTAAGTTTGCATGCTTGCATTGCAAACTGCTGCAGAGATAAAGGTTTGTTTGTTTTGTTTAACACAGTAATTCACAATAATGTTTTCAGGCTGGAATGCTTCCCCCTACTTTTGATTTATGAAGTTTCACTTATGTTTTGCAATTGCTACGGTGGCTTTGCAGTTGGCAGGCAGACATGTGTACATCTGTGAGTAGGTTGTGAGATAGTGGCTTGTTTCAGGAAATTAAATCTTGATCACTTGCAGGGATATCATGTAAATGTGTGAGATATAAGTATTTGTGTTTAAATGTGCGGGAGACCACCTGCTGTTGTTATAGCTACCTATTTTATTTAAGGAAGTAATTTGTCCTTAATCCACTGCCTTAATATCTTGCCCCACTAATTGTTTATAGTTCCCCTCCTACAGTTTTAGGTGAGAGGTGGCTGATGTGTGTAAAGCCTGAGCTAGAAGAGTTTGTGTAATTCACACTCGACTTCATTATTTCTTCCCCTTTTCCATTCAAATAATTTTTCTTGAGTCTGACTATTTATTTAGAAAATGTCATCTTGGGAAATGGAAGATGCACAATGATGTTTTATTTGTCTGATTTTTGTAAGACAAAATAAAACAGCTGATAGCTGAGATGAATAGTGATAAGCAAAAAGTGAAAAGGAGGGAAAAGAAGTTTGAAGTAGTAAAAATAAAGAAGCAGCAAGTTTGCTTAAGATCCTGTTAGTGTATTTATGTGGTTTTATAGGTTGTAAATCCTACTTTAACATCGTCTAGCATCTTTTGTTGGGTGTGTTTTTCTTCTTGTGTGTATATATAAAGAATCCTCTTTAAAAGATCCTGGGAAGCTTGACGTGGCCTATACTATAAGGGCAAGAGTAGATGATGCATCACAGTGGGATTTGATCTACGGGGTAGCAGCACTGAGCAACTGCATTACCCAGAGAAACTGCATTGTACAAGCCAATAGAGGAAAACTAAAATCATCCAAACTCAGAACACCTGTCTCCACTGACTCTAAGCTTTTGTATTGCCAGTTTGGTTTTAAGAGAAAGAAATAAATGAATGTGGGAAAATAGAGCAATGTAAAAAAATATGCATGCAGAGAAACATTCAAGCCTTCAATTACAATGGCAGCGGATGTGGAAAGTGCTCTCCCAATCGACTCTAAAAAGCAAAACATGAATGTATAAAATGACAAAAAAATAAAATAAATAAATAATAATATCAAACATAAATCCAGGCAACAAATTTCTCTAAGATTCTTGTTTCTAAAGAAATCACCCAACTACAATCAAAATATCTGCTTTTAGTTGTTTTAGTGTTTAAAGATTTATATGCATCAGTGGCAGCACAGTCTTGAAATACTCTAACAGGAAATGGGACATCTGAAAAGTTGTTTTGGGACTCCATATGACATGAGTCACTATTATTTACACATGAATGACTGTCCAGATGGCCAACATGAAGCAGTACTATGGCTTAGTAAAGTCTACAGTGGCCCACTTTGCACTTAAATGACAATATTTTTCTCTCAGTTTTATCTTTAAGATCAGTAATTGTCATTAAGATGATATCGAATTAGCTTGGAGTAGAGAGAGATTGAAGACTTTGTTATGAGAGCTTTAGAGAGCAAGATTAAACAGAATTAGTATTGAACTGACCTGTATCAGCTCCCACATAGAATATTTGATATAGTGTTCAGGTAGGAACATCAGCTGGATCAAAATATTCATTAGAATCATCATAATAAACATAAAATCAGGCTCTATATATTATCTTTATCTGATTATTCATGCTTGCTTTAAATATTAGTATGACACTATATACGCATAATACAAAATAGCACAAACACCTAATTGTTAGATTACGATTTTTGAATTTGATCAAAAATGATTTACAATAAGTGCATTCAATCATGTGGATACAACCCAGAAATGGCAAGAATCATGGAAGTACATCAACTTCCTCAAATATGCTGAACTGCTTGGATTGCTACATTTTGATACAGTAAGAGATAGAGAAAGAGTTTGTTTTTATTGGCCAAGGTGCAGTCTGAACAGATTAGCTGTCGGCGACAGAAGATGTGTGGAGTTTCTGTTGTCCTGATGTAAATGGGAAGCTCGTTCCACCATTGTGGAGCCTGGGACAGCAAACAGTCATGATTTTGTTGAGCAGTAGCAGGGCCCTCCTTGTTGTGAGGGAATAGCAAGCTGACTGGCAGTAGCAGAGCAAAGTGGATGGGCTGATGTGTAGGGTTTGACCTTATCCTGGATGTAGGATGGGCCTGAGCCATTTGCAATATGGTAGGCAAGTACCAGTGTCTTGAATTGGACTAGAGCAGCCACCAATAGCTGTTGCAGAGGATTGGGGTAGTGTGGGAGAACTTGGTAGGTTGAAGAAAAGCACAGTAGTTGCATTCTGGATGAACTGCAGAGGGCGGATGGCACATGCAGGCACACCAACCAGGAGTGAGTTGCAGTAGTTTAAGTGGGAGATGACAAGAGCCTGGACCAGAGCCTGCACCGCCTCCTGGGTGAGGAACGGACATATCCTCCTGATGTTGTGGAAAATTAATCTACAGGAGGGGGTTCCCGCAGCCGTGTTGGCAGCTGATCATCCAGCATTACATCAAGGTTCCTTGCAGTCTGAGCCGAGGACACCACAGAGTTCTCGATAGCAATGGAGAGGTCATGGAGGGGAGATGCCTTCCCTGGAAGGAAGAGCAAGTCTGTTTTGTGGAGGTTGAGCTTCAGGTGTGCAGACATCCACAGAGATTCATGCTGCCAAATGGGTTTCAGATCAGGGAGAAGACACAATTAGTTGATTGTTACTCAGAATATCGTTCAGTAAGATATACAGTAAATATTTGGCAGAATGAGGAAAAGTAGTATCTCACAGTAGGTGGTTTAGCAGCTGGTGTAATGATAATTAAGATTGCTGTGAGAGAGAGCTACCACAATAATGAAGTAATTAATAGAAGCATCAATGTCATTAACTTGCAGTTTTCACTAGAGTTTGTCAAAGGGTTGTTCATGAATGTATGATTTGACCTTATTGGTTTTGAGAGCTTCCTTTGGCACCATTTGTGCAGTGTATTGACAGATCCAATGTAAGAGACCTCAGGAGCTGCTGATTGATAGGAAGAAAGTGTGGGATACGCCATAATAATTAGAACTCTTTTTTGCTATTCTAATATTTAATAACCAAACTGCCTCCTGGGTTATAATGATCTCAAAGGTCCAGTGTGTAACATTTAGGAGGATCTATTGGCAGGAATTGAATATAATATTCATTTATATGTTTTCATTCTTATATATAATCACCTAAATTTAGGAATCATTGTGTTTTCATTACTTTAGAATAAGCTGTTTTTATCTACATACACTGTAGGTCGCCCTCCATGGAATCCGCCATGTTGAACCACCATGTTTCTACAGTAGCCCTGAAAGGAAAAAACAAACACTGTCATGGATTTGTGTTTTCTTTAGTAATTTTCCTCCTCTTGTGTCTTGTTTTGCGTCTTTTCCTGTCTTTGTCTGTTTTACCTTCAGTTTTCATTGTTTGCTCTGCCTTGATTATTTTCACCTGTGTCTCGTTATCCTGCCCCTGACCTGTCTATTTAGTCTTTTCAGTGTTTCATTTGCTAGATTGTTGTTGTTCATATGTGTAGCTCAGCCTGTTCCCTTGTGTTTTGCCTGTGTTTGGACTGCTTTCAGTTTATGAACTTTGGATTTATTGGATCATTTTGCCTGCTCATTTTGATTGTACTGTTTTGGACATCTACCTGGTGGACTTATGTTTATGCTTCACCACATTTTTGTTGTTAAACTGTTTGAACTGCTTCTGCTCTGCCAGTATGCATTTGGGTTCCATTCCTCGTGTTCCACAACCAAACGCTGGCCAAAGATAGGGCCTTTTACGTTTGTTTGTGAATTTCATGGCCACCTGAGTTTCTCTGTGAGTGGTGTTCAGTTAGTTATCTTCAACTTCTCTGCTTGTTGCCACTAAATCCTACACACTGGTCTTTTTTAGCAATTAAATATTTAACATTTAAACTTGTAAAAGATATATATATATATCTCATCATCAAGATCTGGGGCATGGTTACCTGGTACCAGTAGATCTTTAAAGAAGGGCTCTCCTATATCATGTTCCTACATTTTCTTATTGCTTATGCACCATTCAAGTCAAATTGTTCCGACTATAATTACAAGAAACATAGTTAAGGGAAACTGTTCCAGTCACCAGCAAATCACTGGCAGTAACATTGTTTCATAAACATGATCTTTAGTTGACACAGAAGCAGAGGTAGGAGCAGTTTAATAATGTTATGTTCTTTATGAAAATAGAATAAATGTCACTTTGACACTGGATGTCGACATTCTGATCTGTTGCATCTTATGGTTCAAAATTAACTGGAAGTGTTTCACCATCCTCAAGCAGTCAACCACATTCCCAGTAATGTTGTGAAATTTTTTGTACTTTTTGCAAACTGTTCCTGCGAAACCGCAAAGCACAGCACACAAGAGAGCCTTGTTTGAGCCGTGAGTGAGATGCTTTGATAATGTGTCCAGTTGACACTGGCACACTGGCTAGATTGGTCTGTCCAGCAGCCAGAGTGTAGACAGAGCATGACACAGCTGCATCCAGCAGACACTGGGGGTTACAGTTGTTATTTCTGAAAGTCAAGTTAAAACAAACTGTAGAGCTGCGTTGCTCTCATCCACACTTGTTGCCATTTTTGTCTGGAATTGATTCTCGCTCTGATACAGGATGTAATCTTCATTCTTAATCCTGTTTATAAAGACCTGATTGGTGTGGATTGATTGTTTTTCCAGCTACTGCTACCAATGAGCACAACATCAGACCTATTTGAAGCTATTGCTGAAAATAAAATCAGACCCTCTGTATCAGTGATATTTGAAAGAATGTTAATCCCATACTCATACCATGGATAACAGATCATGTTTAACCATGCTCAACAAAAGATGTTTCTGATCATTTTTGTTGATTCCTTCAGTTTCTAGATTTTTTTATTTGTTGCTATGCATTGCCATTAAAAACCTTTTGGTAATTTTTTAATTTTGTTTTGCTTTTTGCAAGCAACACTGCACACATTCCCTCCCACTACAACCATACCTCTGCTGTCTGATTACATACTATGTCCGCTCTCTTCAACCTCTAAATTCACTGAGGATAGTATCCCTAGCCTCTTATTCTTTCATCATTCAGTTTTGATTTATACAGTGCAGGATGTACCATAAATACATGTCAGGTACTCAATGGATGACAAATTTCGCTGCAAAGTGAAATGTCGGATTGTACAGACAGACAACACTTAGATGTAAATGTGCATGGGCTGCAATAAATTAGATGTCGTTATGTAGTGCGTGTACAGAGTATGTGAAGAATTGATATGACTCAGACCTGCTCTTCAACATACAGTAGATCCCACTGAAGGAGAAAATTACCCCTGATGTCCACTAGGGGACAGAATGTCTCCTACAGAGGTTTGCTATGCTGAACTAGAGCTCATCAGGTCTCCTTCTCTCCCTCATGGTCGATCTCTTGCAGCCCTTTTGCATTCCCAAAAGCCCAAAGACTGGCTGCTTAGAAAATTCACATTAGATATGCATTACAAATCCATACAGGCTTAGATTGGGTTAAAAAAAACACCAACTTTTAATTGTATTGTTTTACATGTTCAAAGATTCCCATTGTCTGAATCCAGAAGAAAGAATGTCCAAAACACTTTCTTTCCTTCCACTCATTAACTGTATGCTTTTTTTTTTTTTTTTTGGGCACTTGTTAAATGTATCCATAACAATAGAAAATATCTATATTTCTAAGTGTGCGGCACCATTTGCTCTCACATGGCTTGAGTTTAAATTCAGTTCAAATTCAAGCACACATAAACGCAAAGAGTATGAGGAATAATTATGCTTTTTTTGTTCTCAGTCTTAATTACGATTTCATATCCAGCACAATTCAGACAGGAGAAACTGCATCCCATCTGTAGGCTCTGGGCTGACTTTCTGACTCCATAGTAGTTTTATTAATAATGAGCTCTCACCTCATTATGGGCCTAAAGTATGGCTGCAGGAAAATAAAGCACACTATATATTTTGGAGAAAGAAATGGTATTATATATTAGTTAGTGATGGGAATTCCGGCTCTCTAAAAAGCCGGTTCTTCTTTTGGCTCGGCTCACCTAAAAGAGCCGTCTCTTTCGGCTCCCAAGTGGCTCCTCAGATTTTTTTGTTGCTTAGATTAATTTATTACCAAATTATGTGTAAAATGAATTACTAATGTAAATACATACATTATATCAAATGTTTATTATTTATATGGATTTATTAATATACTCAACATGGAACAGAGTGCTACAAAAATAAATTATAAAATCCAAAAACCCATCTCAATTAGACAAAAAGCTGCTCGATATGAAATTTTAAACTTTGCAGAGTCTACACTCTGCCTTTGAACTGTCTATCACATTAAAATGTGTCCAAACTTTACTACGTTTATTGTCACTCATTTTCCTCACCTTTCCAGTGTGTAGTCTCTATGTGGTGCCAAGTTCTCTCACTCTCTCATATCTCCCTCCCTCCTGGTCATGTGCTCACTGTGCCGTGTGTGTATGTAACAACCGTTTTCAAGGGGCTCCACATATTTTTTGACAAATCTGAAAACACAAGGTGCATACTTTGGTCAGATTATACAATATCTGACTCTATATAAGTCAATATCTGATTTAAGCCCCATCACCCTAAATCAATTACCTGCAAAATAAATGACAAAAGGTGTTATTTGTTCCCTCTAGAATGACATATAGGTGCTCCTATCAACAGGTTGACATTATTTGTCTTTTTCTTCTAAAACTGTTACAAGTCACTGTAAATCTGTTTTATGATGCATACATTTTGTCACAACCTCTGACACTATACAGGTGGACCCAAATGTACGACTCTGGCACAGACGAAGTTGAAGAGAAAAAGATATTTCTTTTTTTCAACAAAAGGTGCTCTCTAGGAGGATTTCAAAAATAAATACAAACAAAAGTCGCTCTCAAGGAGGATTTCAGAAAATACAAACAAAAGTCGCTCTCAAGGAGGATTTCAGAAAATGTAAACAAAAGTCTAACTTTGATAGGTACATGGAATAACTTGGACTTGAATTACAACACTTGACAATACTCAATGACTTATAGAACAAGACGAACTGACAAAGACAAAGGGGAGACGAGGACTATTTATACCAAGTGAGAGTGGAAACAGGGGAAAGCAATCAGGGGTGGGGCAGACAATTACAAAGGCGGGAAAGCACACAAAGGGAGGAAGTCAGGGTTGAACAGTGAGGGAAAAGGTGAGTACAAATTAAAACAGGAACGACTAACAAGAAAACACTTAACATAAACATGACTAAACTTAACAAACTTGACGAGACACAACACATTTTCTCATTGTTTATGCACCATTCATGTCAAATTGTTCCGACTATGACTACGACAAACATAGTTGGGGAAACTGTTCCATTCTCCTTCTTATTCCAAATCAAATCAAAAAGTAATTTTCATCAATGTAATCTTTAGTTGACACAGAATATGTTGCATTCTGATTGGCCACAGCTCTGTTGCATCTTCATTATGGTTCAAAATCAACTGGAAGTGTTTCACCATCCTCAAGCAGTCAACCACATTCCAGTAATATTGTGACAACATTTTTTATACTTTTTGCAAACTGTTCCTGCAAAACCACAAAGCACAGCACACAAAAGAGCCTTGTTTGAGCCGTGAGTGAGATGCTTTGATAACGTGTCCAGTTGACACTGGCACACTGGCTAGATTGGCAGGGGATTGTCTGTCCAGCAGCCAGAGTGTAGCCAGAGCGTGACACAGCTGCATCCAGCAGACACTGGGGGTTAAAGTTGTTATTTCTAGAAGTCAAGTTAAAACAAACTGTAGAGCTGCGTTGCTCTCATCCACACTTGTTGCCATTTTTGTCTGGAATTGATTCTCGCTCTGACACAGGATGTAATCTCTGTTCTTAATCCTGTTTATAAGGACCTGATTGGTGTGGATTGATTGTTTTTCCAGCTACTGCTACCAATGAGCACAACATCAGACCTATTTGAAGCTATTGCTGAAAATAAAATCAGACCCTCTGTATCAGTGATATTTGAAAGAATGTTAATAGATGCTCCTATGAGCAGGTTGACATCATTTTTCTGTTTCTTCCAGAACTGTTACAAGTCACTGTTGAAAAATAGATTTGTTTTATGATGCAGAATACAATAGAATATACTTAAATGTTCCTGTGGGGAAACACTGACTCACTTTGCCAGGGGTAAGCCAGGAGCAACCTTTACAATCAAAAGAGTTCCCACCACAGATAAAACATAATGAAAGAAAATTAATCTGTCTCGGCACAAAAAAAGGCTTATGTTGTATTGGATTTGGACTCCATAGCTAGCATAGCTGGTGAGCCTTGAGTCTAGTTGTAATCACTATTGAGGTTTGTCAAAATATAGAGGGAAAGTCGCCAGGTCAGGATATAACATATGACGCACATTTTAGTTTTAGGTTGTGACTTTGATGCTGCTGATTGAATGCTGTACCAAGACAGAGGTTCTGGTTTCTTTTAACCATGATCATGTTTTTTTCCCCCTAACCCTAAAAAAGTGATACAAACATAACCAAACTTCAACCATAGCAAAGGCACATAAAAAAAACTGTCATGTATGAATATGTAATTGTCATTTGTAATGGTTAAATTATGTCATCCTGTCCGATGAGTTGCTTTAAAAGACAATAACTGGTTTTGTTAGGAGACATGTCACAAGACAAACCTTACACAGTCCAGAATCTTAATTAATGACAGTGAAGTTAAATTGAAATAACATGTGGCTGCACCCATTTACATCACCAGCAGCTGAGTGTGTTTATGGTTTTTTGTGTGAAATTCATTAATTTATTCCAGTTCAGACCACTTGTTAAAAAGAACATCTATCATGTTTTTATCTGGTGGAGCAACACAGACATCGCTGACTAATAGTGAACAGTAAATCAGTGGACAAATTAAAAGACAGTTTGTGTATTGTCTGTGTCTTGCAGTTCAAGCCCTTGCTAATTTGTCCACCACACAAAATCCGTGTGTTGCTCTGCTCTGCTGCTGCTTATTCCTTCATCAGGCCTTGTGTTCTCCTGCCTCACCTGTTGCCTGTTGTCTCATTATCCACTGTGTATTTAAACCCCTGTCTTGCCTGTCACTGTGGTTGTTTTGGATATTCTGTTTCCTTGAGTTCCTGACAGTAATTTCCAAGTGAAGCATTTTTTTTCTTCTGTATGCTTCATCCTCAGTCTGTTGCCAGGTGTCTACGTTTGGGTCTTGTTACCCAACTGTGACATTAATTCACTTCATTGTACTGATTTATTTTATTAATTAGGCTGATGTTTTTGAACAACATTGCATTGAGTCTCCAGATGCGAAGTAATAGATTTATTAAGTTATGTTGATGGTAACATAATTATCAAAGAATTACCTGTTGCCATTGAATACTTTATTAAACAACTGACAAGAATAGTGAATAACAATTTGCTCAAAAACTGAATTAATAGTGAATGGATATAGCATTTTTTAATTTAGCATATTCAAACCTGTTTAAGTTCCCAGTTGTAAACAGTATGTCCTGTTGGTAGGAAAAGTACATACTGATAGCTTTGTTTGACTTGCTTTGGCTAGCAATATACAGGTATCCACTACAAGCCATAATATCTCCATGTGAACTGATTTTGATTAAAGTACACTAGCCAGGACATGTGGAATAATAATGCCCAATCAACATTTTTGTTGACAGTATGCAAGCTTGAGGGAGAAAATATTGTGCTGCTTTGAACAATGTGGAATCAAAAATGATCATATCATGGCTTTTTACTTCTTTATAAAATCATCCTGGAGGACTACAAGCATAAAGGGAGGAAAACTGATGAATACTATTTACTGTTTTTAAGCGAAAGCATTTTTATTTTGGTAGCCATAGTTCTAAAAAACATAACATGTTTAAATAAAAAATAAAATGTTTTGTTACACTCATTGTTTCACAGGGTGCCATTTGTAGTTTCTGGATGTGTGAAGTGTCAGAGGTAGCTGACCCATCAAACATGTTACTTGCAATATGTGTGGCTTTGATGTAAGCCTATATTCACTTGATTCATTTTTCAGGTGCGTGTGCGTGTGTGTGTGTGTGCGTGTGTGTGTGAGAAAGATGGACACGTTTACAAGCTCCTCTTTCTGTCTGCTTCGACATACATCTCACTCTCTCTTTATATCACGCTCTGTAAATTGTGTAGAGTTTGTCCGAGGAGAAACTGGGATTAGGGAGGCTTTAGCATCAAACCTGACAAAGGTAATACCAGTAATTAGCATTCACTAGAAGAGCGTGAAAAGATGGACATGATCAAAGACTGTGACCAAGCATTTTCACGCAGGTAAATGTCGATGTCAACAAATCAAATTTTATTTTTTATCTGCAGTTGGCAATTATTTTAAAGTGTTCATATGCTGTCAAGTTTTCAGTTTGACATTAAATCTACAAATGTACAAAGATATCAAGAAGTTATGTAAAATGCTAGAAAAAAGGAAAACACAACTCATGTTTTTCTTCATGATGTGAAGCAATTTAAGTATTGAAGTGTTCTAATTCATACTTAACCCAATTTATGCAACAAAGGTGTGGACTTTGACTGATATTTTCATTATTAGGAACATTACAGGCGATGGCTAATTTAGAGAGATTGTAAAATTCTTGCAAAGCAGCAGAGTAATCAAAATGAATTTCATATTTAACCAAATGAGGTAAGCCATTAGTCTTCATTATTGTCTAATTTTTTTGTCTCACATCAACTGCAAACAATTGCAGGAATGGATAGAACTTCATTTTAGCAGGCTCATCTGGCACCACATGCATTCTCATACTGACCAAACTGGCCAATGTTAGATAGAAATAAAAGCTTGCTGAGCTTGAAAAGAGAAAAGAGATTTGTTTGAAATGTACAATAATGAAAAAAAGCATGCCTAAAGGGAAGGTATTAGCAAGGTGAATTATAGAATTACTGAACGTGAGCTGAATCCCAAGTTCTCCATATTTTTGCCTCAAATGAAATCTGGTGTGTGTTTCAAAGCATTAGTGGAACAATTACATTGAGCTAAATGTACGGCCAAAACCCTCATTTGTTAATCCTATGTTTAGAGGTGTGATTCAACAACGCCACTTTGATTTTCAAGGCCACATTTCCAGGGCCATTTATGTTGATTTGTCGCACAAGTGCTGCAATTAAGGGACGCCCTTCATTGGCAGGTTGACTTACGTCCACTTAACTGCAGTATCTGCTCTTCTGTCGCCCCTCTGTTGCTTTAGATTTGTCAAAGCAAGGCCATCAGTGCCAGGGAGAAGGAAAGGGATGAGAGAACAAGACCTGTGAATTAAGGGTGTAATCATCAATATCCAGGAGCACTGCCTCACCCTGAGCTGCAAAGCTGTAGTGTCTTCTCTCTATTGAATTTTATTCGTACATCAAGCCATTGTTCCTGTCTTTCTGTCTGAGAATGACGTAAAATAGTACCTCTCTGGATCTGTATTGACAAACACAGGTCCTGCTTGTGTAGAGTGGGCAATATAAAAATCTATTCCTTTGGATTTGTCAGATGCAAGTAGTCTTTCTAACCCACAGACTTTTATTACCTGGCAAACCATGTGTTTGCCTAAATGGCAAGCTGAAAGGAAGAGAAGGAGGAGTTAGGGGAGATGGTATAACTTCAAACTTCTTTAAACAGTCAAATACCTACATGCAGAGAAAAATAAGTAAAAATGCTGCTTAATAATATACGCATTATTTCAGCTTGCGTAAACAAAGTTAAATAAATAAGTTTGAAATCTCAGTCCAAGTCCTCATGACTAGGTGGTGTCTATGTAAATACCTCTGTACTGCTGTTTAACATTTCCCTTACTAATGCAACACTGGAAGCCTCGTCAGCCCCCGTTGGGCAGTCTGCTGAGGTCAGCATCCACAACACGACAGGTCCTGCTGCCCATCTCCTTTTGGGGCACGGCATTACCATATAAACTTTGTTAATGACCTTGTCATTTACACAACTTAATTACCAGAGTTGCGTCCCTTGAACATCTTCCCATATGAATTATACATCAGGAAGGTGGCTTCAGATGAGGCACTGAAGGGGTTTGGTATAGGTATGTCAGCTCAGTGCTTCAGTCTAATGTGTCTACTGTGTAAGCAAAATAAATACATTTTAGGAGTGTTTGGGGTATCCATTCACTTTAAATAAAAAAAGCAGCTTGTTTGCTTATTTTATATTTAAAGGTTATATACAGATGCAGATCTGGATGGAATGAATGCATGTATGCAGCTGGCTGGTTGCTGGTTATGGAGTAGTACTGCATATGAGATTTAGAACATTAAAGGACCAGTGTGTATGATTTAGTGGCATCTAGTGGTGAAGTTTCAGATTGCAACTAACTGAACACTGCTCTTGGCTGTATTTGACAACCTGGGAAGGAGAACAGTCTGTGAATATGTAGGAGAAACTACGGTGGCCGCAAAACTTACGAAAAATGTGAAAGGCCCTATCCACAGCCAGTGTTTGGTTTGTCACCCTGGACCTTTTTTAATATGGCAGCAAACATCAGCTTGCTATGTTGATATTGTGGAGTAATGGCATCCTAAGCAGAGAATGACCACGCTCCCTGTGGTTGATCCCTGTTTACTACTTCGGTCTGGCCACGTCTGCATGTGAGTCTGTTTGCTTCTGTTAGTGTTTCTGGTGAGTTTGAAAGAAGTGTGTTTTACAATTATCTGAGAGATTAAATTACTCTTTATGTTTATTGAATGTGGTGGCCAGCAATATATGGCCTGTCTCTGATTAAACAATTGCTGTAGGGATCCTTTCCATAATGTTGTCTGACACTTAGATTAACAATCTGAGGCTGTGGCAAAAACAAACAGAGCGGACACACTTATCACATCATGTGCCCGACAAAACGTTACATGGCAGCCGCAGTTATTTTAGTTTTTCAAAAAAATGTTCTGTCAAGTTTAAATGAAGTGTGTTTTAAGATCTGGGTGATGGTAAAATTTGTGTTTTTGTCAATGCAGTCGGATAGGCAATTGTGCTTGCTCATTTGTTTTGCTGGTGCCTTAGTGTCTGTGAGGTAACTGCACCTTTAATGAGGAAAACATCCAAAAGTAATTTTTGGCAGGAATTTGTTAAATGGGGGAAGGCTTCCCTCAGAGGAAAAAAAGTTAAATTCTATTCAATGTGTGTAGTAAGTGATGTGTTATTATATACATAAATGGGAATAATGTTGCAGTTGTAGTAGTTACGTTATTGTCTTAGCAGATACTATAAACTATAAATGCAAATGAAACCAGATTCTAGTGTGCAATCTTTTGAAAATGTCAGTGTTACCTATTGAGACTAATGAGCTGTGTTTATCCTGCAGGCTCTGAGTTTATTAATGCTCCTGCAGCAAAGTGTTGAGTTGCTGTACCATTACTGTGATCAGTGGAGACGCATTGATTACATCTGCCAAATACTCAATCCACCTCTACGTCAATGGAGGGCAACCAAAAGATGTTTTTGGACAAGACATAACAAAGTCAAAATCAAAGTTACACTGCTGCCGGCTGGCCTGGCAAGCATACGACATTTTCAATTGTTAAGTTTTCTTGCAGATCTGTGTCCACAGGGATTGTTTGCAGTATGTTTGTTAGTATGAATGCAAAGTTTTTAAAAATAAGCTAGCAAAACCGTTGTCATGTAAACAGGGTCTAAGTTTTTCATTTTGTATGTATTCATTCCTTTAACGAATGCTGAACCCTTCAGTCTAGCCAAATAGAACCAGTGGTCAACCACGGTACTGCAAGAAACAAACAAACAAAAAAAAACAACAACAACAAAAAAAACAACTCCTGACCAGAAAACATTTTCCACTAAACAGCCATTATAAACATCTGTACTTTTGACAGGTCACTTAAAACTGCAGAAAACAAGGTAAATTATTATTCATGCATTTTTAGACGGGGCACTGAGGTGTGACGTGCAGCGGGCCAAGACGAGCAACACCTTGACTTCACTGCTTTTTACTTATGCAAAGTAAAATATGTTATTAACAATGACTCTTCATATTTTTTTTCTAAAAATCTTTATTTTATTTTAGCAGCTCCTCTGCATTATGACAAAAACACTGCAAAACAAATGATATTACAATATGGAATAAAGACTGAGAGTGTGAGATAGAAACACTGACAGAACAACAGAAATAATTTACATTTCACTGACAGAAAATAAAGACTGTTTTTTCTATCTGAAAACTTTTTAGGCAGAACAAATTCGACCACTAAATGAAAGCTGTCATTACTAAGAGGATGTTCTTTTCAGTGATGTTGAGCTCTGCTGTGATTCTGATAGACAGACATTATGTGATGGCATCTCTGTCCGAGCAAGTATTAAAAATTGTCCTTCATTGTGATTGTTGTATGGTATAGCCTTGACTGTTATCAAGCCATCATTTGTTTTCTTAACACCATTTTAAATATGTTTCTGTTGTTTTATAACTTCACAGCCAATAAGTCATACAGTGACTCTCACAAACAAGAACCCAGCAATGGAAGAGTCAACTGCCGCATTCAGTCTAATAATAGTCATCTATCAATAAAACAGTTGAGCATAGTGTGCAATGCATTTGATATCTATGAATGCTGTCACAGACTTAAACCCAAGGTCTTAGTTTTGCGTTTGAATAATAAAATGACCTGATTTAATGGTTTAGAGTAATGAGGAAAAAAAAAATCTGAAACCAATATGTTCTTTTAATGAGCTATAACTAAACAGTAATCCCTGGGAAGAATTAAAAGGCTTTGTGTTTTATTCAGTAATCACAAGGGCTGCTAATATGCTGCAGAGACGCCTTCTGTCATCCTTCATCTCTCGCACACACATGCACACTGCAGCTATTTTTCTATTATATATGTCTACACTTGCAGGGATATTGGCCATTTTTCACTTATCACTTTGCTCTACTCAAAAACTCCTACTCAACATGGACATTTTCTGTTTTCTGCTTGATTCAAGTGTCTGCCTATCCTGTATATTGTTTGTTTAAAGCTGTTGTTGTGCAACACCGGAGCATACTGCCCTTTTTACTGTAATTGTACTAAAATCATTAAATAACTGGAAGCTGACCCAGAGATACACAACTGGAAGCTGACCCAGATATGCACAACTGCAAGCTGGCCCAGAGAAATATAAGTATGTTATATAAGAAAAGACTAAGTCCATATGCTGGTCTGTTGTAAATCTCTGCAAAAGCGTCAAGTGTCATAGGGCTTTCGATGCCAGCAGCTAAGGTGACTCAGAAAACAATACAGTATAACTCCTTGTGCATTACATACAATCATGATATGTTCAGTTTAGGCTCGATTTTGGTGATAATATTCATGTCACAGCAGAGATTGGCTGGATTTGATATGCATACCCTAGCACAGCTAAAAACAGAATCGATTGACCTACTATTGTATATTGCGTCATAATGTTGAGTGTGACGGCTTATAAAATGAAAAACAATGACGATGTAAATAATATGTTTTGTTTCTGCAGTTTTCATTGTGTGCTGGGAAAAGAAGCAGCAGCAGTCAGGAGCCAATGTTCTGTTAAAGTAGTACAGTTACATAAACGTTACTTTGCAGAAAACACTACAAACACCTAACTATGTTAAGGGCTCAGGAACAAAGCTAGTGAAGAGCAGATTGACAGCATCGGTTATTTAAGAATTAATATATAGTGATGAACTGTTTAAGAAGGCACAGACAACTGATGTCGTTCTGGCAGATCAACACTTCTTTGTTTTTCTAGAAGACAAACAACGTATTTAGTTGTTTAATTTGGAGGACTTTTTGGTAACTGTCAAATAACAAACCTGGTGATTAACCTTTCTTTCACTGTGGGCTCACCTTTACTTAAATTAACAATGAATGAATATATAAATAGACAAACAAACAACCTGCAGATGAAAGCGTTGTTTGTTTACAGTCTTGCAAGTGTTATCTACAGGAAACTCATCATCATTCCATGAATGTAAAAGCCTTTAAAACATGTCTGAGAGAACTTGACGCTGTTCCTGTGGGTGTGAATGAAAGGTTGACTATTCACCAGACGCATAGACCTTACTTGTGAAAAGGTCATTCCACTCTAAATAGTCAATGTTGGTGGAGCCATTCCCATGATAGAAGAGCTGATAACTCTCTAAAATGAAATCTATCTATGCCTGTGATGCATTGCTGTTTCACCGCCATTGGCGTTAATTCATTACAGAAGAAGCAGGCAGAGATTACAGCTTTGTATTCCTTGACAATGTCACGCAGGCCTGCGCCATCCAGATAATTATGAGTCGAGAGCTGCGGCCTTAGAATGAGAAAGCTCTCTGAGCTCATCTCATTCTTCTGAATGGGCCTCTGTCAGATACTGACAATGAGTGACCTTGTGCTTGGAAAATCACACTGAATTAACCATGGAGCAGATATCACTTATACACCCTGGCTGCATTCCTCTTGAGGGGCCTAGAGTCATCTTTCAAAAATGAATCAACTCAACTGCCTAAATTACGTCCTCGCTCCTGCCACACAACAGAGAAATGCTAATTCTTTTTTATACTCCTTTGGCTGTCTCTTAGAAGCTAAAATGGATGTGATTGTCATCATTGTGGATAATTGATTCTTAAACTGTGGCACTTATTAGTTAGACATTAGATGATGGTTTTTGTTCAATATTCTGATAACTGAAAGTTGATATGGCTTTACAAGATGGGTCTTATTCCTGCTGCCAACTCCTGATTTATTTAATATCCAACATATTTCAAATGTTTTTGTTTATAGTTTAAATGCTGTCAACTGTGAATTGGAAAAAACAACACTAAAAAAAATAACAGTACTTTTGTTATATATCAATAAGTTCTCATAACTCTCACCTTCCTCTCAAACAGAGGCGTGGGTGTAATCAGCACTTTTCTTCTGATATTTAGGTACTGTTAGCCAGTTCTGTAACAATATTAAATAAAATGACAAAGTAACTGACAATTATCAGTTTGTATAATGATTCCATTCATGGGCTACATATAGTCAGGGGTCTAAGGACAGAGGTTGTCATACATGTTGTATTGCCCCCTAGGGCAAATTGTGATTGATTGGCAAATTGACTTGACTGACTTGTTATATTCTGTATAATCTTATCTGGACAAGCAATGAACAAAGTTTAAAAGGTTTAGTTAAACACAATTAAATAAAAGAATTACATATATACAGTTATGAATAATAAATATGCTTCATTATGCTATGTGTACACATTCTGCACAGTCCTTGCAAATGGTTGAGTTGGGGACTTGTACCATAGAGTAATAGAGAGAGAAAAAGAGATATAAATTACACAAAAAGTGAGGAGTGCTGAAACAACATGGCTGCCAATACGGAAGTCAGGCGCCAACTAGGAAAGCAGATTAAAGGTTCACCCAAATTCCAAATTAAAAAGCAACATATTTATTGCACTGTTTTTAGTTAATGAGATTTTTTGGGTATCCACCACTGAAACTTGAGCTTCCATTTCAATAAAAGAGGGTGAATGGCATTGTTTTGATGTTAAAAGCATAAAAAAATTACATTTGGAAAACTCAACAGCGATGTGAAGAAACAATGTCCCAGTGTTTCTTGAATAAACCACAGACCTTGCTAGTTTACATTTTTATCACAAGGAACCATTTCTACCAAAGGGAAAAAGCAGAGGCTAGATAATCCACTCGGGGTGTTTTGTGAAATGTATTTGGTTGAATTGACGTGAATCCTGCAACACCTGAATGTTGTTTTTGTTCTCCATAGATGTCTGTCACCTGTCCGATCCACTTTTCCCTAACTGGTTGCACACAGAGTTCTTCTTGCCTATACACACAGAAATAAATACAAAACATAAACCTCATTGTTTCTTCCCCTCCTTGTTGTGCAATTAGTGCTGTCCGTCTTGCGCTCGCTGGCCATGCGCCCTTGCATTGTATGTCTGACTGATTGAAGCTGTTGACTGAAACCTGCATGCCCTCACAGTCTTTCATGAAAGAGCAAGTACAAGTACAAATTAAGATGTTATTACTGCTCAATTGAACACTCAATAAGAGCTGTGGTCATTCATTTGTTAGTTCATTTATTTATTTGTTTGTTCAGTTGTGTGTGATATTTTTGAAGGTCTCTCAGTTAGTGAAGAAATTACTCTGCAGACTGGCAAATCTGAATAGCATTACTTGTAAATTTGTTTTTGTGGGGTATGGTTTTATTAAAGAAAGCTTGTAGAGGTGCATTGTGTATCATTATGGTCTTTGGTCGGTGTGTTCACCTGCTTTTGTTATGCACACAATCTCCCACACAGCTGTAGGTTAAATTTAAACCAGAATTAGTTTCACTTTCAATAATGTATATGTTCTGATTAAAAAAAAAAAGGATTTACTTTGGTGTGGAAATAAGTCACATACTAGATATGTAACAGATAACAACCTCAGTTTGGAAATGTAACATAAATGTTAATTTATTCCAAGTACACTTGTCCTCATTCAGTTTTTCTCATGCAGACACACTCAGTGTAGGCCTGAAGTAGCAGGTGTTCATGTGTTTTACATTGATGGAGCAAAATTACAGTGCCTTTAGCACTGCCAGTTTTACTTAGACATACATTTATCAACTTTAAATTTGCCCTGAAACCTGCTCCCTTCTTATCAATTGTTTGCACGCATTTGTATGCACCTTTGACCTTTATTTCGCACCAAATCAAATATGTATTGTATAGATACAATAGTGCTTTTATTTAACTGTATATGAGGGGGTGGTTTAAATTTAAACTATACCTAGAAATAAAGACAAGGGCTGTTATACTGCATTAGATTAAACAGGTATTCCCAATAAACTGGTTACTCAGTTTAATTATAGTCATAATAGTAATAGTCACTGCTTCTATGGAAACCTTTTTTTTGTCTAGACTTAACTGACAAAACAGTAGCCAGAGTTAAGAGTTAAAAGAAAATGAGCCACATATATTTTAGCTGGATTGTCTTCTTTACAGAAATTAATGTTTATTTTCCTTTGATATTATGTTGAAGTTTCTTTCTGGTAGTTATATTGTTTGAGCTATGGTGCCTGTTCATGAAAACTACCTAGTGTCTTTTTTTTTAAAAGAACCAGATAAACCCAAACTGGCCTTTCTGCCTCAATGTTACACAATAAATATCAAAATGCTAACTTTAAAGTGTGGGCATGTAAACTTGCTAATGTTATGCTATTTCATTCCTCCTGTTCACCACGACTTATTCACTGAATAAATGATTCACTATGATTTCAGTTATTGTGCCTCCATAAGGGAGGTCATAAACTGTAATGTTAGAACTCTAGGATGCTGAATATTGGGATTCAGTTTTTGTCATACCTATTAGCGTGCAAAGTGCTCCTGAAGGTGACTCAGTAAGGGTGGCCGTGGCTCAGTAGGTAGAGCAGGTTGCCACTGACTGCAGGGTTAGTCGGTTTGATTCCCGGATCCCCCTGTACAAGTGTCCTTGAGCAAGACACTGAACCCTAATTTGCTCCCCCAGCGCCCACGGCTACCCACTGCAATGGGTTAAATGCAGAGGACAAATTTAAATTTAATGTATGTAAAAATATTGACAATATGACAAATCTTTTCAACACGTCTTCTAAATCCCTTCTGATACGTATCATTTTTCTGCATTCTGCGAGCTGATTTTTTCCCCCCTCGGATTGTGAAGGCAAAACATAGTTGTTTAATTTTAATGAGTGGATGGAGTAAGGAATAAGGAAAACACTTAAAATGTATTATACAGTTGTCTTACCAGACTGTGGGCCAGTATTGATTGCAAAATATGCACCTCTTCTGTGGCTAATGTTAATTTCATTATAATCCTTACTCCCTGAAGTCAAGCAGCAGAAGTTAAACAGTGTGCAAATACTACTAGCCCTTTTGGGTGACCAAAAAAAGCAAAAGTAGTCTTAGTTGCCGTTTATAACACAGGGGGTTTACATTTTGCTGGACGGACTACTTAAAAAAACAGGGGTATAAATTAAGAGTATATCCACTTCCAGGCACCACTACACCACTTGGGCTACCCTCTGGTAACTTGAGCTTAGCCTGACAATTTATAAACCCCTTTGATTTTCATGACAATATAGTTTTAGGTCCTGCACTTGTGGTAAGGATTGGAGAACAGCAAAGTTAGCTCTCTCTTTCCATCCAGGTAAAAAAATTCTGTTCTTGGTGTTGCATTGGGCTGTCATTCTGTCTATAGACATTTAGTGTTATTCCTTTTATACACCTAAAATGCAGGTATTTTTGGCTTTCCCTGTAAAATGCATTCCCTCCTCATGAATTAGATAATTATTCAGTTGTCAGCTTTGTTGGATTCAAGGTAGACTAATGATCTCAATGTCTTTCCTAAAGGCTGAAAAGCAGATTGCAGCTGTGTGCCCACTTGAGACCAAATCATTTCATCAGGTATCATGCACTGAGCTTCAACAGGTAAGCAGCAGCCTCACATCGCTTACTTCCTGTCATCTCTGCATCTCTGGCCCATCCACCCACAGCTCCTCTGTCTGGCATGGTAATACATATCACTGCCTGGAGCACACTCCTACACTTGAGATGAAAACATCTCATCAGATACCATGTATGGTAATCCAGATCCAATAGTTTAGCATCCTCACACATTCAACAGACAAGAAACAGCTTTACAATTTAGGATTTAGATAAAAGCACCACTCGCACACGCTCAGATTTTACTTGCTTTCAACAGGCAAAAACTCATCCAATTCTGTCATTGCACCAGCACCGCCCACACACCTCTCCTCTCTCTCTCTCTCTCTTCTGTTCCTGAGAGACAGAAGTCAGGTAACCAGTCGGCATTAGCTGTATTACAGCCTTTTTAATTCAAATTGGATTTACAGAATTACTAAAATTGACAAGATGCAATGAAGCCTGGGCTTATGGTGGCTTAGACTGGTGTTTCTTAGCTCTTTGATGATTCCTGTTTCATTATATTACACACACACACACACACACACACACACACACACACACACACACACACACACACACAAACAGACACTAAGCAGTCTGCTGATATCTGCTTTTGTAGTTTGAGAAGTCAATTGCCATTCATTACAGGCGATATTTAAGATACATGTTAGATTATAATATTGAAAATACACTGCTTTGTAATAATCTTCAGGTATTGTCAGGTGTGTTGCATATATTTGTAGTATGAAGCAGTGAATTGTAAAACAGCCTATTTATACCAAGGAGACAGACTGATATGATTAAATCTATTTTTTCACTCTCATTTTTCCCAACAGAAAACTCATCAAGTTTTAGCAATTGCAATGATTGAGGCGCAGACCGACAAACAACAAACAAACAAATTAATTAACAAATAAATAAATGAATAGTTTGCGTTCCCCTCTGGAAACAGGAGCAAACTATATTAATCTGACTTTGTGTTAATTAAAATAGCAAGTCAGAACTGCCCCCTCCATATAATTGTGATATAGCATGTGTTGTCTATTATGTGTGCATTTAAAGACCAAATGCTGAAATAGGCTAGATGTGGGTGCTTTTATTTTACTACCAATGTGCTCAATGAGCCAAATGTGAATATGTTTTATATGATTTTTGACACCTGGGCACTACGGCACAGGTGTGAATCACAACATCTGCTCTTTAAAGTAAAACATGGTTGCACTGAATGGAATACTTCAAGACAAGGCTGATATCCTCTAGACAGCCCCCTCACTTTGTGTTTTTTTGGGCAGCTGATGTGAAATCAAGTAGTATATTCTTGTCAAAGCACTGACGCTAAACCGCTAGACGTAATTACGCTGATGGGTAAACACACATATTCATAAAAATAAAAGCCTTTTTTAAAAAAAGAAATGAATGAAGAATATAAATTTCTTGCACCTTGCTCTGTTGTTTTACAGGCATGTGGGTTCCTGTCAGAGCAGCTAGTGCATTAATATTCAGCATCAATAAGTGAACACACAAGTCTTCTAGCTTGTTATCATAGTCAATTATTAGGTTCAGGATGTCAGCCGGCTTTCTGTAAACTAAGAAGTTGAAGATGTTCAGTGCAGTTGAGCATTGAGGGGATTTCATATAGCCAAGACCAAGCAAAGAGTTCTTGTCTGAATGAAAAATGGGATTGCTTTGTGTTTGTCCCTAGGCTTGTGTACCAATAACTTCAAAACAGGAGAGATACAGTAAATATAGCTCCTCACCAAACTGCCTTTTTTGAGTAATCAAAGAGAGAAAACCACAATAAAGCACAGGACCAAACATGCCCTGAGATGTTTTATTAATTTATTAAAGCCATCAGCAACGTAGTACTGAGATAACATCAAATATGTTATTGATACAAACATACAATATATAAAACACAATCTTAACAGTTGCATTTTGTGGTGGCCTGGAATATTGCACAAATGTTGTATCTGTCCATCAGATTATTTGAGTGGAGTCTGAGCTGTGAATGACATACTTTTCTTTCTATCTTTTTCTTTAACCCACCAGTCTTCACTCCCGGCAAAACTGCAGGCGTGAGCCTCAGTAGCCGTGAACAGAGCGTTGTTGAAATCACACCCTACTGTGGCTGCAAACATTACACCAGGTTTCTCACCCCCAGTTTTGCAACTGCATGCTGCTTTTGCTTTGATGTTTTACATTAACAGCACTTGTTTCCTGAATAAGAAACACTTTCTGCTTGCACATGAATACAAATAAAGCTTTGCACATACTGTACATCTTGTCACTTTAATAATAACTGTGTTGTTTCCGCAGAGGGTGATTAAAATAAAACTATAAAATTTGCTATCATGCTGTTGAGGTGAATCTCATAAACAAAACCATCTTAAAATCCCTGAAACAGGAGACTATGACTGCTTGTATCTCTTACTGATTGTTCCGCACACTCTGGAAGGGCAAACTTGCCTTGACCTACTCAGATCAGCAGGCAGGTAATGCACATACTCGTACACAATCCTGCTGCAGTTGGTTTTGTGCCATTCTGCTGATTGACTGTTGGAACTCTATAAGCTTGAATATATGGACGTAAACAATGCACAATTTAAAATATTAAAATAATCTACTTTGCAAGTGTTGTGCATTCAACACATCTGTCAGGCCTCAGGAATGCTTGTGATGGTCTTTGATGAGAAACATTAAATGTAAACATAACTCTGTTTGTTTCTCATAAAGCTCCACAGGGTATCTTTAATTGAGTCATACGACAGGTGACAGAAGGTGACAGAAGGCCATACATGAAACCTGATAAAGCACATTACACAAAACTGAGTGTGAAGTGAACAGCAGCCCCTTGATTTTATATGCTGAAGGATTAGAAAAGAATCCATTATTCAAGCCTGA
Source organism: Dicentrarchus labrax (assembly GCF_905237075.1). NCBI lineage: Eukaryota > Metazoa > Chordata > Actinopteri > Moronidae > Dicentrarchus > Dicentrarchus labrax. The sequence continues at coordinate 13,205,985 of NW_026136719.1, read as the reverse complement.
TGAGCAGCACTATGGTCCTTTCCTGAAGAGCATGCCACTCGTACAATTTTTAAAATCAGCAGGAACAATTGTATTAGATGTTGCATGTATTCAGATGGAAGAGGTTAATTGGAAAACAATGACACTGTATTATGAGTTCTCAGTCTTTTGTAATAACATCAATAAAAGGAAAATCAGAAAAGGGAACTGGTGCCATATTGCTGCACATCTACATAGACCCCAATACGATATAAGTGGCATTACACTTAGAAGTGATTGCTATATAATGTACAGTACATTTATGATGCAAACTGTATGCATACAGTAATATTATATAGCCTCATCTAAAAGAGCAGTTGGCGTGTTTGTGTGGGTGGTTTCACAAGCACCTCTGTTCTCCATCTGTATCATTGACATTAACATTATGCTTTATGCACTTTTTGGCTTTTAGTGTGAGGTAGAAGAAGAGAGCTTTAGGGTACGTAGGTTAATTTAGTTTCCTTACAAAATGTGAGCGCCTTAGTCTTTAACATTTAATCCAAAGGGAGGTATTTTTCAAGAAGCCAAAAGGGTGTGTGAAGGGTAATAAATCCCTGGCTCGACTCTCCAGAGCCTCGCAGAGGTTTCAACACATGCTAAAAACCTGGGCCCTGGGCTATATTGTGAGAGAAATAGTGGGTATACTGCTCACCTGAATAATGCACAAGGTTAAAAGGTCATGATGGAATTTCCATTTCTATAAAATTTAAGAGAGAGGCAAGGTGGGAAAGAGGTCCAATGCAATTACTTTTATTCATAACACTACGGAACCATGCTAATTACATGATGTATTAATAACTGCCCTTGCTGCTGTAACTCAGGGCCGCCACTGCATTTCCATCTTTTAAAATTAAACCTATTAAAAATGTGATGAATTACTTGAGTTGTTTTTCCATCTGGACAAACCACCTAAATGGGAATCAAGGTATTTCAAACTTGAAAGTCGAATTATAGCACTTTCTTCAGGCCAGTAGCGATGAGGGCTTTTCCGCCGCTAAACATAATGCCTCTATTTAATGATTTTGCAAACACACTACATCTTTTGCAATAATACCTGTCCCCGGACATCAGATAGGTAAAAGAGGCCATGGACAAAAGTTTTGACCTTATTTAATGTTATAGTTCTTCTTTCAAGATTGCTGAATCCAAGCGCAAACACTTTTAAATGTGTATCTATGGCTGAATATTTAAATGAGTTCAATAAACATAAAATTTCAGTAGCTTTCTGTTATGAATAATTTATAACAAAGGGTTCAAGTCAGATGTTTACATAACTATCTATGCAATCTCAATATAAATTGGATAAAAATGTAAGCACAATACAAACACCCATTATGCATAGTGTTACACAGCATTATTAAGAAAGTGCTTTAGGTGAGTAATCTCTTTTGTAGTAAACTGTGCGTCAGGTGCATATGAGTTTAAATAATCTAAGTGAATACTGTCCTACACCTCCATGCCTGAGTCTCTGTAGGCCATTCAAATACTGGGGCAGTCAAGGACATGGAAAACATGACACAAGGGAGACATTTTACATGTTCTTTCAAGCTTTGAATCAGAGCAGGTTGTGTGGCAAGTGTAATATGAATGTCTAGTAGAAAAATGTCTCCACAAAACTTCAGATTCTCTCGAGAGTCCTTCTTTGTTTTTATTACAGTAGGATGAAGTGCCAGGCAAGAAAGTATGGATAGGATCAATAATTTTACTGACACTTTGTTGTAGTTCCATTGCTTTGACTTTAAGTTCAAGGAGATGCTGCTGATAAAAGGATATAATTATTCAAATGACCTAATTTTCCCCCAACATGTTTTCACACGACTGCTTCTTCAAGTGTTTTTCAGTACACACGCAAATCAGACTTTTTCGGAAGTTTGTTATGTTATTAGGGCACATGGACTGACCTTGATGTTTCCTTGGAACATTTAACCAACCCCAAGGTGGCTATTATTGTGATGAATATTCGGCACTGCTGACAGCACCATGGCTTATTTATTTACCCAGCGAGAGGTAGCTCGCTACCTCGCCATGACCTCATGCTGAGTCTTCCTCCCTCATTTGTCAACTCACACCTCCTCTGGTGGCCATGCAGCTCCAACAAAGTGAGGGGTGTGAACACAACATGCAACTGAGCAAGGTAGCTGAAATTTTAACAAAGAAAGGGAGAGCTGATGCAGCAAATTACGCTCACATCTTAATCTTTTTCATTTTTTTTTCATGCTTGACAGCCTGTGGTGTTGAAAGATTTAGGTCCTCATGTTTTTAGATTTCCTTACATTTAAAACAACTTAGCAGACTGCTATGCTTGTGTGGGAGTCGCAGTGTGAACAATGAAGTTGTACTGTTATACTGTATGTTATGTTTATGCTATTACTGATTGGAAACAAATGTTGGAAACAAACAAAGTATTTGTATAGTCCGATGGTAGGTATCTAAAGGCTGCTTTTCACACAACTGAGTGTCCACTGAAACTAAGCAGCCTAAATGACATAGTACTATCTATACAAACTGTGATCCTGTGATTTATTGAGTGTGTTTTTTAGTTAAAGGTTAAGTTAATTTGTTACCTTAGAATGAGCTCTTGTTGTCTACAGTTGCATTCAATTGAAGGAAGCCACCATGTTTCTACAGTAGCCCCGATCTAAACTAAACACTGGCTCTTTTTTGCACGTTTCTCAGCCACCGTAGTTTCTCCTTCACAGCTGGAAGGGGAGGGTGAAGCAAGGGAGTTGCAACCTGCAACTACACCACCACTAACTCCTACACACTGGTTCTTTATTACAAAACAATAGTATGGCAACTTGACATCTGAATTGTAAGCAACATTAAATCTTTATTAAATCTCTAAATATTGTATGTCAGAAATATATATTTGCTATCACACAGAATACACAATTTTTATGAAGTACTGACACACTTTGTCAAAAGATCAAAACATGTGGCACATCTTCTGAGAACATACTGTAAGGCTGATGGCTTACTGAAAACATTTTTTTTTTGAGACATCAGTTTGTTCAATCTTCTGAAGATGTGCTACATTTTCTGATCTTTTGATAAAGTCAGCCATTACTTCATTAAGTAGAAAACCGTAAATGGATTTTTTTTCTCAAGCTTTGAAGCTCTTTTCTTTTCACATTTTTATCTATATCCCAAGAATTGTAAAATAAACATATAATGCAGAGAAAAAAGAGCCCAGTCTCTATAAAGATGTACATCTATATCACACTAGTCTCAAAACCTTATCTACAATATACAATAATACATTTTTGGGTTATTTTTAGGCACTCAAAGCACTTATTGAAGGGTGCAAGGCAGGAAGTGTTTACTTTATTAATATTTAATCAAAACTACAATCTTTCCCCTAACCTTAACCAAAGTGATTTTGTTGTCACTTTCAAAGCCACCTGCCATCCACCTAGACCACATTTCTATGATTTATGTGTAGAAAAAAAAAATACAAAAATGCTACCACTGAGGTGGCAATTGTCTATATGATTACAGTTTTGTCAGCTAAAAACTGCTGTAATTAAATTAAAATAAAATGTTCCTGTCTAACTTTATTACCAAAACTCATCTTGGGTTGACTATGTGTGTGTGTATTAAGTTTTTAAAGATAAAACAATAGAGGGTCATGTATTATCACAACGAGGACTGCAAAATAAGGAAAACCTAGCTGGAGTAACCTGGATTCACTTACATTACTATCACACCATAACTTTCGATGGAAAACATTTTGCACAGTTGCACTGAAAACAGAAACTGAAACAGTTTCTGCTCTCAAAGGGCTTGTAGTTAAAGCACAAATAAGTGCTGCAATACAGGAGAAAGGCCAAACTGCAAATGCTTAAGATAGAATTGTATCCAATCAAGTAGTTGGCTAGTAGCAAGTATCAAATACAACATACAGTAGATCTCAAAAGGATAGGCTGCATCTCTGAAGACATCTGCCCTACTCTGACCTCTTTATGATCAGAGAAAACAGATACAGTGCTGGCATAGTCTGGTAAACATTTTTCTTTTCAAATACATAAAATAAGCCATTATATCTTGACCATTTTAGCTTTTCAACGATTCCCTCACTCTCTACCTTTCAAAGAAAAGGAATGTTACCTCTTTATTCTGTGAGAACATATTTAGTGCTGCACTTGTTTAATATGTCCAAAGAAGTTCAGACATGAACTTGTGCTGTGCTGCTCCATATTCAGTTCATTTTGGCCACTGACCTCTCACATTTGTGGAGCATTTTCATCACGCACAAAATAAACCTCAGCCCTATTCTGCACTTTCAAGACAACCCTAAATCTTAATGCTGTTCGGAAATGTTGAAGTTGGAGTTTGCATTCACATGAAAGAGAGAAAGATCTGAAGGATGCCATAAGCCGGGCTCTAGGGCCTGAGCAGAGAGACCCTGAAGACATGCTGGGAATATTAGAGAATGATTGATACTCACAGCTGGGGAACAGAGGAGAGCAAAGGAATGTTGAGGAGTTTTTATCTAGCTCAGTTCCTTTGAAATATGGTTTACAATCCTCTGCTGATCCCCCTTTCTCTAAGAACCTATAGATTATAACACAGGACTGCCAAATGTCTCCCCTAATTCTCATGAAAAGCCACATGACATGCATGCGCCTGTCTACTCTGAACCCCAAGTCAGCAGACATGCTGTCTCTTTCATATTCTTTCTCTATATTCGTGTAGCTCTCTAATTAAATCAGTATATACACCATGTACAGCTTTAGACATTCCCACACGACCATTACTTCCTCAAACCTCAAGATGTTTTCTGGTAAATGGATATTGTACCTGCATGACAATGAAATTAAAGAAAATCTGTCATGACTACTGAGGGAGTTGGAGGAGGAGTCACAGATGGATTTAAAAAAATTGCTTTTATTTACAAAGAGTGACACACACACACACACACACACACACACACACACACACACACACACACACACACACACAAATCTATTTGAAAAAATGGAACAAAACAAGTTGTGAATCAGCCAAAGTTACCTGGTAAATTGCACACAAAAGGGTTTGGCCAGTCAGCCCATTAACAAAGTGGTAAGGCAGTGATAAGCACTTGACTCTTCTGCTGGTTTTGGTTTGTGCTTTACCAACTCCTGAGAAAAAAAAATCTTGCACCTTAGCTACTAAATGTTCCACTGTGTGCAATAGTCCCTAGATATCTGTTTGTCGTTCAGGATTCTGACTGGTTTTGAGAGCTTTTTCATTAAAAATAGCTGCCTGCTGCCTGTTTGGTAAGTTAAGTAAGTACAATAACAGTAACGTTGCAGGTGGCAAAACCAAAACAATGAGCTCAAAGATGCTAAAAACTCCATACAACTGAGAGGAAACGTGATGTGAGAGTTGAGTGATAATTCTCTTTTAGGTTTCACCACCATACAAGCTTTGACTTCCAATAGTGGTTATACAACAACAGAAATAATAACATTACATTTTAAAAATGATAGTTTGAAGTTAAAAATATTTTACAATTAATCAATAACACATCCGTTACTGATGAAGATTTTATGCATAAATAACAGATCTGTGTCAGGCCTGGCAGGCTATTTGACTGACCTTTGTAACCTTGAACTGATCTCCCCTCACTGAGGTACTCAGTCATGATCAATAAGCAATCAGGGAACTTGTCTCTGCATGCTTTGGCCATCGAAAGTGTTTACGAAGCAAGCAATCACTTTTGCAAATCACTGTTTTATTTGCTGTCATATAACCTTACCTTCACCCGTATCAAGCTATCAGGCTGCTGGCGTAATATCCATTTGCTAATGCAGTAATTGACCTTACAGCACATTATGCGTTTTCATTGGGCTGAGGGAGGTTCATTGTGTTCATTATTTTGCTTTAACACATGCTGCACCTCTAATTTACCAGACTGTGGTGATGTTTGTAGACAGACAGAGGGTTTGGAGCACTGTAATAGCACCGCACTTAAAACAGGTCTTTCATGAACATATTTCCAGCATGTCAGCAGCAGAATCTCAGAGGACACAGTCTGACAAAGACCCGTCAGGCAATCTTATAATGATGAACTCCATTGTAGGTATTTTATTTTCTGGCATTCACATAAGAATTTCAGCAGCAGATGACATTCTGCTCTAATCTTTCTACTGCAGTGTTGGATTCTTGGTTTGCTAAATCAAAAAGTGTCTGAGCTGAAACCAGGCTCAAAATGTCACGTTCCTGCAATGGAGACCTAATAAAGGGAGTCATTGTTCTTTCAGGCTTTTCTCTAGATAGTTTTACGATTATCCAAAACTGTATTCAATGTCAGCTACTGTGGGGTTTAGAACATCAATAGCAAATAGCAAAAGTTAGTGGAGCATCCAGTGATATGGCGGACTTGGCTTCAGGTCAGACTTTAAAGGTTAAAGTTTCAACAGTGTCTTTCTTTGCATAGTAGATATCAGCATATACACCGATCAGCCATAACACTATGACCACCTAGGCACCCTGGTGGTCATAATGTTATGCAGCCCCGTACACAACAAACGGACACCTTTCTATCAGAACCAGCATTCACTTTTCAGCAATTTGAGCTACAGTAGCTCATCTGTTGGACCGGACCACACAGGCCAGCCTTCTCTCATCAGTAAGCCTTGGCCTTGACTCCGGTTCACCGCTTTTCCTTCCTTGGACAGCTATTGATAGGTACTGACCACTGCAGACCAGGAACACTCCACAAGAGCTGCAGTTTTGGAGATGCTCTGACACAGTTGTCTGACCATCACAATTTGGCCCTTGTCAAAGTCGCTCAAATCCTTACGCTGCCTATTTTTCCTGCTTCTAACACATCAACTTTGAGGACACAATGTTCACTTGCTGCCTGATATATCCTACCCACTGACAGGAGCCATGATAACCAGATAATCAGTGTTATTCACTTCAACTGTCAGTGGCCATAATGTTATGGCTGATCGGTGTAAATGCTATGTACCATTTGCAGCTTGGGATAGTCTTGGAAACCTTACTTGTGGTGAATATCTGAAAATGTTAAAATATAATATATAATCAATGCTTATTTACATTTACTGCACTTTCAATGTGTTTTTAGAAGACATGTGGCCAGCATACAGTGTGAAAGCAAAATAGAATAGTTCAATAGCAAACCAGCCAGCTCACGGACCAAACCTATTTAAATATTAACTAGACAAAACACAGACAGCTCCTTATTGAGTCTGCCAATTGATTCTTCTTTATAAGTCTAAACTCCAAGCCAAAAGAGACCAGTACTTCCTGCTTTAAAACCATCTGAAAGCTGAAGGTCCATATGGACAGTTCATCAAGGCACTTTTTTGTCTAAATCAGCTCTGACGGAATTGACAGAATGAAGTTGAGTGAGTGAGTGAATGAGTTTTTGAGGTTCAAATTTCCTCTCAATCAGAATGAATTCTGTCAATTCTTGAGGAACAAAATAATAATTGGAATTGGGAGTTTATAGACAAACAAATAAATAAATGCCAGTAAGTGGACAGTGGACCAGGGACACAATAGATGTTAACTGTGTGGAGGAGTAGACAAACATCACTCATCACAGTAGACAGTGATATAGAGTGTCTAGTGAGTGAGATAGAATACTCTTTGTTTTTCAAGTTTATGAACATCTTACTTTTTATTGTTAAGGCATCATAAACAAGTTTCAGTTGATGTAACGTTGTTTGTAGAACATTCAAAGATGTTTTGAAATACTGAACTGAACTTATTCTGTTTAATGTTTTTGAGGTTCAAGTTTCCTCTCAATCATAATGACCTAAATATTCTGTTTATAGATGTGTATACGGCAACAGTTATTGAGTTTGCTTATCCTGCATGTAACGTTAACCAGTCTGATCCAATGTCAGGAATATTGTGATTATAACTAACACTTTAACACATTAAATAATTTAATTATTTTATTGAAGCTATTATGAGAGTGAAATTACAACTGTTTCAAACACTGGAGAAGAGACAACACTGTCCCACCTCATCAAAATCTGTCATTATTAAATAATAATTGGAAGGATTTAGTTAAGAATTAGGCCTGTGCTTGACTGGCGACCTGTCCAGCCTCTGCCCCGCCTCTCAGCCACTGTCAGCTGGGACTGGCTCCAGTCCCCACTGTGACCCTCAAGGATAAACATGTATGGCTAAAGCATGAATGGATGAATAGTTGAGATTTTTGCTATATATTTTCTCAGTTGGTTTGACCCCCTTCTCATTTTTTGATAACAGTTCAGTGTGACTTGCTCCATTTATCAGAAACTCTTTATCAAGCTGCAGAAACTCAATAAATTATTCTGTCAGATTGCAGCATTTGAATTGCAGCTCTTTCTTCTTCCCCCTTCAGATTTCTACCCTCTCAGCCTCACATTCACTCCCTCCACTCATTCTCTTGCTCCCTCTTACTTACCTCACATTCACTCATTTTCCTGCTTTACACAAACTCCTTTTTCTCAAAGTAGGTATATCAGCTAATATCCAAGGGTACTTTGACATAGTTTGATAGTTTACGTGGCCAATAGAAGGTAGGTGTGCTCCAAAATTGCATAAAAAAACGTAGTAATCGTAGGTAGAGGCAGTCAGGATGCCTAATGTCATTTCAAATCGAGCCGGTGTGGCAACTTATTGGCAAACACATTACTTTAAGTTTCTTTTTCTCAATCAATTCACTGGAAAGCTAAAAACCAATCTGGAGCACAGCGGCTCCCATGAGGCCTGATTGATGAGTCTGAGTGGGAATGTGCATATCCAAGCAAGGTTTGGTTTATGTGTCCTCAAATTCCATTGGGTGGAAAATGTGGATTGAGTGAGGCCGTCATGGATTTGGCATCACTAACTTTGGGGCAGATTGCGGAGAGTGGATTGATGCTCAGTGGAGGGGATGTGACAGTTCATCTGAACGAAGAATGGGAGTGAGAGGGGAAAACAAACAGGCAGATCTATATAGAGATTGACAGCGCCATGAGGCTGACAGCGTGCAAGAGTACACAGGAAAGTAGAAATGGAAAATAAAGTAACCCAGACAGAGTAATTGGAAACTGGTGCAGTTGCTAAATTAGTAATTAATTTCACTAATAAACATTTCCTGATGTACTCAATAGCTGTCAGCTAAAACAGATATTTCCTGCCGCACTGAACCTCTGCCTGCTCTCCATCATGTTCCACCATTTTGCAGTGGTGCTGTTTGTGTCAGTCCTTTCCAATCAAACAAACTCTAATGAGGTCAAGGCTCAGTTACAGTGTTTTATTTATGCTTGGAAAACTAAAAAAATGATGCCAGAAAAAGCAGATGAAGGTTTTCATAAGACCACAGGAATGCTGTCACGGTCATTCAGAAATCAATTCTGCAATTAAACCACAGAGTGTTCACACTGAAGGGTTTTTTATTGCTTCAGTTTCCTATTTGCCAGAGCTCTGAATGATGCCTGTATGTGCAACCAGTGAAAAAGTATCTATGGCAAGAGTCAGGTGACAAATAACACAAATGCATCAAGGATTTCTTTGCCATTTAGGCATAAACAGTTGTTATTTTACAAAACATTATAGTCGGACAGGGTTAAATCAGTTGAAACAGCAGTAATAAAAAACACAAGTTACAGTAATTGTTTATTTATTTGGTGCACTATATTTCTTCTCTTGGCTACGAGTCATGTTTGTATTGAAACCTTACTGCTCTAGAAACCTTGCAGATTACCTGTGTTAACTGGGACCAGGGCCTGTGTTTCTACATCAGTATCTGGCCTTACAGCTGGCCCATCTTTTAGCATTGTGCCGGCAGTGCCAGTGGTGCTGCTACAGCACTCACTGTAGCCAGTGAAATCCTGCCAAGTATCATGGGTGGCTGGCAGACTGGCTGATGTGGGCACGGAGAAAAGGAACATGTCTTCTAGTGCTAACTCCTGTATCTACCCAAGCAGTGTCTATAATAGAGGAGCAGAGTAAGGTTTGCTGAGCCACTTATAGAAGACAAATGGAGCTGGACAGGAACATGGTTTTATGTGCTAACAATTTTGAACCTGTAGGGAAGGGTAAAAAGAATTTCAGGCTCAATGGAGCTTCGACAGGTAGCTTAATTGAGATGTTAAACTCACTCTGGATTTCTCCATCTTATTCCTGAAGTATGCAAAAAAAAAATGGCATTGAAAAATAAGCTTGAAAAATAAGATTTTATGTATTAAGATGACAGGTTAATGATGGAAAGTTATTAATGTGTTTTGCTGTATTGATGTGTATTGATGTGGATGTTTCCACTGATGTTTTGGTTTTAACCGTTTTTTTTAATTTCATGTTATGCATTTCTGTCTGTTTTTAATATCTTGGGACCTTACTCACAATGCGTTTTCTCACTTTAACATGTTATCCCTTGGATTTGTATATACAATAAAAAAAAAAAAAACACCTGCTGTGTAATAGTCCTGACATAACTCCCATATATGACCAATAGTTTTTTTCCAATATTTTAAGTACTGCAATGCATTGAAAATTGCAATTAAAGTCCAGGTGAAATGGAAATCCGAGTGCTATTTAGTGTTAGAGAGATACTTGTCACGGTAGCCAATAGTGCTGTGTGTTACGTCCACCCAGTCCAACAGCTGTAGCGGACCACTTAGGTGACTCTGCCAGGACTGGAAGCTCCCAGTGAAAAACCATCAAGACTGGGACTGAATGCAGCATCCGATGCCAACAGAGGACAGTTTGATGTCAGGGGATAAAGTGCCGAGGTGTGTTTTACCGGGTTTGGCTCCTGCCACCACAGGGCCAAGTTGGCTAATGTTAGCTGCAAAACATTGTGTTTTTGTACAGTAATCAGACCTCACTGATTACTGTCCCCCCAAGAAACACTCCTGAAGTGAATAACACTGATTATCTTGTTATCATTGTCAGTGGGTGGGATATATTAGGTACATTTTGTCCTCAAGTTGATGTGTTAGAAGCAGGAAAAATGGACAGCTTGTGTGCCCAGCAGGGTACCCAGGTGGTCTTAATGTTATGGCTGATCGGTGTAACTAAGGATTCAATCTTAGAGGGTTAAAATTACATTTTTCATTTCCCCTGGACTTTAAATGCATTGTCAAAATGCATTTAAATGGGTCAATCATGGGTCGCCTACCATGGAGGCTGCCATGTAGCCCAGAAGGGATAAAACAGACAGTGCCTCCAGATAGAGCTGTACACATTTTTTGCATGTTTCACAGCCACCGTAGTTTCTCCTTCCTGCTCATGAACGTTATCACTAGCAAAATACAATCTGGGTACATACGTTAGTTGGCTAACGTTAGCTTGCAAATTTAGTAGATCAGTAAACATGTTAGATCAGCTAACACGATCTATGATTATGTAATATGACAAATGGTGTTTTAGCCAACAATATTATGTAACAAAGTATGAAGCAAAAAAAGTCTTTCTAATGCAAGACAACGACATCCAACTAGCTAACTGAAGCCTAAGCCATAGTTCCCAGCCTTTTTCCTGACATTGGTTGCTTCGTTGGGTTGGCTGATGATTTCCAAATGAAATATAGGAACATGGCAGATAATAATGTTCTTGTAAATATGATTGTAGTTTATTTTACAAAGTTATGTCTAGTTTATGTCACTTTTGGCCGATGCTCACTTATGCCTATGCAGTATTAGCCTTGTGCGAGCAACTGGATGCTCACTTCAGTTCACTTAACAGCCACTGGTGTCATCATGCTTTTCTGAAAGTTACATATAGAACCTTTCAATGACAAACAAAGGTTTTTTGAGAAAAAACATCCAAGTACTTATATCCTGTAACTAAATCAATAGGATAATCACTTTGATGAGTTGTACCAGTGCTCACCTGCATTGTATTTCATTATTTTAGTATTTTAAAGTATTTAAAATGATACTAACTATAAAATTGACCATGATGTTGCTGGCCTGATTTTCCTGTTTTGTGGTGTTCCCTGTTGTTTACATGGTTCTATCTAGCTTATTTTCTTTTATAGAACAGTACAATATGTTACAATAACCTCAGTACAATAAATAATTTAAATAAGCAAAAAAAATAATACAAAAAAAGAACAACAATAAAAAAACAAAAACAAAACAATGGGCAGGTAAGCTGGAGTTGGAGAGAGAGAGGGGGAAGATGACTGCACTAATCAGTAGGCTGCCCTGAGGGATCTGCAGAGGCAAGGACTTCTGAATGAGAGAAAGCCGGAGAAAAAGAGGGCAGACTAGAGGGGGAGGAGAAGGAAAGAAGAAAGGACTGATATAATATGTTAAAAAAAGACCCCAAAAATTACTGCATGGAAACAAAGACAGAATAATGAAATGATAGTGCAGGCCAGGGACAGGGACAGGTACAGAGACAGGTGTAGATAGCAAAATAGAAAGACAAAGAAGAAGTGTGGATGCACAATTCATGTATTGCATCTTAAGTGAGAAGTGAGTGCATGAGGACTGAATAATGAAACAAAGATTAGGTATTAGGTATGCCAGGTAGGTCTTTGTTGGAGAGCTCTTGGAAATATTTAAAAAGGTTAGTGTATGAATAAACATAGCTTATCAAGGTCCTTTTACACAGGGAAAAGAAGGAGATCCTAATGAATAATAAAGAGCTGATGTGACAGGAGAAGCCAGCCTTGTGCTCCGGAGCCACCCTCCTCCTGTAACACAGTAATGGAATGTTTCCTACAGGACTTTTTACCACAAAGGACAAAGGCATAATCATTAAAATGGGGGAGCAGGGAGGAGTCAATATTGCAAAGAGCTGTTGTTATTCATTGTGCAGGCTACAGATGGACTGTATATTAGGAGCATGGTGTTCCCATTAGAGATTCCACTGACACATGTTCACACAGCCCTATTCAACTGCTCCCAAGGTCTCTGTTACAGTTCTGTCACACACATGTAGGACACTGAAACAGTGAGAAGAACAGAGATAGGGAAATAAAGAAGTCTCTGCTGACAATGGGAAGTGGTTGTTGGATCATTTTTTTATGAGCCATAGTTCATATGTGAAATAGATTGTGACATGCATGTTACTTGTTCAGTGTTCTGTACAGTAAAACAAAAGTAATCTCCTCAGTGGCAATCAGCCTGGATTCTGTGGTATAATGCATGTGATATAGATTACCCTTTAACATAAATACAGTAACTGCGACTGACTTCACTGTTTGGTGATGTATCGCAACACCTTTTTAATCAGTTTTATTGCTGAATCGGAGTGTAAATGGCAAAAACATGCTGACAACATGGTCAAAATAAAACTAAAATAAGCTGACAATACAGCGCCTCTACAAAAGAGAAGAAACACTAAAAACACTGCCTGTTTGCATAAAGTCCAAATGTCCAAAACAATATATCTGCTAACACTGAAAAACAAAATGTCTCCCACCAAAAAATCAGATACCAGTTTTCAACATTGTCAATAAACAGTGTAACAAGCTCTCGTAGCAGATTTCTATCTTTATGCATCAGCATTATTTAACTGTCAGCAACAGCATCCCCTTTTCCAGTAAAGGAAATTATCAAAAATTAGACCTTCCATTTTCTATCGCCTCCTGAACTCTCGGTAACTACACCACTCTTGCAGCGAGGGTAAAAGTACTCACCCTGCTGTCTGAAATGGGTGTGAACAGCAAGATGGCAATAACAGAGATTATGTCTGCAGGAGATTTTCTATTTCACCGTTTACTTTTTACTGTTTTTTATATGTCAGTTTTTCATTTGGTTACATTTGGATATGGAATTATTTCGTTAACACATTCAGAAAATGCTAAGTGTACCATCAAAGCGGGCCAGTTGACATCATGTGGCCTGCCTCTTGAAAGGCAACAGCTAAAGCCATCTGAAGCAATAGAGGATGCCAAGTTTATAGTCATCTGTCGTTTCTGTGCGGTCTATGAATCACTTGCAGCCTGGAGGGCGATCTTTCTGTATGTGTAGTTGTTTATCCATCACAACACTGAGTGCCAGAGGTGCCCTTGACGGTCTTCAATGCTCGCACAGTATTTCCTCAGCCTCTCACCTGACGTGTTAACCTTGCAACACAGAGAGGCACTGATGAGGGCGTAGTGGATGAAACTTTGATGTTTAAAACACAAAAGCAATGACCTCTAAAATGTGGGTGGATGGGTTTCATGAGTGGAGGACATAATAAATGTCTTTAGAATAATTACAGGTGAAAACAGTGAACCTTCATTAGATACTAATCTAGTTCTGTTCTGTTCTGTAGACTGCAGGCAAATATATATTGAATGACTTACCCAGGTACAGTGTGAGGCCGGTGAATAAGCATTCCTCCCTGTCTCTCTGTGTTGTTGTGTGCCTCTCTGTCACGAATCTCATTCCCTCCTGCACCCACTTGGATTTCATGCAAATTTTTGTTATTCCACGTCAAGAAAGGTGCGTTCTGTAAGCGACTGGGTCAGACTGGGGGAATCAAATTAACTGACTCAGATCTGCCACAGTATCTTATATAACACTCACTGTCACCGTTTATCAATTTGCAACGCTCCACATTTTTGTGTTTTCAGACTGTCTCTGCTTGTTCTCACTTTTTAGAAGTATATCTAATTTTTGCACATTTGATTATTGCAATATTAGGTAATAAATAATCAGGCCAAGTGTATTGAGGGACAGCAGATGATTGCAATTTATTGTTTATTCAAGGGGTGTAAGGTTTAAGATTTTGCTGTCAGGAGGTGCCTTGGGTATTCAAGTTGCTGAATTGTTGATCAGAACATATAATCCATGTTCCATTTTCTCCCTGGCTGCTAAAAGGGTTGCACTACAACCTCTGCAATTTTCTCAAAAGAAAAAGAAGAGAAGAGAAAAATAATTCACCTCACGTATTGTCTTTCGCCGCCAATCTGAAGTTTTTGTGTAGAGAGCTAAATATAAATGTAATGAGTGTTTGAGTCACTATAGGGTTTGGATTTTTCAAGCCTATGTTAACACAATAAGTACATGTCACAAATGTCGTGTTTTGACAGAGTTATGGTTAGCTTTAATCTTCTTGTCTCTCCATACAGGCTATGAAGTGATTTTTCCAGAAAAGTAATCTACACAAAAGCCACAGTTCTTGTTGAAAAAGTACACTCTAAGATCCTTTATCAGGCGGGAAGCCATGTTGTCAGTCGGTTGGTAGAAGAACTCTGCCTTTTGGTCATCATTCCCCTATAGACTGGATCATAAGAATGCATGCACCTCCTGAATCCTGCAAGATTAGGAACTTGTAGACACGCAAATGGTAGTCAAATGTATGACATTCTTTCTCCCTTAGCCACGTCTGCCACCTATGGGTGACGCCACCGAGGATTGTCTTCTAGTAGCTTTAGTAATCTGTTTGACTACCAGAATTGTACCTCGGTTTGATGATAATGAGTCTCATAATTAACGTAGGGAGACCAAAGCCCTGTTCATAACTGCTGTGTATGCACAAAAAAAACTCACGCCACTTCCCATGCAAAAGTTGTGATCTATAGAAACAAACTTGACAGGAGAATGTGGACACCTGTTAGTAAACTCTGACCCATGTGCACAACCATTTTGGAGACTGGTGAAATTGGCAATGCATTTAATTGATCTTAATATCAAATGTTAATTATAGATGCACATCATCATAAACGTTCAAACCAGCAGTGTTATTTAAACTTGCGCTCGTGGTGAGCCATAACTATTCCATAAGCACCTTTCAGTTTGAAAAGATATAAGCCAACTCAAAGCTTAAATCAAAGTCTGTTCAATATTTCATCTGTGCTGTCTCACCATCACATTCCCTAACCCAGGGGTGCAGAGGAGAGGGCTGGACTGTACTAACTGATGAAATTATCATCATACATCAGCTAGCATTAAGAATTGCAGAAGAGTGTCCGTAGTTTTTAACAATATCCTTTAATACTGTGCATATATCACCAAGTATGATTCTGTTTGTGTAAAATTGCAGCAGTTAACATGACTGTGCTGTCAAGCTGGCTGATATGGCGAGTTAGATTCTCCAGAGTCGTGCTCTCGGATCTATGTGCTGAACTAGGTCCAACAATAAACCGGCCAACCTGGTGGAGCCTGGCATTCCAGTACAAATACATTTATTACACCTTTATTGTTGCTTATGTATTTGTACACTGCATATTATGTATACACATTTTAATTTTTACCTTTACATAATCACCTTTTATGATCAGACAGATGAGATACACAGCAAGAGAGTAGAGATGTGAGGGTAGACAGTGAAAGATAAGCCTCAACCCTGAAGTACTTTGGTTTAGTCAACCTAAATGAAATGAAACCAATAATAATAATAATAATAATAACCAATCTTTGTGCATGGTTGGTGACATGAAAAGAAGGACGCTGAGCTGGCCTGACCGAATGACAAGTGTGAGCAGTTCTGCTGGGGACAAGTACAGCAACTGCGGAAAGTGAGTCAGATTTCAGATAAGGCCTGCATCCTTTATATGTTGCTTTTGACCAATTTAGTTAGTAGCAGGTACAATCATAACGATTTGTCAAAATTACATGTAATTTCACCTATAACCCAAATTAGAGTCCAAGACTGTACTGTTCCCTGTGGTGCACTCATACAGGCACTTGCAATGGGCTGAGCACTCATTCAAGACACTGATGTTAGTTTTATGAATACTAGAAATAAGATAAAAGGAATATAATATTGTCCAACAACCTTGCAGTGACAAAATCACATTTAGTCTAGACCTGGTTTAATCACAAACAAAATGTCAGTTAGATAAATTATAAAATAATTAGAATCGGTTTTATTGTTAAAGATGACATACTGTGTTTAGGAGAGAATGTTATAGTGTTTGACACAGTTACTGAACACAGAAACCACAGAGTGATTTGTAAAGGGTTTTGAGTAAGAGTCTCACTGTGGGGAAGTCAGTGAAGTGTATTGGAACTGGGTTTTGGTACAGTAGACGTGCCGGTAACAGTATCTTTTTAATTGTGCTCCTGTGTGTAAGCAGGTGAGAGAGAGGCTAGTGTGTGCATTCGAGTGTGTGTAAGTGCATTATTCCTTAATGAAAAGTGGGTGTGCGGGCACATGTTTAAGTGTTTTCGAGTTGTCATTGCAGATTTACAGAAAGTAGTGATATGATATGTTGTAAGCCCATTTTTATGCTGAGCGCAAAATGAAATGTGTTTGATGTCATACACAGTTTATGTCCTATGTCAAGATGAGAATGCTCTTCTGTGGGAAGAGGATGAATACCATTTCATGGGTGACCTTGCAGGGAATTTTCAAAACATGCTACTATGATTTGAAGACTTGGGGATGTTTTACTGCGCCAAGTCTTTCCTCGCTCTCATTATTTACAATCAAAACTGACTACATTAATTCTTGAAGACTGAGAGCTCAAGTAATGCCTGGAGCAGAATTTGCAATGGGACAGAAAATGTATTACATACAAAAACAGACTTGACTTGCACACACAAGCCATTTCAATCCCTTATTCAAAATACAGTCTATCTGATGGACATGTTGATGAGTGTAAAGTATAAATCAAATGAAACCCTGGTTTAAAAAAACGATGACCATAACACAAACTCCAGTGTTATAAAACACAGTTTGTGTTTTGGTCACTGGAGATTCACATATTGTATTCATAGATGCTATTTAAAGAGTTTAAAGGCACAGTGTGTTACATTCAGGAGGATCTATTGGCAGAAATGGAATATAATATTCAACGTATAATCACTTGATGTTTTTGTAATCTTATAGTGAGCAGTTTTTTTTCAGTCTTTATGCCAGATTTGATAAACTGGACTTCAATGATGAGTATGAGTCTGTCTGCATTGGGAGAACCCAATGCCTTATGATCCTACAAGAGAATTAGGTAATCTCTGTGTTTCAAAGGGTTAACCCATGCAAGGCTCCTGGCCCAGATGGACTCAAATTGGAAGGTATTAAAGAAGTGTGCAGCCCAAGTGGGACCCATTTTTTACCCAGCTGTTATTCTTCAACTATTGGGATGACTTAGCCCTGCTCGCCTGCCTGCACGACATGAACAGTGCAGTACATCAATAGCCATGTCCTCCTCATTTGATGACAGCTTCGTAGACCTTAATACCACCAAAACCAAGGAGCTATGTGTGGAAGACAATGGGAGGCAGCACAGGTCCACAAACCACCACCAACTTCAAAATCTGGGAACAGTAATAGACAATAAATCTACCTTTCAAGACAGTGTTTACTACATCAAGAAAGCAAGAAAGTGGCTTGTTCTTTCTTCTCAGGAGACTGAGGAGCTTTAATACCATCTCTCTGTGGTCTACAAATCATTGACAGAGAGTGTTCTCACATTCAATATTATCTCATGGTATGACCACCTCTCTGTAAAGAAATGGAAAAAAGCTGACACAGAACTGAAAACAAACAACACCAACTTCAGGACTTATTTTCTCAATTCATAACCAAAAAGGCAATCCATATCTACAGTGACCCCACCCATCCTCTCCACTCAAGTACTGCTGTGTATTATGTATTGTTGTGTTGCTTATGAAGGCTTGCATGCCACTCAGTAACTTTCAAATTTCATTCTACCATAAGATAGAATTATTATCAATTGTTGTGTATGGCATGTGTTTTCCCATTAATTAATACCTCAGATGACTGTATGACGATAGTTGGCCCTTTTCTGGCCCTACGCTAGACCCGACAAGTTTATTTATTTTTTTGGCAATGTTTTTTTTTTAAGTGTTAAGTGTTTAGTCTTTATTGTTTACTGACTGAACTATTTGTCTGTCTGGAGTTTTGGACCACTAGAAGTGCTATGGGGCGATGTTTTTAAGTGCTGGTCCCTATTTTGTTATCTGGTAGAAAACATGTGCACGAGTAAGAAGGAGATGTGACGTACATGTTTATGCTATTGTCAGTTTTCCTGGTAATGCACCAGGATACAATAACTTGCCAGCTTTTGCAACCAAGGATGTGTCTTTTCAGCTTAAACAGGAGAGCAACAGCAAGATCACGCTCAGGCCAAATTCTTCTTTTTTTTTTTAGCAAGTATAGACACAGCATGGGTCACTATAGAATATGTCTCACACTTGTATTTTTTGACTTACAAATACATGGATTGTCAGTCCTGCGACAACCTAATGGAAATATTTGTGTAGTGTAGAGTCTGTCCTTTTAACACATTTAGATATTCCTTTCAAATATCGTTTTAGGTAATTGAATATTCCTTATTCAGTATTTTTAACAGTTTCAGCTAAAATGTTCACAGTTGTTTTTACCCATTGAGCTTAAAAGAAAAGCAGTGAAGACTTGGCTTTAGAGAAACACAAAGGAAAAAAAGGAGAGGGAGGAAACGGGCATTACTTGATCTTATGCTTTTTGTTTGCTCTGGGAATTCTGCAGTTTTATTATTGTGTTTACTAATTTAAGATTAGCGAGGTCAATTGTTTCATTTTGCTTCCGTCCCAATAGGTCTGCTCTTCTGTTTGGCTACATTGATTTTTTCCAAAAGACCAATTAACTTAACTAACTTAAATTTCAGTACATCCTGTATATTTGTCTCACAGCATATTTGGGAGTGTGTTAATTTTCATCCAATTATGATGAAATCAGAAGATATTTGTTGGAATTTTCTCAGAGTATAAAGCTAGTGTTCTCCAGACAAATAAAAGACAGGCAAATTCAAATACAAAAAACATTTCTGAAAACTCCTAATTTCACACAGTCATATAGTTACCATAATGTACCATGGCCAGGGGAAACACTGATTAGCTGCAGGTTTCCATTAAAACTGAATAACAAACCTCAAACCTGTCAATTAAGTCTTCCGGGCTAACATAAACCTGGAGTGGAAGGTGGAAATTGAACAGAGCTTCTTGTTTTACTTGTGGTAAGAGGTCATGGCGTTAAATGCAATAATAGAATCTATGGTGTCTTGATACACAAAATGAGTAAGTACCAGACAAGCTTTGTGGTGAATGGTTGTTAGCCTTCACATCATCCATTAAAATCATTCAAACTCGGAGGGTATTATCCTACTTATACCATAGACACTTACCAACATAAATGCCATATAATTGCATATGTTGTTCATTTATTTATATTACTTTTTGATCTTGCTTTTCTGTTTTAGTTATCTGTCTTCAGAATCCATGTGCATTTTTGAGGGAGAGGAATAGAAATTTGTTCTCAATAGGATAGAGCTGCGTTCTGTTGCACAACATTATTAAACTCTTTCCAGTGGAGATAACATTACATAGTATGCGCTCTTTTTCACACACAGTGGCTGGCCCCCCTGTCACACACAGACAAGCGCGCGCACACACACACACACACACACACACACACACACACACAATCTCCATTGCTGTCTCTCTTTACCTCTTACTCTTCCACATCTTTCACAGGACGTTTCTCCTTCCCCCTGCAGCTGACCCGTAGACCCACAGGCAGCTTCATCCTGGATAATGTTATTTCTGATGTCCTCTCTTTCCTTCTCATACTGGCACACGGACATCGCACATATTTGAAATTAAATTTGTTTGGTTCTCACTAAGAAGCTAACTGATTTGTCCTTTTTTTTCTTTGTTTAAACAATTAACAATCAGCTCTCTGCCTCACTGTTGCTATCCCTACATTGAGCATAGCGTTAGTTCAGGCAGGGCACGAAGTCAGGCTTAGCTTTCAGTTACAGCTATATCATACGATCACAGCTAGTCATAAACATACATCAGCTGATTCCTCTAAGCTTCCCATTGGATACCATACACAGTCAGCTGACAGCTCACCTGATTTCCTCAAGCATCCAATTGGCAAACATCATGCATGGCGCCTTATTTAAGCTGCTTTAGCCTGCCTGCCTATCTCTGCTGCTTCCTCTACAAGCCTTTTTGCCAGCATGTTGTGTGCGTTACTTGTGGTTTGTCGTTTGTTTCTACTTGTCCTGTCTGCGGTGAGTATCATGGCGGGTCGATTGCTTGTGAAGTCTCAGCAGCGATCTCGGCGTTGGGGAGAGTGTCGCTTTTGAACAACAGTTGTGTCCGGCTGCTCTGGTTCTGGGGGGTCTGCAGAAGGGGGGAGGAATTGCTCCTGCGGCTTTGCTGCGGTCCCAGCTCCGGCTCCGGCTCCGGCGCTGCGCTGCCTTTCAGGGGAGCGCGGGTCCCAGGCGCAGCGGCCGGCTCCACCTGTCTTGCTTGTCAGCTCTGTCCAACATCCGGTTGTCGCTTGCCGTCATGGGTTCAAGGGTCCAGGGTTCAGTTCGGCACGTCAGGCCGGCCAGTCTTCGTCCGCAGTTGGCCTGTTTCCCTCTTCGCTGTCTGCAGGTAGAGCGCATGGTCCCACAGGTGCAGCGCTTGACGATGACGTCACAGCAGCTTGTTTTGACGGCGTCACATTCCCGCCGAGAATGCTGGGAAGTGCAGTCCCAATCACCATAGGGAAGAACGTGCTGCCTCTCAAAAAGTGGGCATGAGAGATAAACCTTCAACCCCAGTAAACGTCCCTGAGCTGGGGAAGGCGCTAAGAAAGCATCTAAACACTGTTAGTGAATTATCTGTTATAGGGCTGGTTCATGGTTCTTAGCCGGGCTGACTTGGTTGCAAACCAACAATCTGCTTTGAAAGAGCTGAGATAGTTGATGCTTTACTGAAGAAAGGATAACAAAAGGGTTCATATTGGTCCATTCATAAATCGCCTTCTCAACAAGCATTAAGGTATAGCTACCAGGAAATATTCAGGGAAAATAAAATAATTAATAATTATGTTTTTATATATCTGCTCTTGCAAAGGCAAAACTAAGGCATGAATAGTTTAAATCCTCTGGCACTTTTTCCTTATTTTATGCTATAATCTACAAAGCCATCAGTTGATTAAAGAAGCATGTAGAGGCACATGGCTAGCCAAGGCAGATGTCACAGATGCATTTAAGTCATGCATTACACCTTCACACTGGCATCTGTTTGGTTAAATGAAGAGAAATGTACTTCTCAGTTAGGCTCACCTTTGGTTGTTACAGCAGCCCCACATATTTGACACTTGTCAGAGGCTCTCTGCGGGATTCTTTTAAATAACTGCAACTGCTTTCGTGCTCCATCTCGTAGACGATTTTCTGTTAGTTGACTATCAATTCAAAATCAGACCATGCATTTTTGCTCTTAAATATACCTTTAAAACATTAGGTCTTCCGCTATCAAGGAGAAACATCAGGCCCTGTAAGGCTAGAGTTCTAGGCTTCACTCTAGATAGTGTACTGATGCAAAATCACATCAGAGAGGTAATGAAAGCAGCAGGCAGTAGTCATTTCCAAAGATAACTGCTCTCCTTGCTTAGACATCTTAAATTGGCATGTGTGTTATTCCCCAGGGAAGTTCCCTGATATCCAGGCTTCTGGACCTCTCCGATTTATAGAGAACTCCATGATATGGTGAGCTTGGATGAGGGCTGCAGATCTGAGCCCCAGTCCTGATCTCTTCTGCGTGATAATGGTATGGCATCTCCTTATTTTACAATGAGCAGCTAGAATCATCATTTGCCATTAATTATAAAAAGACGCAGCATATTGAGTACATATAAATGAATCGAACACTGTGTGCCAGTTCACCCTGGGCGCTTTATGTCAACAGCAAGGTCTAATAGTGTGACTGCTATGATCTACTAGATCACTAATGAACAGCTTTGCTGAGCTAAGAAGACAGGGAGCAGACATGAGGGGCAATTTAGGGAAGGGCAATGGATCCACAAGTTTTTCGGTGTTGTGTACAGAAATAATGGAGATATAATTAATTCAAACATACAGTAGAAGGGGCATGATTGACCTGTATGATAAACGCCCTTCCGTAGGTTTTGGGGGGGTATTTTAATAATCAGTGGTTTGCAGACATATGGCTAAAATACTGTCATCCTTGCCAGCTAATGCCTCTTCTACCTTTTTAATGAATGTACCCAATTGTGACGCGTTCCATCAAAATGAGTCGGATGTCGCAGCGGCCCGTTTGTGTAGAAACACGTTTTTACAAGAAAATACAATTTTGGGCTATTTTCAGTTTTTACATGTTTCTAATTAAATAAAGTCTCAGCTTTCATACCATGTCAAAATTAATGTAAAATACAAAGGATAAATATAGCTAGCATAAATAAAACGAAACAGGTGTCAGAGTTCAAAACACCGGCTAGCGTGTTTGTGTCATCTACGTCATCTGTCAACTGTCAGTTTAGATAGACACGGACACAGAGACAGATTGACAGATTGACAGCTTAGACAAAATGAATTTTCGCGACAACGAAATTGCTCATCTTTTAAATTCAATTCCTGTAAGACATGCTACTTCAGACGACAACTGGATCGACCTTATTACGGACTTTTTCACCGCACCGGCAGCTGAGAGTGAGAGTGACAGCGGCGGCTCGACCTCCGGTATTTCGCGCTACCGACACCGGCCGGCTCCGATCGTGATGGCGAAGAAAGTGAGTGTGACGGAGGCCAGGAGGAAGATATTCCACTCGTGGCTGACCCGATGGTAGCATACAATGTCTCTGATTATAATTATGTAAAGCAGTAAAGCAGTAAAGTTTATTTATTTGAATATAAACTGTCTATAAATGTCTTTCAATTCATTTGGAATATGGCGGAATGTTGATTGCTATCTTTAGAGCCCTTTTTCTCTAAAACAAGGTTTGGTGACAATCGACCTTTGGAAGAGCGTGTCTCATACAATTTTTGGAGTAGAAAAATAATTTTGGTATCGCCATAAAGCTGAGACTTTCCTCTTTACAGCCATGAAGAAAACTCAAAATGTGTTTCTGGGTCAAAGTGACTCAAAATGATGGAGCAGGTCACAATTGTTGTTTCATGTTTCTGTGGGGAAAGACTGGTCAAGGAAACAATCATGTTTTTGCGACAATGAGGCAACTGCCAACATCATTTACAAGGGCGTTCTTCAGTTCCATTCATTAATAGATTTGTAAGGCGCCTCACTTGGTTATCTATGTTGGGTAAATTCATTATTAGAGCATCTCATATTCCATGCTTGGATAACAATTGCTGATTTTGTCCCGGTTTGAATTGCAGATTTCGCCAGCTGTGCCCGGAGGCAGCGCCATCCAGCCTGACTTGCCCCCCATTTTCTCAAACCGTGTTAGACTAAACACAACCATGCAATCCTACAGGCTATCTACTGCACAGTATATGCGATCTGGCTTAGCTAATCTACATTAAATAACTCCTCATTCAATTCGCATAGGAGCAGCAACAAATGCAGCATCCGTAGCTCCTGTCTCGACGCTAAGGCTATGGGTAAATGTTCATTATCTGCTTACGAACGATATCTACTGCCTGAGGCCAAGCAATTCTTGATGCTCAGAAAGCAATGAGTGCCCTGTAATTTCCGGCTTAAATTCATCAATGTATAGCAAATTTCTGGGCATATCTCTAGTATACTTAGCCATTCACTTCAACTAGTGTCTGCTTAGACGTATTGGTTTATAGTCCTGCTGGCTCCTCTTACTGGCACTTCCATGTAGCTCATGGAAGGGAGGTTGCCTGGTGTGGTTCTTTGGGGGTCTATGCTGCCGCTCTCCTTGTCTCAAACTTTTCTGTGAATCCACATGGAAGGGCAGGGAGATGTGCTCTCCCTGCCTTAAGGTTTTACACGTAGGCATGTGGAAGGACAAGGAGGTCCCATACAGAGCCACACCACCAAATATAACACTCTGTTTGGGAAATATGTTTTTGCTGGCTTAATTTAAATATTCTTCTAGCATAACTTCTTAGGGATCTCTTTATTAATCCTGAGCCAAGTTACTTAAACTAGTATCTGCATAAATTATTGGCTTTATTACTGTTATTTATTTCTTACAAAAATTGCGCTGCTGGCTCCTCTTACTGGCACTTCCATGTAGCTCATGGAAGGGAGGTTGCCTGGTATGGTTCTTTGGGGGTCTCTGCTGCCGCTCTCCTTGTCTTAAACTTTTCCATGTATGCACATGGAAGGGCAGGGAGGTGTGCTCTCCTTGCCTTAAGGTTTTCCACGTAGGCACGTGGAAGGACAAGGAGGTCCCAGAACAGAGCCATACCGCCAAATGTAAAATTCTGCTTGGGATATAAGATATTTTGACGAAAGTGGTCCTGACTGAAATAGAGCATAGCGTTAGTTCAGGCAGGGCACGAAGTCAGGCTTAGCTTTCAGTTACAACTATATCATACGATCACAGCTAGTCATAAACATACATCAGCTGATTCCTCTAAGCTTCCCATTGGATACCATACACAGTCAGCTGACAGCTCACCTGATTTCCTCAAGCATCCAATTGGCAAACATCATGCATGGCGCCTTATTTAAGCTGCTTTAGCCTGCCTGCCTATCTCTGCTGCTTCCTCTACAAGCCTTTTGCACCTACCTACACCCCAGCTCCTCCCTTTTATGTTGTTTCTAATTAATCAATGTCATTTTCTGATTGCCATTGATGCTTGCTCTGTTCTGTACCCTGGGGGGTCTCTGCTGCCGCTCTCCTTGTCTTAAACATTTCCATGTATGCACATGGAAGGGCAGGGAGGTGTGCTCTCCCTGCCTTAAGGTATCGCTTGGAGTGAATTTTACAGCTAATCTTTGTGAGTTAGGTGAATCTGACCTGTGTAAACTGGTAAATGGTTGAGAGCAATCATTTAGAGAAGTTAGGAGAAATAATTGTGTGCATTATTGGGTCATTAATCTTCTAAAACCAGCAATTCAAGTTTGTGTATTCTGTGGTATTTCCTGAACATGACATGTACAAATCAGTGCATTATGACACTGTGCCTGCCTTCTCTGTGCTAAAACAGTGACAGTGGCCAGCAGTTGTGGTGAGCCAAGCTAATTGATAGAATGACCCGAAAGACCTGAACTTGTTTTCATCTGAAATACTGGCAAGGCTGATCATTGCTAGAGGACTGAAAGATACATTCAGACTGCATAGTTTCATTCCTTTCACTGGACTCACAAAAAGACACACAAAAAAAGGGAAAACTGTTCATTACTTTAGTCATTGTTTTATTGTGTGGAGATAATTGTATTGATCTGTTGATTGATATTGATGTTTGGGAATTTATCTATTACATGTATTATTGATAAGAAGTAAAAATGGGTTTTGATATGTTGTTACAGTTTTTCTCAATTGTTTACACACAAATACTGGTACTTGAAACACAATGACCACAACATGTAACTCATGCACCAACCCCTGAACCAATTCTTCTAAACTACAAAACTATTCCTTCTTTAACTCAAATTAAATTTTAAAAAAATTTTTTAAAAAAAAAAAAAATTTGCACAAGTTTTCACAAGGAACACACTGTCATTCAAAATTCTAAAGTTAATTGCCCTACTATGCACACTGACTCATCACATGGGCAAACACCTGTCACACAGTTTTGCAATTAGCAATCAGAGCTTTAGCATAAAAGGGCAACAGGTTAGGGTTAGATATAGCAGTTGATGCTTTTCATGGCTGGATTCGCCATGCTAGGCGATATTTCCCCCGCTGCTTGGCCAGGGAAAACATTGCTTGTGCTGTGGATGAGGTGCTGTGTTTTTTTTTTTTTACAGTAAATTCTTCTGTTGTTTTGTATGTAGACCACTGTATGTGCAACTTTGTGTTGGTTGGGATGTACACTGTGTACATTGTTTTTGTGGGAAAAATAAAATATATTTGTTACCGTGTATTTAAGGCCTAAGTCATTATAATGAATGGAGAAGAAGTGTTTTCCATTCATCATAGTGTTTTACATTGAGCACATCAGTGTTCAACTGGTTCTTATAAATGTCTATTGATATAATGGTTTGTGTGTGTCATTTGAAAACAAAATACCATTTTGAGAAGAAATAATATTGTTTTGAATGTAAAGTTTCATTTTGCAGGAGAATTGAGGGGTTTTGCCCATAGTGTGTGTGTTTTTTGATTTGTGTGTAGAGTTCTGAGAGTATGAGGCATGCTTTCAGAAAATGTGTGTAAACAATCGAGAAAAACTGTAATTCACAAAGCTTTCTTCACAACACACATCTCATGCAAGCATATATCAATAGTGGTGACATATATCATTAAAATTGCCCCTGCATCAGTGTGATTTCAATACAGGTCGGTCCTTATTCGATGCTTTTCCCTCACTGCTTCCCTTTTCTGGTTGTCATGAAATATTCACTTCTTGTATAACTTCTCTTTCCCCTACCACTTATTTGGACTAGACTCTTCCCTCCTTTTATCCTCTGTTGTTGTTCTGTGTATGGTATAACATCCATCAATCGTTTCTATTGCCTCAGGTTTAACTTGGTGATCAAATATATGAAAAACAAGAAAGAAAACTGGGCTCATGTGTCAAAAACACACAAATGAAAAACAATTGTCGTTAGTAAAAATTGCTATCCTATCCGTAAACAAAAACAAAAAACATGTGAAATTACTTTAAAAGGGGAAACAATTGGGAATGAGAGCTCAGACAATATACAGCACAATAACCCTTTAATATAATGTGTTTTTTTTTCGGTAACACAAACCCAGGTTAAATGACTCTGTTAATGCTAGGAGTTGCATCAGTAGTGAGCTGTGAGAATTGTGACCATATGGCGATGATAGGTCACACTAGACAGAGGTCCAGAGAGAGTGCCTCAACAACCCTGGTGCTGATGCTGGCAGGTAAAATTAAAAACACCCTGTCAAAACACAAACAAAATTAACTGCCGGCTTTAATCCCAAGGGATGCTACCTTGCAGGTGCATATCTGTCTGCGTTTTGGCCTCTGGCCCTGGTCTGGCAGAGGAGCAAAGCATAAGGTAAATGAAGTAGAGAACATGCTCAGGCCTGGTGGGTGGTAGGCACAGGGCAGAGGGGTGCCAGCCTGCCAGTCCCCTCCTTGGACAGTGAGGGTTAGGGGGCAATGGAGACAGTGTCTGAGCTGGATGAAACAGCCATAGACATCAAACAGCGTGAGGTCTTACAAGGCTCATTAGGAAAGAGGCTGCAAGTCTGTTAGCCTCCTCTTTATTGTATTAAATAGACACACACATGGTTGAGCCATGGTGAACTATACTGCTCATTTTCAGGAAGTGAGATGTTTGAAATATGAATGGGAGGTGGACACAAACAAAGCTTACAATCCAATACAACAGCCATGTAATACATGCTTAATGTAGCTCAAATTGATGTACTACTTTTTTTACTAGACCTGGAGCAGTCTTGATTCACATCTGTGGTATATCTTGTGGACATCATGTTGGTGTTGCATTATAAGTTGTACCAAATAGTGCTGCAGAATAATCACAAAAATAATTACTAATTTTAAATTACTGTCTGAAACAAAAACGATATGTCTTGCAGATGTCTGCACTGGATAAAGTGTGATGAGACATGATTGGATTGCTGCATATAACACAGCAGCATCAGGAATAGTCTAATAATAATGTGCAAGGGTAGACTGAATGATGAAAACATCCCTCCTACAAAGGTGTGTCATATAAGGTTGAATGCCAATTAGCAGCTTTTGTGAGCTATGAAGGAACACTGGTATCATATTATCTGTGCGACCAAAACAGGAAAAACTGTCAAGAAGACTTGCAAAGACATTTAATATATCAGGGGAAACTGAAGGTTTTGCCATCAAAAGTATGGCAAGTACAGACAAGCTGCACTTAGAGGAAGATACTGAAACTAGATACACGGGTATGATGGACACATAAAAGGAGTTGACAAATTCTGCTAACTGGCATTCAAGTTAATATGACCCACATTTGTAGCTGTGGTGATGTAAGTACTTCAAAGTTGAAGTTCTTTCTCATGAATAGTTTACAGTATTTTGTTGTTATTCTGTCTTCTCTGTATGTCAAAGTGTCTGTGATTCTTTAGACAAGAGACATATGGGAATCATGGCACATTCATACCAAGCAGGGAACTTTCTTTCTCTCTTTCTTTCTTTAGTTCGGCTTGATTTGGCAAATGAGAACAAAGGTAGCCAGTATGTGCTGCATGATCACAAGAGATTGCCTTTCTTCAATACTTCTGTACCTTGGATAAAGACCCGAGATGGTGAATTAGTGCATTTGTCAGGACATTTGCTATAACTGGGTTTTGTTTTACTCCCAATCAATAATTTAAATTCTTAAAAGGATAACAAGCTGTGTTTGTCCGTAAACTATTCCGTGTAACTTTACATGGTTTACATGCAATGAGAACCGTGAACCTAAACAGAGGAGGGAAATGTGAAAAAAGGAAAGCGTTCAATTGTATGACTCAGGCCAAAACCTGCAAGTGAAATGCAGTTAGCAAGACATCAGAAATACTGCTATTCATCATTAACTTTACACAGAGTAAATTAGTGGGTTTTTTTTGGCCTGCTTTTTAGCTATGGCTCCATTTTCTCTTAAAACTGCACCTCTAAAACAACAGACTTTGTCCACAGTGCCAGCTTTTATTGTATACCCAAAAAATATATTAAGGGAGAGCTTTTACCTGCAGAATTGTGCATGTGAATCCAGCTCTTTCGAGTTTAGTCTGTGAAAATAAAGGGACACAAGTTTTAAGTGTCAGTTTGAAGACTGGGTTAAAGGCAAAGTGAATTGTTTTTCCTGTCTAACAAGACTTTTGCATAGCTGTATTAAAAAGGCTCCCTGCCCAAACTTCCATTAGCACCATCTTCCCTGTGGAGAATATCGTCAGTATGAGAAAAAGGCTTCTAATTTTTAGACATATTGGCATTTTCAAATTGCTGATTGCTGATTGCTGCCACACAGAGAGAGAGTTTTATTATAAATTCCTTTTGTATTACAGATATGTGGACAGTGTAGTTCTGAAATTGAATATACATGGAGTGGCTGTGGTAGATAGGAGTTTGGGAAAGGTTCTCTTAAAACATTATTTTTCACTCACAAATGGCAAATAATCATTATAATTAGTAACAACAAAGAAATACCACAGTTATTGTAATAAAAACTAGCTGGTGCATATCAGACATTGTCCTGCATTCTATTAAACCAATAAATTATACTGATCAGGTTCACAAAGACATGTCATCATGTTCAGGGCTCATATAAATGTGCTGCTACCAATCAGAAAATCAGAGATCCACCACTTGAAAAAAGCTGCAGGCAATATCATGAAAAAAAAAAAGGCATCAAATGCCAATAAATTAGTGTTTAACAGACCTGTCAACAGGGGAAACTTGTGATGGCTTGAGGGATGGAAATGTTAATCTGTTGGTTGGGTGGTCAATTGCTTTAGCCAAACTAAGATACACTGGACATCATATCATTTTATATCATATCATATCATATCATATCATATCATATCATATCATATCAAAATAAAAATAGAATCTGTCAAAGATACTGTTGGCATATGTCCATATTTTTGACAAATACAAATGCATTATCACCTCGGATAGTACTATATGTTTGTCTATTTCAGTGATAGTGGACATGGTAAACATGGCTGAAGACCTTTAGTTTTGTTAAAATTGTATTTGAAATACATGGACTTTGGTCTTAGTCTGTTGCCAAACTTTGTCCAAACTTTGTACATGGCATTCTTCTTGACACATGCAGCCCAATACTGTTGCTGTCTGGCTGGCACTACAGCACTATAGCTCTGATAGCAACTACTGTACCACAGTAATATACACTTATTTGTCAATGTTTGGTCAAGATGACAGGTCTTTCAGCATCCCCAAAGGTTCTTTAATTCTTATTTTTTCATACCTGTAAATGCAGTTCTTATTTGTGCCATTTATGTGAATAATCTACTTAAAATCCCACATTGATTCCAATCCACTCAACACAAAAACAAAAAAGAATGTAAACAACCCAATTATCTGTCCTTGGTAAATTTAGTGAATGAATGAATGTTCAATAGAGCTGAATCATTCTTCTTTCACCTTTACAATAGATCCAGCTTTAGGTCTTCTTATTTACTATTACTGAAGAGAAGATTTATGCTATTTATTCTTACAAAGCTTATGATTTATCAGCAATCTTTTTTTGTATACCTGGCAAATGCAAAATGTAAGATAGATTGATAGACAGATAGATAGATGAGTTAATTTGTTGTGGGAAAAGACCTAATGTGTTTTTCCAGACTTAATTATTTTACCAGTGGAGTATAATCATTTGGAGTAATGCCCTGGGGACATTATGAATTTGGTCCTGGTATACTGGGAAAGACTTAATGCTAGTTAAAATATCAACATTTGGTGGCGTATGAAATTAATTTTCTATCTAATAGAAAATCAAAATACTGGCTGCTTCCTCTCGGGTATAATTTCCCATTTGTGAAAATTAAATGGAAATTTAGAACAAAGATATAGGAGATAACTAAAGGTCAAGTGTCTGCTAACAAGCCCTCTCTCCCATGTAAACAAGTATCTTGTATCTGATAAAATGCATTTTCAAACTGGTAAATTGACTGGAGAAAAAGTGAAAAAACAATTCAATCATTCTTCACTTTAAAATGTGAGATGGAGGTTGCCACACATAAAGTATGTACTCAAATAAGGACACATTTACCAGTATTTTTTTAGCATAAATTGAAATGCCGCTAACAAATGTTGCTGATGTTGACTCAAACTTAGCTTTTGGGCTTCCTTTAACTGATCATTAATTACCAATCTCTGCTGGCAAAGTGTAGATATAATCTGAATAAAGAAAACAATGATTGTTTACTTCAGTGTGTTTGTTTCACACAGCCATCCCCTGCTGGTGTGCCTCCTGATGGGTGTGCCATGGAAATAAAGTGTCATCTCCCCTTTTCCAATGAATTATTGGCCGTTAATTTTCATTTGAAATATACAGTCTAATTAACAGGTTTGAAACTACATCAACAGTGGTGATAACCACTGTTTTATTAATAGAACATGCCTTTTGCAGACTCTGCACACAAAGCCAAGGCAAAGATGGATGTCTTGGCTTTAATTAACCAGAATTATTTACTGACTAGGGCTGGCTTATGGGAGCATCACTCATGTAATGGATATATTAGCAAAAGACTGAAGGGATTAGCTTCTGTGGAATTAACAGACTGTGGGCAGTTCATCATGTACTGATGGCACTATACAATATTTATACTATATTTATAAACCAAAACCTTAGTGGATGCTGCACTGTATGTGCATACATTCTTGTGAGCACATGTGCGTATTTGTTATATGTTCTTTCCAGCAAAACTTTTTTTGCATTTTGACAAGATGGATAACAGAATGATGCCATCTGTTGTTCATTATGAAGCTCATGCCATGTGTGTTTTCCTAAACCCTAACTCTATTTTATATACTATGCTGTTCACTGGAGTTGCACAACCAATGGGACTGAACTGCTGTTACATTAATGTGGCTTTGAAAACTTTTGAAAAATTTGCGTCTTCTTTTCATTATTGCCACATCACAAACTTTATGATCATGGAGACAGCATCTGTGCCACAGTTGAGGCCTTGCCCTTTCAGCTGGAAAGCAGCCAAGCCAACAGCAATAAGTTCCAGTGATGTCTGCTGACCTGCAGCTCCTCTAGGACATCTCCTTTTCTTAATGTGCCTCTCGGTATTTCAACCGGCACGGTGCGTCCTGACACCAAAATTGCATTGTGCTGCTGGACTATTGGACTTTACCTGTTACCTAGGTTAGTCACCAAAATACCAAACTGCTTATGGGACTAGGTGGTTCTTATCACGCTTTCCAATATATTTGCGATCATCAGCCAATGTATTTTTTGCTTTTCTTTGCTTACCCAATCCTGGATAGAATGTTTGGCTGTAAACATGTATGCTAGTCCAGCCCTTTAAACTACCTAAAGTGCTCAGTACAAACAGAATCTTACTTAAAGTACAGGCAATCAGGCAATTTTAAAGGGACATTGGGCATGGTTTGGTTTTGAGTTAATCTCCATCTAGTTTTTGGTTGTGATAAACTCAATGCCCCCAGAAGAATTCATGAACAGAGTGCTACATACAGATTTGGCTTGCATAAATGTATACATTTCCCACACACACACACACACACACACACACACACACACACACACAGGTCTGCAAACATATGCATCCATTTAAACACCTGAAGCAGTGTCAACCAGTCAATAGTTTTGTTCATCTGAAACACAAGCAATCTATAATATATAATATAAGGGGCAGCTGTGGCTCAGAGGAAGAGGGGGGTCGTCCACCAATCAGAAGGTTGTTGGTTCGATCCCCGGCTCCTCCCGCCCCATGTTGAAGTATCCTTGAGCAAGATACTGAACCCCGAATTGCTCCCAATGCTGTGCATCGGTTGTTAGTTTCCGTTCGATGGACTTTGCCATCGCTAAGTGAATCTGTGTGAAAGGGTGAACGTGGGACGTAGTGTAAAAGCGCTTTGAGTGGTCGAAAGACTAGAAAGGCGTACAGGTCAATTTACCATTTATAATGTCTACAATATGTGTGAATACAATCAATGGTCTGGCGTACAGAAATGAAAGCAGAGCAGTCTTCCTCACTTTATGCTTACTTAGATCAGCTTCTGCCTCTAGTGCTTGTGGCCCTCAGTTATGTCGTCTGGTGTGGTCATATTTTAACTTGTGGTAAATGTCAGATGTTGCTGCAATGATTCATGTGAAATGCAAACGGCTAGAAATGGTAAACACAAAATGGCAAAATCAGCAGGAGATTGGTCTGTGTTTGCAGTTGTGCCGCTGGTCACCACTGGGTCCAGCTTGGCGTTTATTTAACATGACACATTTCAACAGCACCTGGGGAGCAAGGTCATGGCTGCACACACAACACACACACACAAAGGCACACATGCATGTATGCAGGCACGCATGCACGCACGCACACGCGCGCGCACGCACACACACACACACACACACACACACACACACCTATATTCTCAGAATCATTCATTTCATATTGGACATCCCTGCTGCATTCTAAAAGACAGCCACATCCACTCTAATCCTAAAGGGGCGACATGTTTTTAATTATTGACATTCAGGTGAGTATTAGCATTTGATGCTGTCTGACCCCACAGACATGAGTGGCAGTGGGCTGGGTAGGGAGGAGGACAAGAGGCTGGGGGTGGCGATTTTCAGGGACAAAGAGCCTACTGAGGAGGCAGAGGAATGGGTTGGGGAGGTTGAGGTGCAGTGATTCACATGCAGTGCAGGAGGCCTCTCTGTATCACCCCCTCCCTTCCCCCAAATCCCAGGAGGGCAGGGGGGAATTGATGAAACGAGCAGGAAGGCCTAATTAAAGGCTCTCAGCTCAAACGCATTGATGTATTACATCTATTATGCCACAGTTCGATAGGTCTGCCAGGCCGGGGCTGCCGTGGATACTGAGTCCCGCCAAACAAACTGAATAAATAATAGCAGCTGAGAGGGAAAGAGAGAGAGAGAGAGAGAGAGAGAGAGAGAGAGAGAGAGAGAGAGCAACAGTGAGAAAGAGAGAACGGGAGATGAGTCCAACAGGCATAGTTGTAATGAAGCCTGCTATAGCCATAGGCATGTCAAACAGTCTCTGAGATTTATATTATGTATGTTAAGCCCCATTTACAATCTGTACAGCAGAGTTGCAATCAGGGAATGAAAGTACTGTGAGCCAAAGTCAACAAGTGTTGATTTAGAGAATGTCTCATTGATATAAAATGTCAGCGTCTTTTATTTATTACGAATGGCTATTGTTTAGTCTTGAAAAATAAAATGCCGTTGGTAATTTTGACTAAGTAATCGACAAAGCATAAACAAATTCAGCAAAAGTGTTTTGAACTCAATACAATGTAATTCAAGTAGATTAAGACAACCCATCTAGATTCATACTGCACTTGATGTCTTGTTGATTAATATGTAGCCTTGACTGTTTATACCAATTGAGTCGGCTTTGAGATCAAAGGTCAGATCCACCGACAACTCAACTGCTTGTGGATATTAGTTACTTTGTCACTTACGGTACATGGGAGGAGTGGAGGAGGTAATGGGGTTGAGTTATGCATTGTGTTTATAGTTGTGCACAAGACCAATGTGCATAGAATGAGGAAAGAGGTTGGGAGGTGCAGGGACAAGGAGACTAGAAAACAATGCATGGAATTATATACACACGTAATGTACTTGTGTAGGTAGGGATGGAAATTAAACTGGTATTGGGTACATAAACAGTTAAAAAGCCTCATGCTTTTCCATTCCATTCTTCACCAAACTCAATATTGTTATTGACTAATCTTAATTGAAATTTTTTCTAAGTTACTGTATGTTATGTTGTCCACAATTAAATATTTAAATATGTCACGCAGGAACCAAACACTACATTTTGAACTTTTAACTTCCAACTCCAACTTGAATCTGACTGCAAGAGAAATTTGTCTTGCAGCCAGATAAAACAACTTGAAGAACACTTGAATATAAGACACATAAAACATAATAGAATACACATACTATGCTTAAACCTACCATATGACTTCACATAAAATACAGTGTGCATAAAAGTGACATCATTAACATAAACCCTGGAGTACATCCAGCCATCACCATCCAACTCAGTCACCAATGCTTTTACACCTTCCTGTCTGCACCATCAGTAATTTCCACACCAAGAATGTCATTGCATAGTACAGCTTGTGATTACTCTGTATGAAATTAGTAATCAAAGCTGAAAATTAAAAACATTTATGTAGAAAAATCCCAAAAAAGAAACACTTAAGTCTCCACTTATTAAACCAAAATCTCCCAAATGGTCCATGGAAAAGTTTCCATCTAGTAGAGTACATGAGGATATGTGGCATGGTGATCCCTTAATGCTCAGATGAAAACAGTAAGCCCAGGAAACATGGAGGACACGAGGTGGATTTTGTCAGTGTAAATCCAGCAGCCAGCTACATTGAGCGAGGGATACAAAAAAGCAGGACAGCGACAAATTCAGTAGGAGTGCTTTTTGGTTCTGGCAAAGTGACAAAAGAATCCTATGTGCGTTTGTCTTTTCCTGTCAGTACGTGTGTGTGTGTATGTGTGTGTTGTTGTGACGGTGTGTAAATATATGTCTTTGCTTGCAGAACACACGGAGGAGCAGATTTGTGAGACAAGCTCGAGCAGTTGCCTTCACAGCAGTGGTGAGATTGGAAGCGAGTGGTTTTTGAGCCAGTGTGACTGATGGCGTCTGTTAGCAGCGATGGCCACAGAGAGGACGTCTTGTACTGGTGGCATTGGGAAGCTGCAGCTTTTGGAAATAATGCTGTCCTCAGAGAGTGCACTGAAATGACAGGACAAGCAGGGCCAGTGTTTCCATTCACAGTCCTCTCAACCTTCTGACACTTTTTTCACTTCCACCTCTCACTTATTATGATGCCCCTTAACACTCCTCACCTTCCATGTCTTCCTTTTACCACCTCTTTAACATACTGTATCCCTACCACTGTAGCAGAGCTGCCTCTGTCACAAACAGGTGACTGTCTTCACAGTCTAGTCCTGCCTACATGTTTCTGTTTTTCTTCCAGACAGGGTTTATAATGCCTTTCCTATAGGTTCACGCAGACAGTGTTGGGCAGTAGCTGCTAGTGTAAC
The DNA here is from genome assembly GCF_905237075.1 of Dicentrarchus labrax. Classification (NCBI taxonomy): domain Eukaryota; kingdom Metazoa; phylum Chordata; class Actinopteri; family Moronidae; genus Dicentrarchus; species Dicentrarchus labrax. Next base: position 13,169,491 of record NW_026136719.1, on the reverse strand, counting down.
TAATTACTAAAAAAACAAATAATAATAATATTACTTTTGTTGGCATCCCCCTACTAATTTGAAATCCAACAATCCAATCACATAATTGGATTTATTTATGTAATTGCTGAGGAAACTAGTTTGGAAAATGGAAATGCTTATGTTCAGTGGCTGGAAATATTCCATTACTTTGATTTTAACAACAAAGATGTTTTTTAATCATCATAAGTCTGAATTTTGGGGAGAAAGGACAAAATTATCAATTTTGTAGGAAAAGTAATATAACTATTAATTCTGACAGGGAGTAATAAGTAAAGTAATAATATTATTTAAAAGAGTTATGAGTAATACATTATATTTTGTGAGGAACTAGCCTAACACTGCACATTGACAGAAGTACCACCTTCTTCCGCTGTAACAGCTGCCAACTAAGAAACATTATGCCATACTTTTTGCCTTTTTTCGAACTGGCTGGCAAGTACCCTACCAATAATTTGACTTTACATGTAACTATAACAGCAATACTACTGTAAGTATACATCTTCATGACCTATCTTTGTGATATTTAATTTATATTAGCTGATACAAGTTATTAGGTTATAACAGCAGAATGGTAACCCTGTCTCCTAGAAATAACATATATATTTGTTTTAGTAGCACAAGTGTGTTTTGGGGAAATCATTACTGACAACATTTTTTGAATGCAAGTTCTACTCTCTTGTCATAGCATGCCAGTCATAGGGAGATGTTCAGGGTGGATGGTGGGTGTAAGCAGCATAGGGCTTTGATATGAAGTTATGTTACCATCACATATCAAAATATGAAAACTATGATTTGAAAGGTTAAAAGTAAGGTTTGAAAGTGTAAACAAAACTTTTTTAACTGAAAAAATATATCTGAATGTCTGAAATCATTGTTAAATTATTACTCAGTGTCTGCTGTGTAACGTTTTCTATTTTGCAAATGAAAAATGCAGTTAAAATTATTGAAGATATAGATAGGCCAATCAACTCTTGTTGTGTGCATGATTTTTCCTAATGTCCAACAGCATAGCTAGTTCACTGTTGCAGCCTGCAGTTAGTGACTGTGTATCCCAGTGAAAGGTCCAGTTGGTAATATAAATTGAATTAAAAATGTGCTGTTGACTAACAAAGGCTAAATTAAGAGCTGCTAAATGCTTCCAGTTAATTATTGTAGTTTCTGTGAGCTCAAACTGAGCTTTGAACCAATTCTATGGACCTAATAGGGTCCACAACACTACAGTATATGGTGAGGACAAGAGTGGTAGCAATCTTAAGCTAATGTATGGCTGTGTTATCTCCATTTATGCAATTAGTTAAGCTTGCCACGCCCAAAACTTGCAGCTGCACTGTTTAGCCTGCATAATACAGTTTGAACTGCATATTTTAACAATCTTGAGTTATGGTTGTTTTGACATGTATTTATGATGAATTGTGTGGATGTTGACTACAACCTAAACAGATGATCCAAATTATTTGATGTTTGATCCTGTACTGTGTTTGTCAGGTCCTCCTCTTTAGGACCAATATACAACCATAACTTGGAAATAGTCAAGGGGAAACTGTTAACTAAAGTCTGTACATATGCCACATCATGCTAATGTATTTGCAAACATTGTTTTTATTGAGACACAATGGTAGAATTATATACTATAAACTTACAGCTTCTTGATCTCTCCTGTAACATTTTTTGTTTTTATTGTTTTTATGCTGTTTGTATAGTGAAAAAGAAACTAAAATAGAACATAAACTAAAATAGAACATTCAAAGAAAAGTGTAGCCAGTTCCTATGTACAAGATTGTTGAGCTATATATGAATTACAGGGTAAAACTAATGTACATTTCCCATTTGTAACTTCATTGCTGTTGGCAATTCTGTCAGTCTTTCTTCAATTTGTGTAATGTCCCTCACTTGAGGTGTGCATCACCACATTTACCTGTCAAAACATATTTGAGGGATCTTGATGAAGCGGAAGAGTGGCAGTTATGGAAAACATCAAAACTATTTCCCATTGGGAAGCCAGTGCAGCTGGTGTCATAATACAACACATGGCACATCCCTGCCTGCTTAAGATTTGCTTCAGTGGAGTATCTGACATCTCCACAACTATTTCCTTAATTGACGTAGTTAAGTATGCACCCTCCATCTCTGAATTGTAAATACCTGCCGTAATGTAGTGTAAAATTATTATTCCGGCATCAAGAAACAGCCATAATTTGCAGCTGTCAGTTCTGCTGCATATTAATTTCTCAAATGTACTGTTGTTTAGAAGCAGTTAAATGGAAAGTATTGCACTCTTTTCTCACCATAAACTGTTCATTACCTCACAGGCAAGTTGTCTGAATCCAGTATTGATTCCTAACTTTTAATTGTTTAATTACCCTTCAGTATTATTTATTATTATTCTATTTAAACTGAAGTTTTCTTGGACTTGTTATACATCTTTTCACAAGGCCATTTTAAATTCTTAAACACAAGCGTCTGGACATATTCACTGCATGTTTAAACTGCTATAGTGTCAAGTCTTAAAATACTATGTGGACTTTATTCAATGTCAGTTTATTGATAGTATGTTAACCTTCAAAACTGCAGCCTTCTGTTACAAAGGACAGGTCTGGGAAGAGAATGATGGAGAGGGAGGGACTATTAAAAATAGGTTAAGCTTGTCTCTGCACTATTTCTAACAGGCTCAGTTTGTTCCCTCCGGGGTCTCAGTGATTTGGAGTGTGACCCTGACCCTTTGCTTCTACACAAAGACGGACACACACACACAGACACACACACAGTTCTTCGCCCCGGAAGATTGCTGTGCACTTCACTGGAACTAAATCACAGTGAATGTACTTGTCGGTTCCACTGGCCCTTAACGAGATCTGTGTAGCTGCTCTCGTCGCATTGTAAAGCGGCAGGCTGAACATGATTTAGTCTCACAGAAGCATTAAAGACATTCAAAGGAAGGACAGGTGTCACCTCTCTGATCATGATGATGTGACTCCACTCTGCAGGCCCTCCCTGCACACGGGATCAAATGAAAAACTTAAATAGTTAATTGCGTGTTTGAAGTATGGACAACATCAATTAAGGATCATTATATACTCTACATAGTCATAAGGTGTATTAATGCATGGATGAATAACAAATGGAAGTTAGATTCAGCTCACCAGCCCCCAAATTATGTTTTTTTTCTCTTGGCTTCACAGTCTGGCAGGCAATATTAAAACACAGAAGTTTAGAATTTAGATCACTCATATTTATTTGACCTCGGTGACAACTATCTAATATCTCTACACGATCTAATAAGAATAACATATTAGGTATTAATCCAACCATAGTTTCATCAGTTAGAACAAGAGGCATTAAGGATAAAAAATTAGTGTACTTTTCTGAGGAACTCAGACATGCACCATTACCAAGCACATCTAAGTGAATCTTGGCAAAGGAAACTCTTACTGCCATCAGACTCCATTCACCATGGGCAATGCATCAGCTTCACTTAATGTAAAAAAAGGAACATTTTCTCAAGAAGGTCCACTGCACTTTCAGCTGCAAAATCTAATCACCAGACATCGGTGTTTGGAATTAACTTCCTCCTTCACACGTACTTAACCTTTGGGCCCCAAATAAATAAATATCCCAACGAGGGTCATACTTAACACAAGACAGCAAAATAAAACCCTTGTTTAATGAAAGAGGAAAAGAAAAAATATTGTAGTTTTACTCTACACCATAGACACCATAGAGTGCCGGATGAAGTGAAGATTTTTGAAGAACAGTTTTTGTTGTTATTCTTCTGTGCTTTCCTTGGTCCTGATATGAAATGAACGTGCCAAATTGTTGTAAAGTTTTGCAAGGGAGTGATAGAAAACACCTTGCCTAGAAACATCACACGACCAAGGACAAAGGGAATCTGCAGTGGGTGATTAAAACCACCCAGAAGATCATTGTTACTCAACTTGCCAGCATCAGTGATATCAGTGAGGTGAGATTGCCTGTGCAGAGCCCAAGGGATGCTAAAGACGCTATCCACCCCAGCCACAACCTGTTCACCCTGCTGCCATCTGGAAAGAGGTACAGAAGCTTCTGCTGCTGTACCACCACACTTAAGGACAGCTTCTTCCCTGAGGTTGTGAGACTGCTTACGGTAATTCATCCTCAGCACTTCATCATGTAGATTAGTATTTTCTTTATGACATATTAATCAATTTTACTGTATATAATTTTTGTATACATTTTTTTGTTTTTTTTAGGAGCATAAAGGGAACTACAGGCATAATTTCATTATACAACCCTGCGTAGTAAAATGACCTTGTATTGTTGTATAAATTAAATCACAAAAAAAGGGGACTGATCCAAAAAGGACCCAAGGACAAGCAGACCCAATCCGAATAGACCCAAGGTTATTTCAGCCCATTCCAAAATGCAGAGTTTACCAGACCCAAGAAAGGAGAGAGAACACCAATGCTGGCAACAGTGTGATACACAACAAATTACCTAGTGGCTGTGGTTTAAAAGAGCAGCCTTATGTGTTATTTATTTCTGCATTTCACTTCACCTATCTGTTATGCATGAAAACACAATTTTCTCCTTTGATTATTATGCCATGATCAGAGCTGATCACCTTGATTCTATGGCATTAGAATGGGGGCCTTACCCAGACCCAGCCTGGGTTGAGTCCCAGGTCAGGTCTCAGTTACAAGGAATTGTGTGCATTCTTGAAGGCTGGGAATGTATATTGCACAATTGTTGCACTATTGCTTTATCCCTATCAGTATTATGTCCTGATCTTTCTTCACCACAGCAGTCTGACAAGTCATCCAGCATTCATCATGACTTGGTTTATAGTGACACATTAACCACATAAACTACAACACTGACATAGACATGCATGGTTCTCATAGCAACACTGTGAATGAAGCCTACACATAAAAAGTGCACGCAACATAACATTGAATTATGGCCTTAATAGTCCTACACAGGCAACCCTTTGATTTACTGAGCATATTAGCACAGTTATAACATTATCAGTGAGGGTAGAGTATTTATTTCATCTATCAACCCACAATGAACATCTGATGAGACCAAAAATTAGTACTGTAAATTAGTTACTCACCGGTAAATTAGCTTGCATACTGACCTTTTCATGGGCTAGTGCACACAAACCCCCAGATGCAACAGAAATACATCCTCCCTTAGACAGCAGCCTATAACATTGATCTGTGCATGTGGATCATTTCCAGGATTAGGTGTAATTGGCATCAACTGGAGTAACAGCCTTGTGACTAATGTACAGTTGCTGGGACATAGAGCAGTGGTGGTTTATAGAACACAACAGAATCCAGATGTTGCTGAAATCCTGTTCGCTGTTCATCTAAAACAAGGAAATAAACAAGAAAGACACTGTTTTACATTTTTGTCACGTCTCTCTCCCAAATGCTAAACAGAAGATGGAAAGCACATTTGTGAGCTGAACAATGAACATCAGTCATGATCAATAACAATCAATTCATGCAATAGAAGTGGGGCCTTAAAGGGAAAGCTTGACATTTTAGATTTAAATGTTATTCTCCTATGGAGGGGATTTGTAACTCAGGAAACAAAGTCTCTACTCTTATCCCTCAGATAGCTGTATGGCTTAATTTGTTAATATGTCCTACACTACTACACTGCCATTTGACTGACTAATGAAGAATCGTCCAAATATTGTTCCTGCAGTGTCAGTTATGGTGTATCTTTTACCACAAAACACAAAGTTATGGGTATGATAAGGAGACTATATATAAGCACAGATAAGATAAATCTTGTTTCTCATTAGATAAAATTGTTGCATTCCCTATCATGTTTATTTACCTCCAAAAAAAATTCTATTTAACTCTGACACCAACAGCATGGTGAAACATAAATGCAGTTAGATTTAAAAGATTTGGAAGATTCTGGTTGTTGCAAGAGCTTCCAACTGTTTTAACACAGGCTTGTCCAATATTAGAAGAAAAAAAGTTTTGTTGCATAAACACATATCTGTGTTTTTGTGCCAGGGTGATCAAAATGGCAAAGGCACAGTTACAAATCAATTAAGACTGAGTGAAATTCCACCAGCAGAAAAGACAGAGAGCAGCTCAGTAGACTGAAAGGGAGACAGATGGGAAACAAACAGGCTCTCCGTCAGTGTTGCTCTGCAGAGTGTAACATGCTTCTTGTGTGTGTGTCGGTATGTGCGTCCAGAACATGGGCACGATCCCTGCATCATAATGCAATTTGCTGCCAAATGTTGTACACCCACTGATAGGCTGCTGAATTTGTTGAGGAAACTGCAGAGCAATTGCTGATGACTACTAGTACCCTTGTTTGGATTTAGTTTTGCTAAAAGTGCTGTATAGTATACATTATCAACTTGATATGCACTAATTAATGTACATTGCATTACTATAATTAAATACATAAACTCCTGTCATGTTTTGATGTATCTTCACTATTGTGTGGATGTGAAGTAAAGTGCCCAATATGAACAATATGGATATTTCCCTTAGAAAGAAGCATGTTCAGTGCAGGAATTGTCCTTGTTACCTCCCAATAGTTTGTGATGTAAATGGACAGGAAATCAAAACAGAACCTAGACTGGGGGTTCAGGTTTGGTGATTTTACAGTGGAATGGAATTAATACTATTTGCAGACGATGTTGTCATTTTGGCTCAATAAGACTTACGACTAAGTGGATTGTTCAGTTTAGGTGAGGAGAGGGCAAACTGCCCCAGGTGACTTTGTTCAAGAATCTTGAGGTCTTATTCACAATAATGGTTAAATAGATAAATTAGGAGCAGTGGTAGTAATACATGTTTTGTGTTAGAATATTGTGGTAAAGAAGCAAATAAGTTACAAAGCAAAGTTCTGAATGTATTGGTCAATCTTTGTTCCAACCCTTGCCCATAGTGACATCCTTTGGGTGGTGACTGAAATACTAAAGGGCTTGTAGATACACTTCCCTGTAGAGGTCTTCTAGGCCTCACAAAATGGAAGGTTAGAAAAAACTCTTCTCTCACTATGAATAATGAAACTATAGTTTTATTATTTCAGTCCCAGTCTCTGTAGTTTAACGTCCACAATTGAAGGTTTAAAACAGTTTCAAACAGGATTTGCTCATTCATCAATAACATTTCTGGACCAGTTGATAAGTCATACAAGCTTATGCCAAAACGTTGAACTAGTAATTTATAGTCAAACTTGATAACTGAGAAATTCTAAGTAACAAAATGCAGACTGACTTATCACGCTTTGGGCCCTATCTTGCCGATCTGAAACGCAAGTATCAAACGCAAAATGCTGTTGCTATTATGCCGGAGGGATAAATGACTCTTGCGCCCAGCGCAAATCTAAAATGGGTTGGTCTGAAGTAGCTACATTAGTCATAGGTGTGGTTTGGGCGTAACGTGCAATAAACCAATGAGAGCGTCATCTCACATTCCCTTTAAAAGCAGGCGCGCTTGTTCCATGGCAGATTGCTGTTATAACGGCGGATTTGCCAGGCGCACGCCAGGAGCGGTTCACAGCCGAGAACCGACGTTCTCGTCAGGGCCGTAAAAAGTGTCATTATTGACATGAAATAAATGTAACACAGCCATACAATAAATCAAAACAATGTAACGCAGCTTCGCAGGAAGAAGACCCTGGCCTTGGGAGCAGTGCGCACAGGCCGAGCAGTGCACAAGGGCCAGCTGAGGAGGGAGCAGCGCAAACACCAAGGAGCAGAGGATCCAGACCCTCTACACGCCGGAGGACTACCCGTTCCTGCAGCAAACTGGGTTTGACGTGCTGGAGCAGGAGCTGTCTGGGATGCGGCAAAGTATTAATGCCCGTCTTGATCGGGTGGCGATGTTGCTGCTGCCTCTAAGGCGCATCCCCTCAAGTCTGCGCCCTTAAAATAGCATCTGAATAAGCGCCACTGACTTTAGACCAGGTTTTTCCTGGTCTGTGGCGGAATTGTTTTCTGAAACAGCAAAATAACACCAGGGAACGTTTGCGCCGGAACGCGCCTCCTCTTTTCGCTGAACCGCCCACCGGAGTGCAAGTTCATTCCCTAATTTAAGGACATGCATCGGTGGAGGGAAGATTCCAATGTGCGTCGAGTGCAAAATAGGAATTATACAAGCGCCAGTGTACAAAGTCAATTGCGCTGAGTGCAAGATAGAGCTCTTTGTGTCATCATATATACAAACTTCATTCATGGTTACATTGATAATTTTTTACTTCTTCTGGTGCACACAACAAATCAAAATGGACAGATAAAAATCTTTAAAAAAAAGAAGCTTGCTTAAATGTGAACCAAACAGTTTCAAACAAGTGTTGAGGAATGAACAGAAAGGAAATGGAAGGCTAATGGTTTGGCATGCATGTTCAGAGCTTAACAAGCTTCCTTGAAACAACCTTCATGCAAAAGTTATGCTCACTCAACTTCAGTTATGGATGGCTGGTTGCTGACTTCCATGAAACACATTTGTATATTTGATCCGGGATATTGTCATGTTCTTGGCCAGTATTTATAGCTGGCATTCTCTGCTGTCAGGGAAAGGTTGCTGAGATAGACAATGCGTTGGAGGGTTCAGACAAGCCTTACGTGGGGAATGAGTCAAGATATTGACCCCTATTACAAACCTACTGTATACATGCAGTACACAGACACAGACACACACACACACACACACACACACACACACACACACACACACACAAACTACCAGCCTTAGTCGGTGCTATATCTGTTATACTTAATCCAAATTTAGGTGTTCTATTTAGTCCTTGCTGAAGCTTGTCTATCGACAGACACACTCAGTTTATTCTTTATCGTAAATTTTTTAAGCAAGTATCCAAGTTCTCATTAAACCGTTTTAACTGTCTCCTCAATACGACATCCTCGCAACCTCTTTCCAATAATGGCTGTTCTGGGATGTACATTACAGCTACAGTCTGCCTATCTGTTGTGTAAGGGCTCTCTGAGGTATTGAAATGTGTGTCTGAGCCTTGTCCAAGGGCTGCTGATGAAAATGCATGAGGGTGGTTTTGCCCTTCACTTATCAAACTTAGTACATTAGACTGTGTGCTGAATCACAGGGTTGCTAACTCCAGTGTTTATCAACTTTGGATTTAGTGCACCCACAGGAAGACATAGTTTGGCTTTGTCCTCACTGAAAACAACTATTCTGGTAAAGAGAGTGCCATGACAACTTTCATTTGGTTACTAAGGCTCTAGTTATACAAATCCCTTCAAACTAACAACTGCAGTAGCCTACTGCAGGTTTGGTATACTACATTTGCAGCAATAACTGTATGTTCTCAATTGTCATTGTTTTACCTGAAGAACTGTGGAAGAAGTGAAGTAAAATGCATTTTATTTGTATGTCAGCAGCTTTTAAGACATCTTTTCTTTTTTCTCTCCTAATGCCTCTATAGGTCTTTAAGAGGGAAGACATCATTCTAATACATCATACCATCACGATAATAATCTCCAATTAGCTCAAGTCCATTGAGGGAATTTAATGGTAAAAGGAGACAAAGATCAGCCCATTCTTACGAGTGTGAAGCTGTCAAACCACAGTACTAAGCACTCTGATGTCTTTGAAGTGAGTTCAAAAGGCAAGGACAGTGATTCAGAACTTTCCAGTCGACTCCTAATGAGTCGACTGGAAACAATTATGGCACCCCCTCTTATGTGAGTTTGACCATTGGAAGCAAAAAGGTCTTTTAATTTTGTAGGTCCAATAATTGTACCAGTCAGGACAAATTTTCCTTCTCACGAAAGGCTGCACTTGCTGAAAATAAATACTTTGTCATTAAAACACAATAATTAAATTAAAACCGCATTTAATCAAATCTCTATTCAAGTTTATAATCATATAAGTACAATTAATTGTAAGCTTATTTTTATAGATATATGATGTGAAGCTAATCTTTTGTTGCATCAATTTCTGTGAACAAACTGGGAGTAGGAACAATTCAATTTAATTTCAGACTAGATAAAACTGTTTACCGTAGCAATGTACTGTACTAGAGTTGAATAGCTTGTTATTTATGCAGTCTCTGGGGGAAAAGCAACAGCAGCACAAGAAAACAAAGAGATGGAGAACTTTACAGAAAGTCCGTTGACTGGAATTAATTTCCCCTGCTGCAGGAATTCAAAGAGCAGAAACACAAACACACTGATTATCATCAACAATTTAAATCATCACATTTAAACACAATGATGATAAAGATACATGGCTAATATTTTTTTATTATAGGTTTAAAATATAGTAAGACTAGATAATGTTTTTTTTCTGAGAGAAAAAAAACACTAATGTTTGCTCACTGGGATGCCCTGTCCTCATGATCTTAATGGTGACACAAATGTAAACTAACACAACAAGGCTTGCTGTACTATAATCAATATATTATTATAGTAAGGTGATGTGAAAGATGTTGCTCATAGTAACACAGCTCTACTTATAAAAATCTGTTGTAGGTTTAAATAAAGTTCAGTTATAGTTATTTATTTATTTGAGGAGATCAGATTCTGTGGAGGCAATGTGTTGTGTTCACAGAAAAATCTATTAATTTCCCTCTTAATTATAGCTTTCATTTTATTTATTTCTCTGATTTATAAATATGTTTGTCTATTAATGTATATGTTATGTTTTAATTTATTATTAAAAGTCGTGGCATATAATCATTTCATTTCATTGTTTACCATGTGTCTGCTGTTCAGATGACAAATGGATGGATTTGATGCACACATGCCATGTCTTATGCAGCTCAGACATGATCCTATATTTGTCATACAGCATGCCTTACTTCCAAATTACCATAAGTATAGAGAAATACTGTTTTAAAAAGAAGATTATTAACTAATAACTCTAATCACACAAAACATTGCATCCCTCCAGTGCGACGAAGCTATAAAAATGCATTCATCTAATCTGTGTTGTGGTGTATATAACTAGAACTGATGAGAAGGGAAAAAGGGATTGCTATAGACCCGAAAATCCCATCCACAACAACAGAACCACTTAATGAAGTCCTTGGCTGCTAAACAATTAATACGAGCCTACACTTTATTAAATATGCAATAAAGACTATTATGGCTAAGTGTGGAAATAACAGCCATTCTAGCAAGCATTAAAATGTCTAGCTCCATTTGAGGCTCATTTATGGAACCTCTCCCATTAAGGATACATTAATACTGCAGGCACAGTTGAAGGGCATTGGAAAGTACTCTTCTAAATATTAAAGATGGCTGTCACTGGAAAAATATGTTGTCAGCAGGCTGAAGAATTAGGGCATGTAAATTTCATCACATCCCCGCACTTAATGACAAAGCAGAGATCAAAATGTCATGAAGGACAAAAAAACCCTCCATATCTGATTTAAACAAAGTCAGACACAAGATGATTATTTAATGACCGCCCGTGTTCCAAGTAACACATGGACACACACGCAGAGGACTAACCTCACACACTCTAGTTCTAGTACTTGGCTTTTAACATCAAGGTAGGAGCTTGTGTGTGTAACCAAACCTGGCAAACACTTGTACATTTTGCTTGACATTTTTAAGTTAGAGAACACATCAGAAACACTTAACAACATGGTACACAGACATGCATATAGTTACACATTCCTTGTCTGTTAACATAATCCTGACTTTTTAGCCATTGCTTGAACATATATTAACGTTTTATTTAATTAACTTGGTTGTAATTATAAAACATGATGAAACACAGAAGTAGTTAGTATAATAAAAAGCTAAGACCTAATTAATGAATCTTCAAGGTTTGACTTTATCCACTAGTTTTCAGTCAACATGAACAAGCAGTACAGTCACTGATGCTGTGATATTCAAACAAGTGAAAGAAGCACAGTGCTCGTTACAGGCTTGCCATGTGGGAGTGTGATGCATGAATAATGCAGTATTGTTATCATTAGGTTGCGGTCAGGTCAGAATAAAAAAAAAGATCAAAAGTAAAACATTTTTGCAATCCTCTTTTAAACCCAATTAACATGTTGCCATAAGCAATGACAAGTATATGAGTGTTTCTATTCTAAACCAACATGCTCTGTTCACCCATCCACCCACACTACTTCCTGCTTTAATATCAAACATAAATATACTGTAGATTGTTTTAGGCTGTTTCACAAACACCCAAATCTGTCTGTATGAAAAAGATCATTAATAGGATCTACACATATTGCATACCTTTAGAATAACAGTGTGATGTGGAGTTGCCAGATGTCAAGTGTTTGTGGATGAACAAAAAAAGCATTCTTTGGAATATATGGTGATACACCCTCAAAAATAATGCATATATTTAATACTTAGCTTTACTATGTGATGTCAGAGTATAATTGTGAACGTAAGATAAAAATGCTTGCTACTTTCATGCTGTATCTCTTATAATCAAGTCATGGCTGTGCCTACATTTTCCACTGTATATACTAATGCTTTGTGAATACAGTTATGAATGTTGATTTTTGGGTGTCCTATAAATTAAAAAGTTAAGTTCCAAGTTAGGTTCGTTTTTGGATTGCTGTGGATGTAGACATCAAAAGGATGTGGACATCAAAAGTTTTTTTTAATTTGTGGGTGCCAACTCTTTTCAAGTTCACCAATGCTCTTTTCCTTTGGTCTGACATTATCGTTAAAATGTAACATGGACAGTAATCATCATTATCAGAACTTCATGTTTCACCACAGCCCTACTCGTGGAAATATATCACAGGGACTGCCATAAGTAATGACTGCCAAGTGTAATTGAATTTGATCATATTCATCTTAATCACATTAGATTTTGCCCACAGAAAGAGGAAATGTGGAGCCCATCTTTCAATGTCTAACTCAAATTTCCCAAAAAGATGGTGTCCAGTTTTACCTTACTGACATTTGAGAAAATTAGATGGACTTAAGAACCGCAATAGAAATCCCCAGCCTGGAATTATGCTTAAAAAAGGGCATCACACTTGGAACTATTTAATTTTGCTTCCTGAAAATCAGTGGATGAAATTAATAATGGATAACAGTGATGTGATTTTGGTTTATAACAAAGGTCAAAACACTCAAAGCATTTGCTACGGTTTGTTGGGGTGCCTTCTTAGATTAGTGCATATAAGTCAAAGATTAATTACTTTAACAGTGTGTAAAATGCAGGTCCAATTTTCTGCATTTGAATCTATGGTGTGACCTTTGTAGCTTGTCCTTATTTTAGTGCTATTATCTCTTTATGGCTCCATTCATGTACAATGGTCTTTACAATTTGAAAGAAAAACCTTAAATAAGAAACCACTAGTTACAATTATTGGATTCCCTGAAAAAAAGGCAGAGCCAGCATAGAAAGACCAATGCCAGTTTGTTTCACAGAAAATAAAGAAAAATCTATGCAGTCTATTGGACAGTATTTTTATGAAGAAATGTACTATTATAGTTTGTCATCAAAGCTTGTCTCACTTTGCAACTCATTGCCAAGTGTTTTATGTATCTTAAGAACTAGGTCTCATATTTATGCACTAAAGTTTAATGCGTTAGATTTGTCCAAATAATATTATGGCAACAGAAGATCATTAAACATGCCTGTACTGGAATCTGTTTTAAAGTGTACTAAAACCTGCTTTTTGAGTCACAGTGGGAGAGGGAAGGGCAGCAGAAATAAGCCCCAGAGAGCCTGAAAATATCCCTGGTCAAGCGAGAACAAAGAAATTAGGTTAAACACTTAACGGCTGTAAGGGTATGTAAATTTGAAGTAATCAGCAGGAGATAAGTGGATTATCAATTTAGTAGTATGCCCCTGTCAGATCATAAAAATATCATCAGAGGCAATGTTATCCCAGAATCTAAGAGGCTTCTATTAAAAATTGAGTTTCCATCATTTCTGTGTGTGCCAAAAACAGATCATTTTGTGTTAATAATATCTTCTGAAGGTCATCAATCTCTTGCTTATACACATGCAGATCATTTGAAGGGCTCATGGACATTTGAACTGACAAAGACAAAGAAAAGAAATGATGATGTTGATGAGTTTTTTTAAAAAAAGGCTCAATAATGTAGATCAACCTCTTGAATTCTAATCAGATGCTTCTATAGTGAGAATCAGTTTATTTTGGGGGACATGGTTTAAATAGCTACTGCTGCCATGGTTTTGTATGGTCAGGGCTTTTCACCTCAGTGGACTGACTTCTCTGAGGTTGAATTGATTCTATCAAATGTATGTTAATGTAACATGAGCTTATTCCAATACTAGCTGCTTAATACAAATAAGATGGTAAAATACGCATTGATACCACACAATAAGCAGCCATTCGCCAGATAGTCTCATGTAATGCTCAGAAAATAAATGTAGCAAAATTTGACAAGCTACAAATAAACAACAGTGTGCACCATAGTACCTACTGAGTTAATTTACTGATAATATTAAGACTTGAAATAATAGAAAAAATAAACTGCAGTTACACTAGCTGCAATCAAACATAAAACACATGATTGGTTTGTTTGCAGTGTGTTCGCACTGTTCAAACCATGCTTACAAATGTATCAATAAATTAATATTGAAAATATTTGTATGTGTAAAGTTCAGGCAAATACAATTGCTTGAATCATACCAAGCTTTCTCCATCAGACTGCTGAAGGAGTGTTCAGGAAAGGTTGGACTGAACCAAACAGAACCAACAGTTAATCTGGTAGAGCTAGATATATTCAATATTTATGAATGAATGTGCCAAATTAAGTGAAGAGAAAGTATTCAAATTAATCTCAAATTTTCAACTTTGTTGTGGCCACGTCACCCCACACATATAAATAAAAACATACATATATGCATGCATAAATATTCATCACATGATCAAACAAAATACACCCACACAATATACATATATATACACACAAATAGCAAAGCAAATAATTTATTCAGAATTAAATTGTCAGCATCCCGTACAGTGCTTTTTTCTAATGTTCATTTCACTCATGGTGTGCCACAAGACTCAATTTTAGGTCCATTATTCTTTTGCTAGAACACAATTACTCTATGTCGTAGTGTTTGCAATGTATTCATCATGATGCAGACGATAGACCTGTGTGTGCCAATAACACTTGGAGACACTATCAGTTTAGTTGCTCTCAAACATTTCCCGCACATAAACTGTGAACACTTCCTTATTATTATTATTATAGCATAGTATTGTTACTAGTTCTGCATTTCAGCAAAAAAATAAGTGGAACTTGATAGAAAAGTGATTTATATAAAATATTTACTATCATACAGGTGAAGCTAATGTATTGCTTCTGCATGCTGCACACAAAACATCTGCAGTTAACCGAAGGGTAGTGACGAGGCTGGTTATGTCTACAGGCTGGTTATGTCCACATAAACTTCTATTTTAGAATTCTGTTACCAATAAAACCTCAGATCACATGAAACTATAACTATGACTAAAAATGCAGAATTTGTCAAGAAATAAAGAGCATGCATGTCAACTTGAAAAAAACCAACCCAAAAAAAAACCATCCAATCTCAGTATCCCACCTGAGAATCCAGCCAGCAAGGACAGATGAGGTAGGGAGAGGACTGCAATGCCAGATGATCAGCTCATTTCTCCAGGGATGAGAGTTCGAGATCGAAAGAGAAATGACATCCCTGAGAAGGATGCTAAATACCTGCCTCGATAGGATGTTAAAAACTCTAAATCGTCGTGGTGGCTGCCACATCTGTGCAACAAGCGTGCAAGGTGGAGCGTAGAAGGCAGAGGAGGTGTAGTGTTTCTGCAACGACAGACAGCTTAAAGATCTATTTAAGTGAACTGTATATCACAGAAGTTGTTTTGGTAACCACATTTGCTTCATCACCTATTATTTTTTGTTGAGGGCTTTGTAGGTATGTTCTACATATCCATCACATATTGAATGAAATTCTGCTTTCCTGATGTTTCTCTCTTTTAAAAACATTTTCGGGGGCATTTCATGCCTTATAGTGACAGTGGAGAGATGACAGGAAATGAGGGACAAATACAGCCAATGAAATAACCGTATATATAGCTGACAATGACAAGTAAAACATTAAAAAAAAGAAAAAAAGAAAATAGATTAATTATCTGTTTCTAAGCACACAACACAATTTTAGGAGCCTACAGAGACAGATAAACAAAATAGCAATTTAATGTAACTATTACATAAACTGCATTAGTATTTGGATTTATTACAGATTTTATTATATGTAAGCTTCCTGTTACAGCGAACTCAGCAAAGATGAAGCTAAAAGTTCTTGGTTCACTTCCGAAGTGTGCCCTAGATTGGCTACAGCCCCAGCTGTTTTGCATCTCATTTATAACTCCCCAGCTGCTGCTAATTGATCCAAAGTATTTAAGGTAGTGACTTCAGCCATCTCTTTCCAGTTTGTCGATTTGTATTTTTGTCCTGACAAAAGAGTGATTGGTAGATAACTGCAAGTTATTTTTACTGCTTTATCTCTGTGTGGTTTACCTCATCCCAAGTTCCCCTGGTGATGTTATGATCGTGGCACAGTTCACTAGTCTCCCGTCTGCTCTCCTCAGTCACCCACCAGTCTTCTCCTGTGGCTTGCCACCAACTGATGATCACTAGACTTAAGCTTGCACTCCTAAGTTGCCTACACTCTTTCTCAGCAGTGTGCCCATTCCTCTTATTCTTCAGCATATCCGCCCTGCTGCCTGTCGACCTTCTCTTGTTTATCTCCAGTTACCCATTTCCTTGAAAGTGATTTTGTGCCTGCAACTGAATCCAGGTTCTTAGGCCCTTTCAAAGCGTATTATTATTATTATCATTTTTTTTTTTTTTCTAGTTCACAATGTATATCTTACTGACTGGTGTGGATATTTTATAATACATTAACAAAGGCATAATATGAAATTATATACAATATCTTGTTCAAACATCACATGCTTGGGTGTTTGTAAGTGATACTCTAAAAGGACTCCTAAAGACTGCGTAACCCCCTTCCCTCTGGAGGGATGTATTAGAGACAAATCTATTAGCTACTACTAACACATTGTGTATTTTACCCACCTCTGTTTATATAATACAAAATATTAGAAACACTTTCAGTATGTTCTTCAACATTATCACAAACTATAGCATCACCAATAACAAAGTATCACCAACTCTAAAACAGTTTCAACAAAAACCGATCATTATAATCTTCACAATTATATGGTTTATTGCAGAGCTGATATACAAGACTTAGAATTATTTTAGGTAGGTGTACCCAATAAAATGTTCTCATCCCCAAATTGTCAAATACTGCCACTTGGTTTGTGTCCCCTCAGTGGTAAAATATGATGCTGTAGATGATGCCTTTCGCTTTATTTCTGGACTTGCAGGGCTCTGTGGTTAAGTTAGCAATAATTAATAATCAGTGTCTGGATAGACTTTCAAAATAAAGCGGCTGTTCAAGTCACAGTCACAGTTTGCTTAAGTTAACACACAAAAACTACTTTCTTAGGTTTATGCACAAAAAGTAAATGTGGTGAGGTTTAGGAAAGGCTCATAATTGGTACATGAATAAAACTTGTGTAATGTACATGATGTATCTGAAGAATGTTACATAAGTTACATAACTGTTTATTTTTGGTTTCACACAGGACATGGCACATGGAAATGGTGGACACCAGAAATGACGCTAGAGGGATAATAACAGCGTCATATTATGATTGATAAAAATCTCAAATAGGCAGTAAAGGTATCTCTAGATCAAACCAGAAACCCCAAGATCTTTATTTTTTAGTTCCATCAGAATATTAACTATACGTTTTTCAGTCAGTCACTATAAGTCAGTACTTTTAAAACCCATCATAAGTATACCTTGTTATAAACTTGAGTCAAGTCTTTTTTTCATTGTATCTCAGCTTTCAACATGTTTGTTGCACTATGAAATGATGCCTTTTAGTTGAATTATTTGTGATTTTTTCAATAGTTTCTTTTATAAACCAGCTTACCAACTTAGGGAACATACCATCACCACAGTTTTACCTTTCCAACTGTCACATAATAGTGTAATCTGTCCAGAGGTGAAGAAAGTAATATGACCACATATCTCAGGAGGTTTCAAAATACTGTTCCTCTGAAATCCCAGAATTGGACTGATTTCATGGCGCGTCACCCCAGATATGCCAATGGAGCGTGAAATTGAGTCACTCAATGTGAAAAACGAAGAAGAAAAAAATCTTTTCTCTTCTCATTTCTCTGCAGAAGAGCAGAGACTTTTTTGCCAGTATGCTGGCACTGCTTTGGTCTTTAATTTCCAAAGCAACCAAGTGAAACAAACCTGTACATTCCAGACAAACACAGCCATTTCGCACATAAGAAAGTGGATGACATTTTGCAGCTAATCAGCGAGTACATGGGAGTGAGAAATGTCGTTATTCATGAAGCATGGGGAAAAAACATGTCTCAGTTGATGGATAAATTTGATAGAGTAAGTAAGATTGCGGCAACAGGTGTGATCAAAACTGCATTCTGTTACTGAATAATATGTTCTAATGAACCAGACGTTATAATTTTGCTGCAAAAGTATCACAGGTGTAGCAGAGCGTTTATGATACGAGTGGATTTTACACTGTGTGATGTTCTGTTACCTCCCACTGTTACACCCCCTTCCACACTTTTTATGCCCAGTAGGAGTGAGTCCCATGAGTCCCATTTTTCTCTGTCTGTCTGTCTGTCTATTACACCTAAGCTTTGATATCCGCCTAATTTTACATGTTTTGTGAGACACTTCCAGTTCTGTCAGAAAGTTTAGTAATTCTGCTCCTCTATTGCTAAACTATGAAATACAGATATGACCAGAATATACTGTCTAGTATTGCCAGTTGCTCAGGTGACACAATAACAGGAAGTGACTGATTTTAATATGATGTATACAAGTGTGACAACTTACTGTCTGCATAGGTTAACTATTATTTACGCATGTGGGTGGGCTTACAGCTGGCAATCAAGATTTCTGCCAACCAGCAACACTTCTTTTACTGTCATCTGTCAAACTACAGGCATTTGGCCAAGATGATGAGCCATAGAAGGAAAAAATACAAATTTACTTTCATCTAGCCTATGAGAAAAACTCCATGATTGAATTTACTTGCAATTTTCTGTTATCATAGTGGTTTTAATGATGTACAAGGTAAATAATTAAAAAGAGGTAATGTCTAATATGAGCTAGGTTAATTACATGCAAGGTGATGTAAATTGTTTCTGAAATAAGTTCAGAACTGAAGTTATTTGTATCTTATTTAAAACAAAAGCATGCATGATAGAAAAACGTTCACACAGACTAGGAGGAGGAGAAAAAAACTCTGGCTCTAAGGAGCCTCACATCTTACCATCGATTGTCCCTCAGCCTCAGAGAAAACAGATGGTGTTGGTACTTTTGAAGCTGATTAAAAAGATGGCAAGATTAGTGCATATATAATGTAATTGAGTACTAATAATTTGTTTTTGTGAGTGTATTTTGATACTCTTTAAAGTAAGATTTGATAAAGTGATCTCTTCTTTTTCAGGGCATGAGGCAGTGACTTAATTAACAAAAGTACAGGTCAGGGAGACAGAAAAGACTCAACAAAGAGAAAGAGGCAAAAGAAAATGAGGAATGCTTTCACTGGTGCAGTGGTAGTTTGAGGAGCACAATGTCCTGGCCCTGAATTATGAGATGAATTTGTTTGGCAGAGCAGACTTTCCAAATGGGTACCATATTTTATTAAATGAGCACCCCAAACGCCAGGCAAAATGGCGACACTGGACGATTATGCTAAACCTCGGATTACATTCAACAACAACATTTGTGAACACTCAGTTCTATGTTTTATTCTTAACATACCAATGAATGGCAGCCACATTAGTAATATTTTGGTCCAAGATCGGGCATTAACTTGAGTCTCCAGTGAGTAAATAGGACAACATGTCCATCTAACGCTGTAATCTCTGAATCCATATTTTTTACTTTGCTTCATAAAGGGCATGCGATATACCAATATGAATTTGAAACTTTGCTAAAATGGATGGGGAGGTCCTACGTGCACAAACATTTTGTTGGGTTTACTGTACCTCACCTAAACACCCCATAAATCATTGTAATAAGTACAGATTTACAAGATGTAGACTATAACATTTGTGTGAGGAAAGGCTTTACCTGTAAACCAGATTTTCTGCAATCCTAGTCCTGGATAGTTCTACAGATATCAATGCAATTTCTCAATTCATCATCCAGACTGCTGTGATCAATCATGTCAAGGGCTGCACTTGGGTCAAGCAGAAATGATGCAGAGTGCTCAAAACAATCTGCATTCATCAGGCCCAACCTTGACACGACCATTTCTGTCCTGTCACTGTTAACAAAATGTGAATTTTCCCTTATCTTCCTCTTGACCACTTTTCTGGAGATAATACATTTACTGCGATTTTAGACACTTACATACAAAGAGGCCTTGACTAAACAATTGGTCAATGTTGTGATGATTTTAACTAAGGAAAGGTTTGAAGAGGTTTGTCATAGAATTATACTTGCAAAAAACAAAAGCTCTCGAGTATGGTAATCCAAGGGCAAGGGTCTACAGCATAAACAGCCATGTTTGTCTGTGTAATTGAGTATCTACAATAGACTGTCAGGAAAGGTATAATAATAATAATAACAGAAAGTATAATCTTATGTCATGTAAACAATAAAGATTAACTCCTTGAAAAATAAGCTATAGAAATATTGCATGTGGGTCAGCAGTACAGTATGGTATAATCTCTTCTCTCACATATTGGATTTTCTGGACTTTCCTATTAATATGTTTTAGCTACCATTAATGGACAAAATATTTACTGAAAATTTCTTGTTCTGGAGGGAAGTGTTTCTTTTTAAAATTTGGATCACATATTGTTCCTTGAACTCTCTCGATGTACTGCTCCAGCACAAAATGCTGTTTTTCCCCTCTGTGACAGCAGCAAAAAGTCGTGCCTCACTGATGAGAGAGGCAGAACAGTGAAGGCACATGACACTGCTCTGGAGAAGGACAATAGGGTGTCATTTTGGTTCCTTTGAGAAGGATCAAGTATTCTTTGTCATCAAGAAGTACTCCTGGAAGTACATTCATAGCTGCTGCCACCTCTCACCTGACAAAGCATGGCAGTCTGCACAATATCATTTGTGTGCCAGTGAGGATTAACTGTGGTGACCAAGCTGGGGCAGTACGTGCACCTCTTGATCAGTGTGCAATCAGATAAAAGTGATTGTCCATCATTTTGTCATTGCACGAGGAACACCATTGCTGATGCCCTTTTATACTGATAGCCCCCATCAGGTTGAATATGCTCATCCTGGTGGACTGAACACATATAAGCAGATCTTTGTCATTAGAAACACTGACAAGTGCATTTGTGTCCTTCAAGCTCTGAATTACAGGAGATATCATGTAAAAAATTATTTTTTATAAGGTTAGGCAACTAACCAAGGGGACCATATTCCTGTCCAATTCCAAAGCCACCTCCACCACTGTCATCAGTGTCTGGTCCACATCAAAAAGCTGTGCTAGAATATAGTCAAAATCACAAATCAATGTTATCTTCTCATCTCATTGCCAGTGAGCAGCAAAGCTCCTTAACATTGCAGAAGTGTGGTAATACCACAAAATATCTGCAACACTATCTCTCTGCTCACCGTGGTGACCCTCGGAAAAGATACACACAGATGGTCACACAGACAACTTGGCACCTTCTGGCTGAGAAGTAAAAAATAGAAATGGAAAAAGATGAACATTTCATTACTGTGTCATTTGGCAAATAGATGATGATTAAATAGATAAATGTCCCTGTGCCTGGTTTGTTTTATGGGGCATGGATAGTTTAGTTCAGGGGTGTTGATGATTGGCAAAACAACATACATATTTCTTTATTACCATCTTCAAGGGCTAAAACGATTACCTATGACTCATTGAACAATGGCATACATGGTTCATTGATAAATATGATTCTTTAATAACATAATGAGTTAAGTTCACTTGATGTTAGGGTGACACACTGTTACCCTTAAGTGTGTTAGCTTAAATGGTTAATGCCCTTGCTTCTGTCAATATTGCATTTATAGCACATGTATACATGCTTGTGCACTTTAACATCAACATTTTGGTTTCTCTGACAGACAGATGGTGTAAATGGAACATTTAGGCTTACGTAAGTGGAGAGATGAAAAGCACTTGACCATGAACCTTCATCTTTTTCCAGTTTATTAACTTGACTTTAAACATTATACACAGTCTGTCACTGTTTCATAATAACTGTACTGTATAGAAATTGAGATCCAGTGACAAGGTTGAACATAATGAGATTCGCCTTCTGGATTTATTATAGCTGACATGAGTTCCTTCTCTGGGTGGACACAGTTTGGTGACCTCCAGTTATAAATCTACTTTAAACCACTTTAAACCTCCAAAAGTACTGCACATACATTTTCAACAGGACCGTTCTGCCTTATTCTCAGACATTCACAAATAATTGGATCCCTCCCACCAAAATAAACGACATGAAACATCGTCTGTACACAGAAAATAGTTTGTCCAGGCTCGTCTTCCTTCTGTTCGGAATCTTCTTGTCCTGAAGCCTTGATGAACAGTTGCCACATGTTTGTGGTTGAGACTTGTTTAAAACCTTGTTAAAACATATTCATTATGTACTGGAATTTGTACTAATGAAGACATTTCTCTGTCTCCCTTTTTAAAAGAGTGTATTGATTTTTATCTGTTTTGCCTTGTTCTAAGTTATGATGGCATCTCTTCTTATGTGGTGTTTATATTGATTTACGTGGTTTGCAGTTGTGCAGCTATTCAAATGACATATATTTGTTCAGAACAATGGAGTACTAAATGAAGACAGAACAGAATAAGGAAGGTATCACCATTGTCTCATGGGAAAAGATTATTGAACTGTACCGTTTGACATCTTATCAAAGGTTCTTCTTTAAGTTCCTGGGACTCCCTTTCAGACCAGGACTTGGTGAAGCAAACAACTCATTCATATGACATGTTTCTAAGTTTGTCGATGCATAATTGTCTTGCTTGTTAAA
Source organism: Dicentrarchus labrax (assembly GCF_905237075.1). Lineage (NCBI taxonomy): Eukaryota > Metazoa > Chordata > Actinopteri > Moronidae > Dicentrarchus > Dicentrarchus labrax. Next base: position 13,146,422 of record NW_026136719.1, on the reverse strand, counting down.
ACAGCCCTGACAATAATAGTTCCCATTGTTATGTGTCTCATGTATTTCATTCTCCCCTTGTGGAATCAAGTTATAGATCAGCCTTAATTACAAAATGAAATAATAAATACATTATGATGTTTAAAATGTGTATGTGGTCAACAAGTAGTAGCAGTAATTAATTAATTACAGGGCCAATTCACCTATTTTTGATAATTAAACTGACCCTTTTGATGGTTTTAAAACTGTGAAATGCAAGAACAAAACAGAAATCTAAGAACACTGAGTTGTGTGACAGCTTTCCCAATAACAGTCTAGATGATAAGTACATGATCTGCATATTGTGTCCAATATTTGACAGTTTTTGACATTCTACTCCCTGTCTTAATTTAATTTTTTTTGTTTTCTTATTTGTGTGGAAGGTATAATATCTGCAAGATACTTTTTATGCTCCTGCAATTTAACATAGTGGAGGTTCTGCCATCCTGGACAGGAAGTCAGAATTAAATATTGTCTTTTCCTTTCAAGAGATGCTAGTTATAATTTTGCCCTAATAATATGATACTTTTTTCGTGTTTGGATTAAAAGTTAAGTTTTTTAGTATTCCTGCGCTAATTCAGGAGAAATGATTGATAGCAGACTTCTACAATGCCAAGGACAGCACATTTGTACAATGCTTACACCTCTTTTATACCTTAATTACAGCTTTCTTGTTGAGAAAAAAAGCATTATTGCATACACAATACTAAAAAACTACACGCAAACCAGTGCATGGCAACCTGATATTACCTCTAATGTAGCAAAAAATCATTGTCAGTGGCTCTAATCAGTTATTAGCCTTTTAGATTTTTTGAGAGCCTTATCAGATGTGGAGAGCTCTTATCTGCGTGACTCTATTGATCGCTCTTTGCTCTAACAGAGGCGTATATGAAATGGCATTAAGGAACGGGAAGGAGATGCTTGTATCTACAGTGCCCATACCAGTGTGTCACCTGTGGAGCACGGATGGTTATCAGTTTTCTATTTCATACTTTTGTTACAGCCATTCCTGTCTTTTGTGCTGTCTAAAGGTAGGGGATATCCACTAACTTCAAAAAATACAGTGAATAAGTAAAAAGAGATAAAGAAATATGAGTTTTGAGCATTTGAGAATGCTGCGCAGAATGACACAACTTTTGTGACTTATATCGTCATGCTTAATAAAGAAAATGTCCATCTCTTTCTGAATTGCAGATGACACATTCATTCTGTGAGTCTTAATCTTATAAGCGTATTACAGAGTATATGCCCGAAGCAATTATGCATGATGAGAAAAGGATGTCTGTGTTGTGTCTTGTTACATTACAAATGTAATTCTTCACACAAATCATTTACATGTGACCTTACTGCAACCTATATATCTATTTAGTGTCGGTATGCAAGTCACCTCATGCCACAAGATGTTGGTAAACTTATTACATCTTTCACACAGGAAGAAGTTTAGAAAAGTTCATTTGTAGGTTTCAGAGAAGTCGAAGACAGAGAGAACCATGCAAAGTAAAGCATTAGGAATGCGTTTGTTAATGTTAACTTTGCTGCTTGAGGCATCCAGAATTATAATAGAAACTCTGGGGACTGACATTTCTGGCAATCACTCTGTGTACTCTGAAAAATACAGTACATCACATAGTACATCATACATCCCCATAGGGAGCAAGGAGTGTTTCTGAGCTGAAGGGCTAACTCAAAAAGAAGTGGTTTATGTCAGGGTAAATAATATTTTAAAATTCTTCTACTGCAGTTTGATAAGTCATTTCATGTACGCAGTATTTATGTACCTCAATAACATTTCATCCAGTAAATATAAGTAGTTTTAATGATCAGTCACATCAACTAAACCCACAATTTAAATCAATATGAATTCATCTAGATATGTGAAGAATGAATAAAAAAAAAAATTTCTTAAAATGAGCCCACTTCACAAGAATTAATCAGATGTGGTTGCTTAGTTAATCTTTGTGACCCACTTACACTTCATTCACTGAATCAAGAAGCACATTTTGAAGAGAGCATGATCCCAATGTTCACAAAGGCTTCTCTTGCCTAAATATTTTCAAGATACCTGATATTGACCAAACGCTATCTTCTAGCTCTCACAATCCAGCAGAGGTTCGTTCAACCTCTTCTGGGATTCAGTGTGGATCAGCCCTTGTCACAGTTGTATAATATAGGCCAGGATTAGGGAGTTAAAATAATGAGCCGAAAAACCAGATAAGGGTGGGAAGGAAACTTTTCCGCTCAATTTAGGAGAGACACTTTTGAGGGAAAACTTTAAGAAGACAATTATAACATGACGTTTCTGAATTGTTTATCAGAACAACTCGAGATTTTGAACGCAGCGGAGCAGATGAAAACAATTACTTCCTCAGTCATGCCACACTTGACATGAAAATGCAGAAAGCCATAATCATTTCAGTCCTTAGCCACCATAATTAATAATAGTCCCTCTAAAACACATGCTTAGGAGTATTCTGGCCCACAGGGGACAGGCATATGTAATTATTCTTCTTAATTAGTGGTCTGAAAGTGTATCTGATTAAGTTGTAAGACGGGTCTTTGACTAATTCAATTTGGACTACAGTCTGCAGCAGTCTGAGCATCAGGCCATTGACTGAATATAACAATTCCTGCTGTGCACCAAAGGATAAAACACTTAGGCCATTAGGTCTTACCTGTGAGATACAAACTAAGTGATTAGACAGAAGATGATGTTTGTCACACCACAGTTGGTCAGCTAGATTGCATATTACTGTTTCTTAGATGCAGCATCAGGTCTTTTTTAGTGAGTGTCATCACTCAGAGCTTGATTCAGACCTCCAATGGCTACCTACAGTCGCACAATATGTTGCAGTGTGATTATTTGATTATCATTTAACTAAAATACCCTGTAATTTGAATTAAACCAAGGGGTACTTAATCAATTTGAAAGTTTAATATTAATCTGGTTCCGATATAAACAGTTCTATGATTAGATTTTTAAGGATTTAATATGATAGTTGGATGGGCACTTGTATATACTTTATTTCTACATTTCTTTTAAAGCTGTTATTTAAAAAAATGTTTTAACATCATTGTAAAGGTGTCCTTAGAAGTAAACAACAAAATTAATTTGTGATTTGATCTGATCAGCAGGACAAAATACTTTGTCTGTACCTCCCAGAACAGTTAAAAATGACTGGTGATGATTAAAATTACTACTTCATTAAGGTAAGGGGACCTTTGTCATCATGGTTAAAACAGTAAAAACGTGGTTAAGGGTTAGGGAATGACCATGGTTGTGGTATAAATAAACCAATGTTGACTCAAGGTTGGAATTGGGAAACAAGCAGGAGCCTCCCATGTTCAAGTTCCTAGGTGGACTTTATAATAAGGCTTTTCTCCTTTCTCTTTTGCTCACACAATTATTACAAAAGCTGCTAGAGTACCATAAACAAAATATTTTGGCTATATAGAGGCAACACATTACTCCAAAAGGTACCATTATCACAGGACTTCCTCGTTAACCCTAACCTTTATATTATGTGACTTATCTTTGCATGTCTTGGTTAAGGTGAATAATAATGGACTATACGCACAATTTAATTAATAGACAATTACTAGAATTACTACAAATGACTAGAATTGACATGAACCATGAATTCACTGAAGAAGCACAGGATGCAGCCTCATAGATTTTTCACTTCAACCTGTCGCCAGGATCCATGTTCACAGGGCAGCATCATAAAACAGAATGGCTCACGAGATCATCCTCTACACCGCAGACAGGAAACTGACACTGGTGGTGGAGCAGGGTCGAGCTTCAACAAAGTGCAACTGCCACAACATGCCAGGTAGGGTGTTAATTACACATGGCTGTGAGGAAGAAGGTCCACCCCACAGAGAATCATAATCAAAGCGCGGGGATAACTAGGTAGAGTCACATGGGCTGATCACCATTACAAAGCTGGCAAAAGGCAGATGCTAGAGCACAGTTTTCCTCTAATCTTTTCACTGTGTACACTACCAGCACACAATTTCTAATGTAAACCACAGTCATCATGAAATCATGCACACTTAAAAGAGCTTAATGTCTACATCTTGCCATCCCCCACAGTTAACCACAGATTTAAATATACAGCCCCATAAATAAATCACAGAGGGCAAATGATATTGAGTTAGTGTGGGGGAGAATTACACACTGGGTCAGCATTTTGCAGTTGTTCCAGGAGACCTACTGTCCAATGTGAGACAAAAGTTAAATGATATCAGGTGCGAAGCTAAACAGAATGATTATTTGATAGCGCCTTGTGCTAGTCCTTCCAACATGGTGACCATTTCCACTTGGAGCATCATGAAACATAACAACAATTAGTGTTAATGACACTGTCAGACATGCAGGGGCTTACAATCAATTGTTTGTTTTTTTCTTGCAGAGTGATTTATATCAGTCATTTTGACCTTTATGTGGTTGGTATAGGCTTTATCACAGAACTTACGTGTGCATCATATGAAGAGCCATGAAAACGGTATAGATTTCGGTTTGCACCATATGTCTAAGCAGGCAGGAGAGGTGAGTATAAATCCTAATAACACCTTGCAAAACTTGCACTGTAATGCTTGAGGCACCTCCCTCTACTACTCTGACGCAGTGACAATTACGCGAGGTGAGAATAAAACCTCTTTGGTGCAAATTCAAATTGCACTTCTCAGCCTGTAAAGAATGATGTACCTTTGCCAAAAAGGAGCCCCATGTCAAACACAACATAGAAAGTGCCCCAAATGCATCAGATTAATGCTGTATGGCTATATGCTAATATTGTGTACATGCATCTGTGTGTGTTATGGAGCAAGCCAAACCTCTCTGAGTCAAACTCAATTTCAGTAAGATACCTGCCAATAGTATATTTGTTCAGGTGTGAAAAATTCTGCTTTATTTGAGTGGATACAATAGCTTAAGGGGTTTACACTTGACATAATATCAATATGCTCATAATATCTTCCTGTAACTTATGGTCAACAGTGTTTATTTGATGAGTTAGCTTCTCTGGTAATAATCAGCATAAATCTCTGGCTTCTCTTATCATCCTCATATTTCCTAAGCATTGTTAGTTTTAGATTAAATAATCAGTAATAAAAGATAACACACATTGTGCATATTATTTGGACGTGTTTTTTTTTTTATATACTTTTATTTACCTTTGTGAATATCTGTGGCCACTGGATTGTTGGGGGGCTCTATTAACAATGAATAAACAAAAATAAAAAGAGACAATAAGGAAAGGCTCTTTCATGAAAGATGATATCAACAGAGGCAGGGTTCATGAGAGTGCTTGACTGTAATGGAGATAGACTGCAGATAGCTTCAGGGGGATGTGATTTTATTGAAGCCATTGTGACACTCCAATATCACCTCTTCTTAGATATGAATTATTACACCTTTGAGAGAAACGGGATGAGAAACATTTAAAATCTAGATGACAACTTCAGCAACCAAAAAACAGTTGTGTTGATCCACATGTTGTCTAAGGAGTTTTTTTAAATTCTCAAATGTGTGTGCTTCTCCAATGTGCCAGTGTCTTTGGGTGTTTTTGCCCGTCATTGTTAATTAATTAAATGGCTGGCAAGGGGCCAGTCATGCTCATTTGGCCTGTGATCTCCCAGACGGACACCATTTAGAGCCAAACGCCCTTCTACCCTCTATTCATTTATGTGCTGAAATTCAACCGTACCTCAGCTGGTCTACACGGTCACAGAGGTCAAAGGTTATGGACTCAATGATAGGTTAAGCTTGCCATCCTTCAGTGAGGCATGTTTTGATAGGACAGGAAGAAGGGAGGCCCTGGAATTAATGCTGGAATAGACCATATGATGCTGTGGACAGCATCACAAGGTCAAGTGTTGTTGCCTGCTGTCCTTGTCAACGCCTTAAAAAAAAAAGGGCTGTTTTTCATGTTGTCATGTTTGTTTTTATTGATCAGTATGCTACACACAGGGAGATAAATATATAATTTAATATTTAGCATGTGTGTTGTGTCAGTCTCACAAGTGATAGATACAAGTGTCAGTCGAGTGTCAATCAGACAGTGACCAGTACCATGATAACTGAGGTCAATGGAGACAACTAATAAGCAGCCTGTCTCTACAGCAGTAGTGTTGCTGAAATGTGTCTCCAGATTTAGTATGTATTTGAATGACACTATGCTCTGCTAACCCAGATATAAACTGCACAATACAAAAACATAATAGACCATTCTGTAAATGAAGAAAACATCTAAATTATGTCTTTGCTGTCTGGAGTTACCAGGCATGTTGTGCTGATGGCATTTGTCAAGATATTCAACTATAGTTCTGTAGGCTACTTAGAATTTTTGCTAAAGCTATGTCAGTTAATCTTAACTCCTCTTCTTAAGGGTACAACATGTTACACAAGACTGAACATTCTTTCTGTCTATGAATATTTCAGACCTTGAACAGCATCTCAACTCTGTGCCCTGCAAGACGTTATAGTAGTACAAGAATTAAAAACATAGTTTCCGTCAAGTTATTTTTAAAAAGCCTTAGAGATGATGCTAATATTTTGACAATCAATAGAATTCAAATCTGTATATTTAGACAGTGATCTAAATCTGCTCCAGAAACGAAATTAGATACTACTCTGTATAAGTGTATATTGTGGAGAAATTAGGTTCTTGTTGAAATGTATTGTACATTTTCTTGTCTGCTTCATCATAGCTGTCTAAAGCTTATATATTTTTCTCTTTTATATCACCACTTTATATTTCCATCTACACTGTGATGACCACCATGAAATATGTGCTATTCTTTACAGAGAGAGTGTAAACACTTGACCTCATACTGTGCATTTCAAATTAATAGTAATGGTTGAGGAGTATTGCTTGCCTTTTCCATAAAAGAAATGAAAAAGTGCTGGTATTTTACTATTCTAGCTTTCAAGATTTAATGATTGTAATGCTCACTCAGTGTGACCTTGGCTTTTCCTTGCCTTTTAATGGCCAACCTGGACACCGGAAATACAAAGAATGAAGCAGAAGAGATCTGGTGATAACACATTCTCTACTACAGAGTCACACTCTTTATCTTTCACTCATCTGTCACTGACTGTTTCTCCTCCACCTCACTGGCAAGGCAAAACACGGCCTGTGGTTCTCCATTCCCTCGACAGGGGCCCTCGTTGACCCCCCAGCAGTAATTTTAGACTTCATGTCGGCTGTGCCAGAGAGCCAGCCCCAGCTAATTCAAGGTCATCCTAGTTTTTATTATTTTATTTTGGAGAATAGAAGCCAACCTGTTCTCAGGCACTGTGCCATGTTAGAGACAGCTGAACCATTGCATTATATTTCTGTAATCATGTTTCCAGTGTCTGTAGCAGTCTGTTATCCATATGTCAGTTTCTCTGTTCTGGTTTATTGGAATATTTGAGTGTTAATTTCACAAGGTGCACTTGTTTTCCAAATGAATTAATGATGTCAAAAGTCCCCTTTGTATTTAAAATTGGTATAAATAAAATCCTGTCATGAGCAGAAAGTGGGACTAAAGCTCCTTGTGGCAAAGGCTGCGTCACAGAGAGATGAGACAGACATGCATGACACATGAGAATTGCAGCAGTTGGACACTTCCTGCTCCCATGCTGATGAGCGAAATACTGGTCACTGTTATTGGACTGAATAATAAAGTAAAAGCTGGTCTGACTAACTAAAGTGAGAAAAAAAAAAAAAGCTGGTCTGACTGCCAGCAGGGAGTTGGGCTTGCATCAGTAGAGCCAGTTATCTGTCATATTCTTGTGCGCAGTCATGTTCAGCATTTACAGTAACTGTTGAGGAGATGTCAGATGTCTCTCATTGTCATGCTATGTCAGGAAAGTTGAAGCGTGACCATTAAATGTGTTTAGACAGCTTTGGTGTCGCTAACCATTCCAGGGGACATCATCCCTCTACAGACAGTGCGGTCAGAGGGGTCCTTTGTAAGGACTGACATCTACATAGAACCACATCAGTGGTTTAGAGCGACAGGTCACTTTTTTACACTAACACTTGCCACTGGCCACTGTGAAGCTCCTGGTCTTCATCCAATGGAACAAACCAACAAGCACTTTACAGAACTTTACAACATTTGCAGACTGCAATGAAAGCATATAGTCCTGTATTACACCAATCAAAACTAAAATAAAAATTATACTTTTCACTAATTACATTTATTTTTATTTCATATATACCTTAAATGTAACATTTATAAAAGATGAATCCTGTTTGACAGCTTATGTTTAGTTTTTGTCAAGACTGCTAGTAGAACTACATTTTTATTAAGTTATTCTCTTGCAGGGCTGAACAGCAGACTGTTTTCATTTATTTAAAATAAAAATGTTGTTTCTGAATGACTGACATCTAGCTCTTGCAAAAGGCGAGTACTGTTAAACTTCACTCACAACTTTTCGAGATCGATTTTCTCCTCCTCACTTCCACAGGATCACATCATTAGATTTGCCTGGTTAGGTGACACCTACACGTCTGATGGGTGATGGATGTTTTATATATAGAGACCAAATGAAACTCCCCCTACCCAACCCCCCACCAACCACCACCGACACAGCCACACACCTCCCTGTCACACACACACACACACACACACACACACACACACACACACACACACACACACAACTCTGATGTTCCTCCTATCATCTTCTATCAGAGAGGCAAGATAACCTCAGAGCCAATGACAAACTTTGACAAATGGCTTGTCTCCAAGCACCTGCAAGAAGATGGAACTGACAGACTCCTTCACCT